>NW_028274809.1:191079044-191429057 GCF_037043125.1 Eumetopias jubatus | reverse complement strand
CCCAGAACATTTTTAAAGTTTTACTTTTCTAAAATCACACATTGCAACAGTGTATAGACCATATGATGTTAGTTTGAAGGTCAGTTTCAGTGTATGATACGTATACTTTATGAAAATGTATAAAATGTCTTGAAGTTCAGATTTAGTTTTGGGACTCGGAATCGATGGGTGGTATTTGCTACGTAGTCCCCCCGGTTCAGTAGGACTGAGTGCGGGCCTTGCTGGATACGGTGTATGTATGGCATATGTAAGTAGCGCTCTATACTTAGAGTAGTCTTGGCACCATACGCGTGGCTCCCGTTCATACTGCAGCTTACAACAAGCAGAATAAAAAGTTGATAATATACTAAATTTTCCTCTATCCTGTACATTTCAAAAAAAAAAGGCATATGCAATATTTACATTTTTAATTTAGTTTACAGAATGGAACCAAAATGTATAAATGTTATGTTTGCTAAAACTTCACAATGTATATTGGGTCTTTGTACATTTTGCCTGACTTACCTTAAATTTAAAATATTTTTTGCTATATAAACTTTAACAGTTATTAAACAGTGTTTTCTTTTTGGGTACGTATTGTTTCTGGATATCGAGATGTTAAATATATTTCTTGCTATTGTGATATGACAAAAGACTTACCTTATCTTGCTCTGTCTTCCACTGTACACGCTGTATATAAGGGTCAATGTGACGCTGCTGGAGACAACAATAAATGGATCTAGAATAGTGCATTGTATTTAGTCTGTATTGATCATGGATGCTCTCCTTAACAGCCATATGCAATAAAATAAAATACATTATTTATGAAACGAATAAAGCCTTGAGGATATTTTCTTCTTTGTGGATTCTGAGTTTCACATAAAGCCACTCTACTCCTGCTGTTTGAGAGTAAAAAAGTAAACACAAAGCTCTTAAAATTGCTTTGATGCCTCTTAATTTAAATGTTTTAATCCTGGAAACCCGATAATATTCCCCAAATGACAGAATTTATGAGAAGGAAGTGTATTAAGCAAACAAAGATGTTACTGACTTCGCAAAACACAGACTGCTTACGGTGGGCCGGCTCGATGCTGTTCTGAGTGCTCTACCAACACTCACTCCTTCAGAGTCTGTAATAACCGAGGTGCTAGGAGTCCCCATCCTCGTTGTACAGATGACGCGATCGGAGTGCAGGGACCATAGCTCTGAGCCCAGGAGCCGGGGTCAAGGCCGATCGGCGCACAGGTGCTCCTGGCCCTGCCTCCTCCCGGGGATGCACGCGTGGGAGGGGTGGACCGATGCATCCAGGCAGGGTCACTGCGTCGGCCGGCAGGTGCCCTTTAGGAGGCAGAAAATATAAAAATTATGACTTGATTTTTATCGAGAACAACTTTACCTCCTTGTTGGAAATCATTTTTTCTGCCCCTCCACTTTACCCTAACATTACAGGAGTGCAATAAGATGAGTGTCACCTCTTTTGAGCAAAGAGAACCAGCGCAGTTTGGAAGACTATTTTAAAAATGTTGGCTTTTAGGTCACAAGGCTGGTGGACACTGTGTGGGGTGTTTGGGGACTTGGAGGTGGCAGGGCAGCCCGTTCACAGCTGGACGTCTTACGTGGGGGGCTCCCGTTAGCCACAGAGGAGAAGATGGTCTCCCAGGTTTGATGCCTCTGAAACCTATTTTAGTGAAAGAGCGGGTCATAGCTGCCATTCTCAGAGAGTCGCATAGAGCAGGAATCGGCAAATGGATTTACTCAAAAGAGCTGATTACAAATGAAGTGAGGAATCGTTGCCAAGATCCACAAATTGCCAGAAACGTTCCCTCAAAACCGATCTAGAAACTTTGAGGAGAAGGCTAAGCTTCATAGAACAGAATGATGTGAGGGATTGAGATCCCGCTCCACTGATTTTGGGAAGAGTGATTCCGACCCGCGGATGGTCTCAGTAGTGAGCTTGCAGGAGGCGCCTCGCTCACGGTCTCCTGGCCTGGCATCCTCCGAAAGAGTCCAGGATCCGAGCTGACCTGCAGGACCCCGGGCCCCAGGTCAGACATTACGGGGCAGGCTGTTCAGTCGCGGGCGCACGGAGGTCTGAAGAGATGAGGTGTGCTAGCATTTGAGTGAAGCCAGCATGACTTAATAGCGACGCCGTGTTGCCCTGCTTGAAGGACAAAGGGGATAATTGCTCCTTTGAAATGTGCGGCGTGTCTCTTCCATCACTGCCCCCCTTCGCGGCTCTCCCGCGTTTGCCTGATTGATAGGACTCTGTGGAACTTGCAGTTTCCGATTTTTGCTTTGGCAGTGATCCGTGAGACAGGGCTGTGTGGCCTCTCGCAGCTGAGCAATGTGACCACCCCTCCAGGATCTGGCCGGGGTTTCCTCCTCCAGCCCGGCCGGCTCTGTTCTGCTCTTCAGCTAGCTCTCGCCTCTCCAAAGGACGCTGTTGAGCTGTTGGGCAGTTTCGTGCCTGCTTGTCCTTAGTACCTCCCTGATTACGTGCTAAAACGGTGTCCTTGAATCTTCCTCATCCCTCGAGTGACTCATGGCCTTTGCCACGACATGTAGAGAGAGTTCTGGGCTCTTCTGACCTGAGCTGTGCTTCCTGGGTTTTCTTTTCCTCTTTTTCAGAGTCCACTCCTTTCATCTAGGACGAGAATGCTAAAAGCTCTAAATTGTCACAGAATTCCTTACACTTCAAGAACCCTACCTGAGCGGCCCCAGCCCCCTCTCTTCAGCCTCCGCATCTGAGATGTCAGATTCCCTGGTGACCCCCACATAAAACAAAAATATCAAATTGATTGCATTTCCCAGGAAAAAGGTGTGCAATACCGTACAAGTATTCACGAGGATAGAGTTTACCGCAGATGATAGAAAACCCAGGGCAATGGCTGATGCCAGTTCTCCAGCACTTGGGCTGATTGGAATCAAATCAAATGCTTATGAGGCCAGATCATGGGACGATCGATCCCCAGACTTTCTTTTCAGTCACCGGGGGCAGGGGGGTGTGGGGGGGGTAGGGGGCTCAAGGATTCGCGTTTCTAGGAACGTCCCAGGGGATGCTGAGGCTGCCGGTCTGGGACCGCATTTTGAGAACCACTGAACAGTAAAGGGATTTATTATCTCCTGTAACAAGGGTCCAGGGCTGCGTTGTTTAGGCAGCTACCTGGCCTCATCAGGGGCCCGGGACCTTCTCACCTTCTACTCAGCAACCCTCAGCATCTTGGCTTTTCTCTCTCAGACCTGTCCCCTCATGTTTATAAGATGGTTGTAGCGGCCCCATAAGGCATATCCTCCCATAATAATGTCCAATAAAGACAGTCTCTCACCCTTGGGTACTTTTTGAAGGGATGCAAACGGTCCCAGAGCCACCTACCCCCAGCCAGCTGGGCCTCACCCCCACGGACCAGAACCAGGTCCCTGACCATTGTGATCCTGGTCCCTGGGGAGGGAGATTCTTGTGGTTGGTTTGCACTGAACGAGACTCGCCCCCTGAGCCTGGGAGCCATCAGCATCCAGGGACGCACCAGGCTGCCGGGCAGTGAACGGAGCTGGATGCTGGTGACACTCTGGGAGATGGGGTCGTGTCTCGCAGGGCGGGGCTGGCAGCGGCAGCAGAAAATGGACCTGTGATGGGAACCCTTTCAAGTGCAAGTAGACCTCAAATGGGCCCTCTAACGTGCACGGTGCACACACTCCCAATCTCCGGGGACTTTGAAAAGGGGGTTCCTAATTGGAATAAAGTGATAAGTTTAGCTTGATCAAAAACATAGTAATGATGCCGACCTCCATGTACAGAATTGTTGTTTTCCAGACTCTGAACATAATTCCAGCACAGTGTTCTTTTGTAGGTTTGTTTTCATTATTCTGTATAACATCGGAAGCTATTTTATGAAAGATCAAGATACAAAGGACGGGGGCGCCTGGGGGGCTCAGTCATTAAGCGTCTGCCTTCGGCTCAGGTCGTGGTCCCAGGGTCCTGGGATCGAGCCCCGCATCGGGCTCCCTGCTCGGCGGGAAGCCTGCTTCTCCCTCTTCCACTCCTCCTGCTGTGTTCCCTCTCTCGCTGTGTCTGTCTCTCTCTCTGTCAAAAATAAATAAAATCTTTAAAAAAAAAGATACAAAGGATGGAAAATCAGACCTTTGCAGGAACATTAAAACAAGGATTTTTTTAGGTTGGAAGAGAGAAAGCCGTGGTGATTTATCCCCATCGGTGATGTTAGAGGCTATGATAAGAAAAGAGATTTGTCACCGACCTTCTTGGAAGAAGATGTAACAAGAGAAAGGGTGAAAGACAGTGGGAAAGACACGTTCATTTTCCGCAAGGAATAACTTGATAATAATGAGGATTATTCAATGCCAATATTGACGTCAGAAGAATTTTAGATGACAATCTCAGAAACCTGAAGAAATAGGACTTTCTTTGAAGGGAAGGGAGGGCAGCAGGTGGGCCAAACACACCCCACAGCCCTTCCTGCCTTTCTCAGCTCCGGGAGCCAGGGGCGGCTGTCCTGGATGCGCCTGCCAACAGCACAGCCTGGAAACCCACGGGGCCCGCTCCTGTTTCTGGTCCTGGCATCTCTGAAGACTAGGACTCTACTTAGCACTGGGTTTGAGCAGGAACAAGAGAATGATTATGCCCAGTTCACTTTGTAGTGCAAGTATGTAGCAAACAGTGTTTGAGAATCTGGAGTAAAGATCTAAAAACCTGAGGCGAAGATCAGGATCTTAGGCCAATCCTGACCATCACCTACATGCTAGAGCACCTCCAGACAACACGAGGTGCAGCCAAAGTGACAGAATGATCCTCACAAAATCCACGCATGACCATCTCTCCATCTTGGTTAAAGATCCTCTGGCCCCCCTCCCCCAGCCCATTATATTGCAGGAAAAGTCAAACTTCCTGAGCCTGGTAGACACAGCGCTTCACGGTGTGGCTTCCGCGGCCTTCGATGGGCCCATCATGGCCCCCATCGCAGGCCCCCCCTTCTGCTTGTCCGTGCCCGAGACTTGCCAAAGTCCCGGAGCTACACCCAGCTCACACACGGATGGAGACAGAATGACGCTGAAAAGAATTGCTGGACTTCCTGTATTATACCTTTGAAAGCTTCTGATTTTGAATATGTATTGAGTTTTCTACTTTAGGGGCAATGATTATTGGTGGGTTTTATCTCCGATGCATCTTCGTTTCCACTCATTAGCTTCTCTGTAAATGTCTTAATGCCGGGCTCCTTTATTGTCTGTCTGTATTCACTACGGTTAGTTAGAGTTTTCTCCGTGTCAGTGATTCTGTCTCAGCCGTGTCTAACCCACTCCTTACGTTTCTAATACATTAGTGCTGCTTCGGTGCTGCTTGGTCCTAATACGTTGCTTGAGGACTTCATTCCCCTTTTGATCTTATTCTGACTTTCGTTTACAGATTCATTTTTGAGCTCTTAATTTATTGAATCCAGAGATTTGGCTGAATGGTTTCTGAGTTTGAATCACTTTTGGGGACTTGGCCTTGTGAAGGGTTCCTCCGACTATACACTCTGCCCCCCTCCACCCAACTAGACTCATCTGCCCCACGCTCCCAGGGCTGCTAACAGTTACAATGAACTCATTACCAACATGAACCCTTTCAAGACTCTGTTCCCTTTGCCCTAGAGTGTTGAGGGCTCCTTCTTTACCTGGAAACTGGTACTCAGGCTTCAAGACAGATATCATCACCTGGATCCGTTAGGATAAGCTAGGTGATGCTACGGTGATAAGCGAGCCCCAAATCTCAGAGGCTTATTTCTCATAATAACATCTCCAGGGTGAGCGTGTGGAGGGAGGAGCATGGTCTAGCTTACGGTAGTCACCGGAGACCAGGGCAGATGGAGGCACACGGATTTGCTCCCAGGATCACTGCACAGTAGAAAACAATGCAAATTGTCCACCGCTTCTGAAAACTTACAGTCAGAAGTGAGACATGTCACTTCTGCTCATTTTTCATTGACCAAAGCGCATGCTATGGCCACATCTTCAAAGGGGATAGGAAGCAGCACCACCATGTATCAGAAGGAGGAAATCCATAAATATTGGGGGAGCAGTCTTAATGACAACACAACCTATTTTCAACTCACCTAAGCAGAGCTGGTTACTCACTCCTCTGGATGCACAAGCCCCCAAGGGCTAAGTAGGATGCAGAGCACTGACGCTCAGAGGGATTGCACAACTTGCTCAGGGTCACACAGCTAATAAACAGTGAGTCAGAATTCAAAGCACTCATTCCAAGTGCCAGGTCTTTCCCCCTGTGCTTCAGCAGGGCTAATGCAGCACACGGTACGTAGTAGGCTCCACGAGTGTCTGGTGAATATTTTGAATGAATGCCTTTGTCTTCTGTACTACTAAAACAGTACCAGTCTAAGTGAGCTCATTGGTCTTGAACGATTATACTGTGTACTTGCATTATTTCTCAAAATTTGCCTTGTTTATTGGCTTTATGAATGTATAACATTACTTGGGCAATTAAAATACATCTTCCGAATTATAGTAAGTGACTGATATTCAACCCTAGTGTTCCCTCAGTACCTAGCATGTGTGGGAGTTACATGTAGCTCCCTAGAACAGGAAGGCCAAAGACGACATGGTTCAAACAAAGAAGGGTTTATTCTCTCAGGTAAAATGAGACCAAATGTGGACATTTCAAGGCTGGTATGGTGTTTTCATGAAGTTTCCCAGGATCCCAGCTCCTTCTGTCATTAAGCTTTGCCATCTCCAGTGCATATTTTCCATCTTCAGGTTTTCTTCATGGCCCAATGTGGCTTCTGCAGCTCCAGCCAAAACATGTGCTTTTCCAACAAGAATGATGAAGGGGCCACACACAAAAAAGTCAGCTGCTTTATAAGTGGACCTTCTGCTTGAGTCTCACAGGCTGGACTTTAGACAAATGTAGAAGCTGCAGGAGAAGCTGAAGAACAGACTTTGAACTGGGAACATTGCACCCCAAAATGTAATAGGGCTCTCAGTCTACGGAAAAGGGGGAGACACATCATGTATGTAGATCTTACTTCAAAAACACCTGCTTCCTTTGTATTAACTTGATCATGTCGTTTGATTTTTAAAATATATACCTTTTATTAGGTTTCCTTTTCTCTCAAGGATTTTTGAAATTGCATGACCCTGAACTGAATGAAGGACTTAGTCCAAAGGCTCGTGGTGCTCATGGATGAGTGCTGAAAGCATCACCCATAGCAGAGTGATGGTTTAACTAACATGTGTTTACTGTGACCTATGCAGTGCTGGAAAGAAAATATACACAGGGATATGTCTGTTAACAACTGTGTAATCTTATGTCATGAGAACACCTCCGCTTTCTCAGGGAAAAACGCACACATTTAAAAATGACTAAGATGACATGTGAACTTCGATTCTGGTCGGACATCCTTAGCTCTGGTCCCTCACTCAGTTACCTGGAGGCAATGGGGAAATTCATTCGACACTAATTCATGATGAGAATCACTAGACCAGAAAATTCACTCCGTTTTTCCCACTCGGAGGATGTAGAAAGGCACGACCGTCCCCGTCCAGCTGTGAAGGTGTTTGCCTTCAAGTAATTGAGAAGCCAGGTCACTATATGCGCCTGCATATTTGAAACGTGTCACTGAGAACCTTTCCTTTCTCCACCATTTGTTTCTTCAACAATGTTTGTGTGTCTCCTCCGTGTCGGGCTCTCTTCCAGCCACTGGAGGTAGTGTGGGGAGGAAACCTGCATCCTAGCACTCACAGAACTAGTGCCAAACAAGTCACTAAACATGAGATGAAGACAAACAGGACAAGAAATAGTATAAAGAGGGCTAGCTGGGGGAAAATGGTGGGAGCATTATCTTCTATGGTGGCTAGAAAAAGCCTCTCCTAGAAGGTGACCCTGGAAAAGAGCCCCGAGGAGGCCCTCTGGGTGGAGACTCAGAGAAAGAGCATCAAAGTCCACGGGACCAGCATGTGCAAAGGCCCTGGGGCTGAAACACACTTGACATACTGGAGAAACAAGGAGGCCGAAGTCTCAGTTCCTGCTCTACCATTTCAGGTTGTCAGTGAACTATTTAATCCTCTTGTTTAAATGAGAATCAGTTATGCAAATAATCTATCAAGGTTTATTATGGTTGTTAAGAGCTTTGCTTTACTGCTTAATACAGAGAATGGGCGGAATAGGAAAACGAACGGCTTTACGAAAACAACAGAAACTTCCCTTGGCTTTGAAGGGCTGTTCATTTGGGGCGAGTATATATTCCAGGAGAAAGGGAAGGACAGAGGCAGGCTGGACATTAGCAGAAACAGTATGTCTCCTAGTGGGGGCTAAGCCTGCAGAAGCACCAGAAGGGCTGGGAGTGAGGCGTCGGGGGGCAGTGATACCCTTCTCACCCACACGGCCAAGGGCAACGTGTGGGAGCTGAGGCTGCTGGGGCTGACGAGCACGCTCACCACACCTGGGCACATACAGATGAGCTGCTGTCTGCAGCCCGAGCAGCGGGGCTGATCTCTGCTGCTGGACAGCACTGTGCCACGTCATCACTGGCCGGTCACCCAGCGGGCTTCTGGTGAGGTCCAGAGCGGAAATGAGGTGGCCCCCATGCCAGTGGGGTCCCGATCTGCTGTGTCCATCACCCCTTGTTCCAGAGGGTTAATTTCATGAGTCAGCGTTGTCAAAAATTACCAGGCTGTATAGTTTCTTTATCCACTGATGCAATTACTATTAGCACATTATTGGATCTTATGTATTATCATCATCAGTGACATCTGTTAAAAATGTCCATGCTGTCCAAAGAAAGCAAAGCACAAAACATTGCCATGATCTCACCTGTTCTCACAGGGTGAGGAGTATTCACTGCCATGCTGAGGAATGGAGATGGGCGTGTCCTGCTAAAAGAAGCAAAGATAAAGTTTTCAGAAAGTGCCCTCTCTCCGGCTGTTTTTTTTTTTTTTTTTTTTTTTTTTTTACAGGGCATCTCACTCCACCCTCCAGCAATGCCAGAGGATGTCCAGAAACAGTCACTCCCACAGAAACTTTGTAAGATTACAGGTTTGGTTTTTATTTGTGTCGAGCTGGGTCTGTGGGTGAGCAGGTTTCCCCTAAAAAATAACAGAGGTCAGTTAACTTGCAACGGCGTCAGATGACATACACGGGCGTCCATCTCTGCAAGGCTCTATCACGTACCTGTCAGAGTCCTTGCAAAGGAGGAGGGAAGCCTCGGGCTGAGAGCGAGCCGGGCCCTCCCTGATGAACACGAGTCGTAAGGGAACCCAGACAAGAAGGAGCTCCTGGCCGGCCGGGGCATCTGCCGGCAAGAGCCCTGGACGGTGCCCCCTGGCTCTGCATCTCCATCCCATGGCTCTCTGTTAGGTTTCCCCGGCACCGAACCCACCCTGGGTGCTTCCTCCCCATGGGGCACGGGAAGGGTTGGGATATGCACTGCCCGCTCCCACCAGCCGCCTGAGCTTTCGAGGACCTGCCGGAGAGGTCAGTCCTCCTCCGTGGCAGGCGGCCCAGACTTCGTTTACTGCTCTCAGAGGAAACTCGCACTCTTTCCTGCCGGTCCGGTCCATTTTCTGAAAACACGAAGCTCTTGGTTCAAAGTCACTGCTTCCTGCTTTCGTGTGCTCGGCCTGAACCAACAACGTCTGGCCGGCCGGCGGAGCCAGCCCGGTCTGGGCGACGCCACTGTCCCTGCCGAGTGCACAGAGGCCCCGGGGGCTCAGCCTTCAGAGAGCTTTGAGCTCCCTTTTCTCATCACAATCCCCTAGGAGTTACTCAATGTTAGTGCACTTTTGGGAAGACTGCACTGAAGGGTGGCGTGTCTAACTCAGACCCTGGTGACATAAAATTAAAATAACACCCCCGCATCTAGTTCAACTGATCATGTCATGCCCTACCTCGGGTTCCACCACGTTTGCAAGGTGGCACTGCCCCGGGGGGGGGGGGTTTCCTCCAGGATCTCCTAAATCCTGGCTCTGGCAATGGAGCATCCTTTCCAGCATCCTCTAGAAAGCTAATTGAATACAGCGGGAAGCCGGCACGAGAGACTTTCACTGTGTCTGCCTCCTTTCCGACAGGAAGCAAAGCTGCTCCATTCCAAAGAGGGCAATTACCTCCCTCTGCACACATATTCCAATTATTCAAAGGTATGTTGTTTCCCCGCCACTAGAAGTTGTCTCCTCATTACCTGAGGCACCCAGGTGTGGCTGAAACTAGGCTCAGCCCCCGGAGTAAATGTCTACATGCAAGGCAGCCTGTGCACAGCGTGGATGCCCGCAGCAACCCACAGCTGTTACCTGGTGACTTGGGCAGGATGCGGAGGCCAGATGGACCACAAGGTGCACTTCCGTTTGATTGCTTAAGAGCAGTTCCTCGGAAAGGGGATCTCAGGCCCTCACCCCGTCTGCGGGCCCATGCTCCATCACACGGCTCTCTAAACTACTCTTTTGAGGAAGAAAAGAAAACTTCTATGTTTCCTTTGCATTCAAAGTCAGGTGGCAAGGTGTGACTTGTAATTATTGATTGACCCCAAAGTGCCCAAGCAAGTAAATTTAAAATATCTATCGAAATCGTTTTTGCGTTGTTTCCTATCAAATAACTTCTAATCTTTATTTGTTGCTATTGACTGAACATGTGTATGTACCCCCAAATTAATTTGTTGAGACCTCACCTCCAGGGTGACGGCATGGGAAGCACGAGGTCCCCAGGGGGACTAGTTCCTTATCAAACAGGCTCAGAGGGCTCCCTCGCCGGTCCCCCTGCAAGAAGACAGACGTGGTCTGTGACCCAGAGGAGGCCCTAGCAGGGCCTGGCAACACCAGCACCCCGATCTCGGAATGCCAGCCTCCAGAGCTGTGGGCGGCAGATTTCTGCTTTGTGAAGCTGCTCGGTTCATGGCCATCCGAACAGACCGTTTGTAAAGCGTCCACCCGTGACACGTGCGTGGAGGTGCTGAGCCGCAGCATGCAAGCCAGGACATGGCTACACATGGTCTGCGGCACGCGGAGATGTGGGTAATTATCCCAGAGCACAGGGTGCCAACCCGAAGTCTCGATCTGTGTCGTGCACGGCGGGGGGCGGCCGGTTGCGTTGAGGGGTGCAACCCCCTTCCTGAGCACCGTGAACGGGCCTGAAGGCGCTCTTTGATGGGTAAGTGAAGCCGCATCAGCCACTAAGGGGGTTGTCTGCATGGTTCCCTTTGGTGCTTGGTGCACACATGGACTAAGGTGAGCCTTTTGCTGAAAGGTGAGGAGTCTCATTAGCACCTTTTCTTTGGAAAAACCCGAGTGAGCGCCATTTAATAATGTATGATAATGTTTTTCAACCGCTACTGTGCACACAGACTCCCCGGGGAATGTGTTAAAATGCAGAATCTGAGTGGGTGGGTCTGGGGTCGGCCTGAGTCTCTGCACGTCTGACAGCCCCTGGTGGGGCAGATGCTGTAGCGACCGTCCTTGGGGCAGCAAGGGACACAGGATGCAAAGCCTAACATGTAGGGAGAGGAGCTGACTCTTCAAGTCAGTGTCTCCTACCTTCTCCGTTCTTCCTCAAACCCTCCTTTCCTCGGAATCGGGCTAGTGAACCCGAGCCCAATAACAAGATCAACTCACGACACGGTAGTAAGGGAACCGTAACTGGTTAACCGCACACTGAAGTGCCGAGGGTTGTGGCCCCACCGGGCAGCCTCCAAGGCAGGGCGGCCTGGGTCCTCCTGCTTGACGGCTCCGATTGTCCCACCAATGCCACCAGGCCGTGGAAATGACTTCTGTTGAACCCCGGAACAGGACAAGGAGCTTCTCCGTCTCTCACCCACGCGTCACAGAGGTCCACGCAAACATTGGCTTCTGCAGTTTAGAGGAGAAATAATGTGGAATCAGGCAAAGTTGCGGGAAGAGCTTCTTCCATCCCTGGGGCCCCTGGAGTCCTACTCGATAGTGACCACAGCTCGGCTTTCCCCTACCTTCCTGCGAATTCACCGACAGTGCTTAGGAGTGATCACTAAATCAGACCCGCTTTTCTTGGTTTTGGATTGCTTAGCATCCAGAATCCCTGCGCTTGGTAAGAGAGGACAGTGACGCTAACCCGGATGTGAGGAAGCCCGCTCCCCCCAGCCCCCAACTCCGGGTGAGAGTTCGTGTGACACGGTTCCTTTCACTGGTGCCTTTCCTCTCCGTGTCCTAGAAATCGGTGATGCTCTCCGTCCTACTGCTCGTCAACTCGACACCCTTCCCCGGACACCCTCACGCACCCACGATGCACCTGCAAATCTATATGCTCCACTCCGACTTCCATGCGTCTCAACGTCAAGTACGGGACGTCTGGCTCAACACCTCATCAGGATGCACCGCAGACACCTCATGCTCCAGGGAGCAGAGGAGCTAACCGTGTTCTTGCCTAGACTGGCACTTGCCCTGGCATCCCCCATCCAGCTGTTCTTGCCAAACCTTCCCTCCGTCCTCCTCACTGTCCCCTCGCTCTGCAGCATGAAATCTGGGATGGTGACCTCACAAGGCCATGGGCCCCGAATTCCATCTACATGCCAAGGACACATCTCCTGAACATCTCCACCTGGTTGTCTCGCACAGGCCTGGGGAGCAACAGGATCGGAAAAGACCTCTTTATTTAGCAGAACCCGTCCTGCCCACCCGTCTTCCCCGCTGCACCACGGGGCACCCCCGCCCACCAAACCCGCGGTCCCAGAAGCTGGGAGCCACCTCCTTCTGCACCCCACGTTACATCCTTCGGCGAACTCTTGTGTGTTCACCTGCCCCTAATCCAACGCCTCTTCACCACCTTCCCTTGAAGTTCACGTGTCTCCCCTTGAGCTCTTCCCCCATTCCACCCCCTTCTCTGGACACCTGAGTGAGATGCGGACAACATACACCAGACCCGGTCACTCCCCAGTGGCTTCCCAGCACAGCTGAGGCAGCATCCACGTGCCTTTCCATGCCTGACAAGTGGCTGACCCTCTGCCATGCCCATCCACACTGATAAAGGTCAATATATCAATACATTAATTTCCCTTTAAATGTTTTGGGAGCCACGGAAAGAACTGAAAATGGGAAGGGAAAAAATAATTATCTAATTGTTATTAGATAATTAATGCTTACACATTTATTTGAATTAAAACACATACGTACATATCTGAATGTTCACACAGACATTGAAGTTTTTAAATACAATCAATTTGTGAATTTATATAACCAGTAAGAATGGGATCTTTTATAGGGTGGACAGGACCCACATTTCCCTTTATAAGGTGATGCCTGTAAATCCGGTTCCAACTGTCACTTGCTGATCACCCCGGCTCGCTGCGACAGATGTATCCTTGTCAGACCCCTGCGCACGGGTCCTTCCGGCTCCTTCGGGAAGCTTGTCTTGGAGCCCCCTTCCTCTGTGGCCTGGGGCTGTTCTTAGCCAAGAGCCATCGTGCAGTCTGGGGAAGGGATCCCCACTGGTTTCCTGACGAAAGAAAATACCAATAAGCAGGTTAAGAACAAAACCACAAGGGTCCTCTTTTACTGAAGTCGTTTTTGAATACTGGAACCTAGAGAGAGGGTCTGAAGTAAATACAGGATTGGCTGTCACGGGACATTCTGAGGCTGAAATAAATCGTGTATGATTTGTTATAAAAATAAATGCACAGCTTTCTTGGGTTTGATTTCCCAAACCGCTGTGTTAAGTAAGTGGCATAGAATCTGGTGTCTGATCTTACGGGCTACTCTATCTCTTACCATAGAGTGTGTCATGTAGCCACAATACTTTAGGGGGAGGTCAGTTAAATAAAAATTATTATATGACTTAAAGTTACTGTGACTCCAATCAGTCTCTTTTCTCTGTCACTTATAAAAAAGTAATTAACGAAGAATGAAAAGGAGAAAGAACAGACTAGGGTTCAAGAAGATTCTTCTCCTGTGTGATGTGGAGCAAATTAGTTTACCTCTCTGGGCCTCACTTCCCTTATATGTGAATGATCTCCTAAATGACTGAATTAGGTCCACTCAGCAAATATCTATACTAATCACCTTGTATCAGGGCACTGGCCCTTCATAAAAGTCATTCATCTGATCAGAAGTGACAGCATTAAATCATGTCAGAAGAGCTGAAGATCCTGTCCCCATTCACTAAGCGACATTCTGTACGACAGAAGCTAGTAGACACTGGCAACTTCAAGATCCACTCGCTAGGCCTCATCAGGAGACGGAAGTCAGCCATTGCCAAGATTTCAAACTCCGAGGTCCGCTGCCTGGCCACTCCACCAGTCTTCCTTGTCCGCAGCTTCCGGCCCTGCCCCGCGTCCGCCCCCCCCCCCCCCCCGGGCCGTGCCGCGAGGCTCCTCTCCTGCGTGCGGCCCGGCGTGGCTTGCTGTGGCAAGTAGAATGTGCATGGAGTGACAGGGATGTCCCAAACCTTGTCATCAAGAAGCCTTGCTCTCCCAGAGCCCTGCCCTCGCTGGAGGAAGCCCAGGTGGCGTGCTGGCTGCTGAGGGACCCCGCGGAGCAGACACCAGCCAGTCTGGTTGTCTCGAACTGTAGGAGAGCCCCATCCAGGTTAGCAGTCACCCAGCTGACTCAGAAACTCAAAGCGAACCCTTCAGAGCAAAGGTGACGGTTTATGGGTGTCTGCCACTCCAACGCTGGAGCGGTCGGCCTGCGCCATTCCCTGGCCACGGCCACACCTTGAACTTGTCCCCCAGCCAGCGGGACCTTCCGTCTGCTCTACCGGGCCCATGGCTTCACCTGCCTTCTAGCCACAGTTATCCCGAGGTAGATGGGCAATCATGAAAGAGTCAGGAGGCCAGCCCGGAAAGCCCGGACGGGTGACCTCGTTCTCCCACACAAGATAACCCCCCAGTCAAATCTGTAATTTCTACGCTCAGTTTAGACCTTAACTGATGCCCTCTTAGTTCTCTTTCTCTTGTTGACACCCCAGCACATTTGCCCGGTGGTCCTAACCAGAGGCCGGCTCTGTGCAGGGGTCTCCTCTCCACACACTTCTTACTGCCCCCCCTCCCCACCGGTGCTCTGTTCCTCAGCACTGGTCTGCACCTGTCACCGCGCAGGGGCATCTTCCTGACCGAGTGGCCCTCATCCTGGGGCAGGGATGTGGGGGCTGGTGGCACGGGAGACTGTGAGCCCATCAATGACTGGATTGTGTCACTGGGGCCTCACATAAAGAACAAAGGCCATGAAGACACCAGCGGCTGGAGCCACTAATTCTATTGGGAAGAGTCCAGGAAAGCGTCTGAGACTCGCGCGGCCAGCTACACCCGGGAAGGCGCAGAAAGGTGTTTTCCAGGTTGAGGAAGGCAGCCCCATCCATCTGTCCGTTTCCTCCCCGTCACTCTCTACCCCTCTGCATCTGGCTTGGCCCTGACATGGCTGTGGTGACAGCCTTCGAGTCACCCAGACAGTAGCTCATGCTCCCGGAGCAACTCCCTCTCAAGGAAGGGACCCGTTCCTGCTCAGTGAAGTCACAAACACTTCCGGGCGCCAGCACGGGCCTTGCACCAAACACCTGGCCTCCCACGTCTCCCTGGAGACAGCTCGCAGCTAATGTAGGAGGCAACGCTGCCTGAGAGCCACTCTGAGGGCGCCGGGGTGCAAGGGTGCGGCGGGGCAGGGGCAGGGGTGTGGGGGGTGCGGGGGTGCGGTGGAACAGGGGCAGGGGGTGACAGGGGCGCGGTGCTGGGGACAGGGGTGCAGGGGGTGCATCGGGGCATGGGCAGGGGTGCAGGGGTGCAGGGGCGCAGCGGGGCAGGGGTGAGAGGGGTGCAGTGGTGGAGCAGGGGCAGGGCTGCAGGGGCGCGTTGGAACAAGGGTGCAGGGGGTGCATCGGGGCATGGGCAGGGGTGCAAGGGTGCGGGTGCGGGGTGCGGCAGGGGCAGGGGTGCGGGGGCGTGGTGGGGCAGGGGCAGGGTGAGAGGGGCATGGTGGTGGAGCAGAGGCAGGGGTGCGGGGGCGCGTTGGAGCAGGGGTGCGGGGGGTACGTCGGGTCATGGGCAGGGGTGCAGGGTGCGGGTGCAGCAGGGGCAGGGTGCGGGGGCGCGGCAGGGGCAGGGGTGAGAGGGACGCGGTGGTGGAGCAGAGGCAGGGGTGCGGGGGCGCGTCGGGGCAGGGGTGCGGGGGGTGCGTCGGGGTATGGGCAGGGGTGCAGGGGTGCGGGTGCGGGGTGTGGCAGGGGCAGAGTGCGGGGGCGCGGCGGGGCAGGGCCAGGGCTCACAGCCCAGTCTGTGTCATTCCGACTGGCCGGCACAGCGCGCTGCCCTCTCTGCTCGGCCCCTGCGTGCTGAGCCGCCCTCACCCTTCGCCCCTTGCTGCCTCTGCTCCGGAAGCCTGGTCGCCCCGAGATTGCAGCGACGACCTTTGGGGCCGCCCGGTGTGCGGCTGCCACTTCGCCCCTCCGCAGCCTCTCCAGTCCCGAAGCCTCGGTCCTGCGCTCGCAATGGCCGGCGGCGCGCGTGAGTTTGGTGTTCCTGAGGGCATCTTAGATCTGACATGTCCGAAAATGGATCGCTGTTTTCCCTGGAAACCGATTCCCCCTCCGGACCATTCTCTCTGAGTCGGGGAGGCTAGAACTTAGAGGGCACAGCTTATATCTGCAGCCCCGGGGCCTCCCCACAGCCCATCGCCTTCCGTCTGGGAGATGTCACTTGACCCCCCCTTCCTTGCCATTCCCACTGGTGACACATTGCGTATTGCGCAGGGCGTCCTGTGGTGAGTCTCTGGCGATGGGGCCACCTCTGCCTCATGGCCACCTTCTGCTGCTCAGCCTGGGTGTGTCACTGTTCCATACACAAAACCTTACAGATCCCCTTATTATGGAACAGGGTCCTGACTCCACCTTTCAGTGTTTCCAGCCCTGAGGCTCCACAGCAGCCTGATCTGCGATGGGAACCACCCCTGAGCCACAGCAGCCGGCCACAAATATAGCCCCGTGTCTTCAGGCTCACGTGTCTCCGGTCCCCTAGCTCTGCCTGGTAAAAGCTAGCGGGCCCATCCTCCCAGGTCCTTCGCCACTGTTACCTCCTCCATGAAGACCTCCCGGATGCACTCAAACCCATTACTGACACTTGGCACTTTTTTGGCCCGTATTTGCCTCTGAACTGGGCACCTGTTTTATCCCTCTACTCTGAGAGCAGGAATGAGTGACCGTCCCATTTGCCATGAACCTTGACTCTCATGGATTGCTAATATTTAGAACATGGACTCAAAATAATACGTGCGGTGGTAACTATGGTTTTATAACTCAGGGATAATCCTTGTAGAAATGTGCAAATACTCCCAAAGAGTGGCCTGGAGAGGTACAGCATGTGTTGCTAAGGAGCCAATAGCTTTAGGGGAGCTTAAACCTGGTGGGGTGGCCGCCTCTCACTGGTTAACGTGTTTGTACCAATCTTGCAGCATTTCCCCGAGAATGTGGATGTTTGGGTCTTCGAAATCATTTGTTTGTGGAATTGTGGATTGGCATGAAAAGGCCATGCTGTAGGGAACTAAGTTTGGATTTTGATAAGTGACTTCTGTGGTCAGTTTGGGGAACCTAGCTACACTCTGTGCTGTATGTTTCGGCAGGTCTGTTCTTCCGAGATACGATTACAGGTAACACCAGCAAATATATCAAAAGTGTGGGTCACTTTTTTTCTGGCCTCTTGGATTCAAAAAACCTATTCATTAGGGGAGCCCTGGATGTGTCTTTAGAAGATCTAACCAACGGATGCCACGGGCACTTTGAGAAACCCTCTACCTGCATTCCCTCATTCACTGAAAATTATGTGAAATGACACACGATGCACATGCATTATTTTGACCCTGTAGACTTTAAGAGAAATAAAATTACAGTTTAAGTTGGGGCATGCAGGTCCAGCCTTCCCTCCCCAAGGCCAAGATATCTTCAGGAAAAGGAAAATCAGCCCCCAAAGCCACACTTCCTACCCCATCAGCAGCAGGTACAAAGCTATCCTCACTCCAAGAAGGCAGGTGTCTTACATTCCCACCCTGTATGTAAGGTGCCACTTGGTGTCATAAACGCAAACACGTGAGCAGGCAAACCAGAGGACATTCGCTTGGACTTCCTTTCCTCCTTTTACCCCCTTCTCTCCCCATCTCTCCATCTCTCCCCATCTCTCTCCATCTCTCGCCAACTCTCCCCATCTCTCCCCATCGCTCTCCATCTCTCCCCATCTCTCCGCATCTCTCTCCATCTCTCCCCATCTCTCTCCATCTCTCTCCATCTCTCCCCATCTCTCCCCATCTCTCTCCATCTCTCCCCATCTCTCTCCATCTCTCCCCATCTCTCTCCATCTCTCCCCATCTCTCTCCATCTCTCCCCATCTCTCTCCATCTCTCCCCATCTCTCCCCATCTCTCTCCATCTCTCTCCATCTCTCTCCATCTCTCTCCATCCCTCCCCATCTCTCCCCATCTCTCTCCATCTCTCCCCATCTCTCTCCATCTCTCCCCATCTCTCTCCATCTCTCCCCTGTCTCTCTCCATCTCTCCCCATCTCTCCCCATCTCTCTCCATCTCTCTCCATCCCTCCCCTGTCTCTCTCCTATCTCTCTCCATCTCTCTCCATCTCTCCCCATCTCTCTCCATCTCTCTCCATCTCTCCCCATCTCTCTCCTGTATCTCTCCATCTCTCCCCATCTCTCCCCATCTCTCTCCATCTCTCCCCATCTCTCCCCATCTCTCTCCATCTCTCCCCATCTCTCCCCATCTCTCTCCATCTCTCTCCATCTCTCTCCATCTCTCCCCATCTCTCCCCATCTCTCCCCATCTCTCTCCATCTCTCCCCATCTCTCCCCATCTCTCTCCATCTCTCTCCATCTCTCCCCATCTCTCCCCTGTCTCTCTCCTGTCTCTCTCCATCTCTCTCCATCTCTCCCCATCTCTCTCCATCTCTCCCCATCTCTCTCCATCTCTCCCCATCTCTCTCCATCTCTCTCCATCCCTCCCCATCTCTCCCCATCTCTCTCCATCTCTCCCCATCTCTCTCCATCTCTCTCCATCTCTCCCCTGTCTCTCTCCTGTCTCTCTCCATCTCTCCCCATCTCTCCCCATCTCTCTCCATCTCTCCCCATCTCTCTCCATCTCTCCCCATCTCTCTCCATCTCTCCCCATCTCTCCCCTGTCTCTCTCCTGTCTCTCTCCATCTCTCCCCATCTCTCCCCATCTCTCTCCATCTCTCCCCATCTCTCTCCATCTCTCTCCATCTCTCTCCATCTCTCCCCATCTCTCTCCTGTATCTCTCCATCTCTCCCCATCTCTCTCCATCTCTCTCCATCTCTCCCCATCTCTCCCCATCTCTCCCCATCTCTCTCCATCTCTCCCCATCTCTCCCCATCTCTCCCCATCTCTCCCCATCTCTCCCCATCTCTCTCCATCTCTCCCCATCTCTCCCCATCTCTCCCCCATCTCTCTCCATCTCTCCCCATCTCTCCCCATCTCTCCCCATCTCTCTCCTGTATCTCTCCATCTCTCCCCATCTCTCTCCATCTCTCTCCATCTCTCCCCATCTCTCCCCCATCTCTCCCCATCTCTCTCTATATCTCCCCATCTCTCTCCATCTCATCTCCCTCCCTCTCATGTGTCTACCTCCAATGTCCCAGTCAGGTAGCTTTGACCTGGTGGCTGGCTGCCTCTGACACCACCGACCTTTCCTCCTTACACAAGTCTGCACTTGGTTTCCGGAACATACTCGTTGCTATTTCTGCCTCACCTCTAACCACTGTACTTTGTTAAGCTTGTCCCTTCACTGACAGCACCCTCAGCCTCACTCTGCAAGCCTTGGGCCTCAGCTGTATGTGCTGTCTGTGCACACCAGCGCCAACACCACTCCCCACAGCCTCGTGGAGCATGCACCGAATGGCTGGCAATCATCGGCAGTTTAATGTGTTCCAAGCTGAGCCCCTTCCCCTCCACCATACTGGCCTGCCACCGCCCCAGCCCACTTTATGGCAGCTCCATCCTTCCAGGTGCTCGGGAGAGTAGAGGTGGTGGTCCTCCTGCTTGCCCGCAGTGGTGAGCCCTAGGCTCTCCTCCCAGGCGTGTCTCCCGTGGGGCCCCGGCTTGCCTCCCTTGCGTCCCTCGCCGGACTTTGGTTTCCTTCCTCACAGGGGTCCTGCCCTTTGCCTTACCTTGATTCTCTATTCAGAAGCAAAGAGGTCAGATGTGTCCCAACTTCACTCAGAGCAAACGTCTGTGTCCTAAAAAGCTTCTCCAAGGGTGGTTCCCCATGCACGGCACCCCGACCCCTCCCCAGGTCCTCAGGCTCGCTCAGCCACCCACACACCCTTCCCCGCCTTTCCCTGCATTCACCTCCTCCCTCCCCACGGGGCTTGCCCCCTGGGCTTTGAGCTGCCTCCGCAATCCCCCGGGGTTAGCCCAAGTCCTTGCTGCCAGGACTGTCCCAGGGATGGTAAGATGCATACTTTCTCAGTACCTACTGTCCTGGCTGCTCGTTCACCTAAAAACTGCAGCCGTTGCCTCGATAGTTCCTACGTACCTTTCCTATTATTTCATTTTTTTTTTTAAATATGTGCCCCTCGTTACAGCACTGTGTTTCTGACTTGCTTACCTTGTGTGTTGTCCATCTTTCCTACCAGAACGTGTGTGAGGTGGGCCAGTTATGTCTGCTCTGCCCACTCCTGGGTGTCCAGGTCCTTTAAGCGTGCCTGGTGTACAGTGGGCACTCAGCATATCCTCTGTGAACCCTTTGTCATGACAACCTAGGACATTTCTGTTATAAACAGGACTGACATTCTAGAATCCTGCAACTGGAAGAAGCCCCGACGAGGATGAGCCTCATTTCCTTCTCAGCGCAGAAATATCGGCGCACCCTGACCGCCCCAGTCCTGAAGCAAGCTCTGCCTCGGGACTCACGGTCAGAGGGGACACCACATTCTCTGTCATTGAACGAGTTCAGTCCAGGATTCCTGCCATCCTAGCTGCACACACACAACATTCAGGAAGGGTGGACTGTAGACGTATTTCCAAGGCGCAAGGCGACAAGGATGGTGTTTCTGAGGACACAGATGACCGATGGTGCGGGGGCCACCTTCCCTGGCAATGAATCCCGACCTTCACTGATTCCCTTTTAGATTTTATAAATAAATGCTAAGTCGGGAGATAGACTTGATCTTATTTTCAACAAATCAGCTGGATTTACTTATTTATACCAATATGTACTTCCACATGTAAAAAATCTGTTATATAAGTTTTGGAATAACCTGCCCTTGGTATATAAACTTAATTGCCTTCATTATAGATTACGAACTGTCCCTACATTTTGTGTTTTATAGTTTAAATCACTATACTACTTGAATTTATAGGAAACAAACGGGTTTCCTAAAGCCCCGAAGAAATACATTTATTTAGCATAATCCAAGAACTTCATGGATATAGTCCAAATTATAATTCCAAATTGAAAAGCATGCACTGAACTAAAATGACCAAAACCTACAGAAGTAACTTACTTTTATTATCTTGGGTCTCAGATATACTTAACCATAGGTTCTAACCTCAGCTAGAAAATTAATCTTGGCATTATTGAATATCTTAAGTGCCACTAGGATTCTACGGTGTTTAGAGATGATATTCAGAGTTGCAAATCAGGACACAGAGTCAGACGGGGGAACAGGCTGCCCACATCTGAACCCTTGAACAATTCTGCACGGTGCGCAGCCAGACCTTTCATGGTCTTCAAAGTTGGGCTACCAGCATTCTCCAAAAACACAGGAATTACAACCACTCTTTCATAGCATGTGAGTTGTTTGCACGTTCTCCCAGCACTGCGGGAGGGGGAGGTGAGGAACGAGAGAAAGAAACAGGCTCCTGAAGGAGGTACCTGGGGTGGAGGAAACAGTCAATGATTTCTTCCCCAAGACGGCCTCCCTGAATTAGCTCTGCACAGTCCTTGTGGGGTAGAAGCAATGACTTTTGAAAGGCCATAGGAAAGTGTGGGCTCCATAGAACAGAGCCAGCGCGGGGGGCCGGGGGAGGGGGCGAGGGGTGGGCAGCCGGCTTGGGAAGAACCCAATCCTTGAACTCCGTGCAACTGGGGAGGGAGGGGCCGGGAACGTGGGGCCTCTGCAGCACCCAGCCAGCCTGCAGGCATTCCTGAATCCGAGGAAAACACTTTAATTAATATGTAAAACAGCAGTGGGAAGAAAAGCTAGGTTAATTTCCAAACCACATCACTACGGGCAGCATTCAGGTTATGAAACCCTGGGACACTGATAGGAGCTCTTGTTTAAAGGCACAGAGGTGCTTTTGTGTGGGAGCAACTACTAAGGTGCTCAAAAGCCCTTTTATCTGCCCCCCACAGTGGTATTCCTCTTTCTGTGCTTAAAAACATTGCCTTTTGACTGGCAGGCTGTTGTTTTTAATTTGCAATGCACCCTCCCAGCCGTGAAACCACCCTGGGGGCTCCCGGGGGCCGGCCGGCAGGCTGTTGTTTGGGACCAGCTGAAAGCAGCCGAAAGCAGTGTAGACGGGGGAGTTGCTGGCTGGCTTTCTGGTGCTTCCTTTGTTCCCGCTGCAGGCTACCTCTGGAATGTGGGGAGCAGGCCCTCTTGCTGCTCAGGAAGCTGCTCTGTACTTGCCTGGGGTGAGACTGTGGCTCATTTCCTGGGCTGAGGTCTCGGACCCTGACCTGCTCAGACTGCATCACATTCTCGCTGTGCCAGGACCGACCAGCCTCTGGCAGAGACCGGGATCCTCCAAGGGGAGGCGTGTGAGGGAACAGGGCCGACGAGACTTCCCTAGATTGGACTCAAACGGTTTCGTTCAGTGCTTGCACCATTAACCCAGTTAAAGCTGCCTAAGGACTTGCCGACCTGTGACTGGGGTGCACGCACGTGCCTCCTAAATCCCACCTTCTCCAAGGCTCAGATAACTGGAGAAACGTCCGCCTCTGGTCCTTAGACACCTCGTAGGGGACCCAGGAGCTTGGAGTGATGCTGTATCCCTCCTACTCCTTGGGCGTCGTCCAATAAGATGCCCAGACCTAGCCATTAAACACGCAAGCATCCCCAAAATCAGATAAAGACGTGTTCTTGGGTCACACACTTCCTTAAGATTTAGACTTCTCCCCAGGAGGGAAAGCATGTTTGCACACATATGCAGAGTTTGCAAGGATTTTCAGGGGTTTTTGCACACAGCCCCTCTGGCCCAGTTAAGGGGTCTCCTCTAGAATCTGTTGCTCACTGCCTCTGTTTGGAGTTCCACACACCCCTGCCTCATGCCTGGATTGTCTACAAACCCCCAGCGTCTAGCGCGGGCTCCTTCCCAACCATCATGCTGCCAGAGTTGTGTTTCTGCATTCCCAAGGGTGCCCCCACGCACTAGCTTGGCATCGTATCCCCGGGGAGTTTGGGTCTTGCTCTGGGCAAGCCGAATGCTTTGGGTTTTCCGGAACCTGCACCCTCTTGCTTCTGCCAGGGTACCCGCTGGCTGTCTTCGTAAGGCCCTGCTCCTCCTCCTGCGGGATAGCTCATCCATGTCCTGGCACACTCACGATACTCTCACTCCCTCAGGGAACGCTCCTTGTTCCTTTGATGGAATCTTTACCTCCCGTATCTCGTATCTATCTCTACCGGGAGCCCCCTGGGTTCACCTCCCTAAGCACAGCACGTGCGGCCCCGCTCAGCATGGTCCTGGCTGAGTGTCTCCTTCACTTGACTTTGAGCTTCTGCAATCACAGTTTCTGTCTCCTGTGTCCTCATGTCTCAAGCTCCCAGGGCAGTGCCAGCCCACGATTTCTGCCAGGAGAACTGTGACCGGCAAGGAGGTGATGACCCAGGGAGGGTGCCTGTTCTGAAGCTGAATTTCGGAGTACAATGTTCTAACTTACATTGGCTATGTGTCTGGGGGGGGGGGGTCTCCGGGGCCAGTGGAGCTAACGTGGGGTGGGAGCTACAGCCGCAGTCCCTCCCCTGACAACACCCCCGGGGGAGTCGCTGTTCTCTCTGTGCGGAGAGGGCCACACTGCCTGGCGCTGCACACGTGTTGTGTTCATAGATGGATCCCTCTGGAGCCATGTGGTGGAGGGACCTGGATGGAAAGAGTGAAGAGCCCAGCAGTCACAGGTCAAGGGTTCCAGCTCCCCTCTGCCCCAACCACGAACTTCCCACTTTTCCAAGGATGTTGGCTCATGGGTTACCCCACATCACTACTTTGTACTCACTCGTCCCCAGGTCCTAAGACAAGCCCTGCCCCAGGCTCTACAGCGTGTACCTGCCATCCGTGCTCTATCCCACGGTGTACCTCTCGCTCCTCATCCCCAGGACAACTGCTTGTGGCATCTATGTGCTCACTTTCCAGCTTAGCTGGGTGATGGTCTCCACCTCTCCGCAGGAAGAGCTCACCAGCCCTCTTGACCGGCAGATCCAAAGGACCCTTGTAAGCCCACAGCCTTTGACCTCGGGGGCAGTGTTTTAAGCCATTGGCCACACTCTGGTTCTTTGGGAAAGTTGACCACCTTGTGAGCGAGCAGGCCCCCTTCCTCCTCTGTTCCCTTTACTCTGATCTCGGGGCCCTTGACGCCCAACCTCTTTGGCACACTGAGGATGCATCTCATTTCCAGCCTTTCTGCAAAGACTTCAGTTTGTGCAATTTTCTCTTTGCTGGAGTATGGTGTCGTTTCCATGACAGGATTATCCAAGGGCCAGACCCATGCTTTCTGGTCCTGCCCACTTCCCTGGGGCCTGGGCGCTTTGCTGGCTGCTTTCTGTTCGTGTCGCTGTGTCAGGGGCGGGTAGCGCACGCCCCACGCACCCAGGAGCCGCTCCACTGCGCTGCCCCCACCGTCAGAGACGGCCTCCATCTGTGAGGCTTCCGACGGCCTCTTTCCTGCAAGCGTCCAGGGGATGCCTTGCCTCCCTTACCAACAAACAAAACAAAACTAGACCCAACCTCAAAAGAACCCTTGTATGGAAAAACTTATCATTATAAAATCAGTACGTTCTCTTGCAATTTACAAAAAGACTAAGTTCATTTTTTTTCGTGAAAATAACTCAAAACTATCTTGGTTTTGTTTTTCTTATTATAATCAACATCTAGGCAGAAAAAAAAAAGAAGAATTCATTGGCTCACGAAACAAGAGACTCCATGGCTGGACCTAGAGCAGCAGTTTTCCAAGTGGACTGGCGCTGGACTCCCCTGGAGGGCTCATGAGGGCCCGGGGTTGAGTCCCGCCCAGAGTTTCTAAATCAGTGACTCTGGCGTGGGTGTTGGTGTTCCAACCCAGTAAACCCGTGCCAGTCCCCACCTCTGTCTCCCTCAGAGCTCGTCATTCCTGCCTGCCACGTAAAATCTATGGAATAAAAGACAGTAAGATGTGAAGGGACATTTGCTTTGTCCAGGACTCCTGCCTCTACCGGTAAAGCTGGCTCATCACACACCTGCTAAAAGGGCCCGGGGGTGATTGAGGAACCCCCTGTGGTTGGTCCTCACCCATCTCTCGCACCTCCAGCCGTGACCGGACCCTTTCCGGCCTGCATGCGAGGCTGAGCTTCTCTGCTGGCAAAGGAGGCCTGTGTGAGAAACACTCATCCCGTTAGCGCCCGGCTGGTGTCTGCGTCCCTTTGGCCAGAGATGCTGGGGGCACAAAGGAACTGGGGCTGCCACTAGGGTGCATTTTTGTGTGGCTCTTGCCGTTTCTTCCTTGCCGAAGCCTCTCCCTGCCTTCGGATATTCCTATTTGTCAAGGGTGCTGTGCGGTGAGACCTTCCCTCCTGCGTTAGCTGGCCTTTCCGCAGAACCCTGGCACGGAGAGCGCTTCTGTGGGGCTCTCGCTCTGGCCATTAGGGCACCCGTTGTTTGGACAGAGGGATGAGTCGCCTTTCTCGGTGCCCCTTGCTTCTTACGGACTCCCCTCCTGCACATACAGCAGCCTGGAGGAGAGTGATAACGGGGAATGTTATTTACTGGCCACTTTCTATGTGCTGGCGTTGAATCCTTGCAAAGCCTATGAGGTAGATGCTCAGTTTCAGACAAGGAAGCCCAGGCTTGGTGGGAAAGCTGCCTCCTCCATGAAGCCCACCTAGCAAGGTGCAGCAGCAGGGCTGGGGAGCCAGGCGCTGGCTCTGGGGGGCACCGGGCTGGGGCTGTGAATGCAGACCTCCTGCTCCAGACCCGGGATGCAGCACTTGGAACACTGAGTTGTTGATGTTGATGTTGTTGCTCTCAAATGGATGACGTACCAATTCCCTCCCCGTCCAGGTCCAGTGTTCACTGAGATTTCTGGCAGTCGCCGAGGACTCACTGCCTCGCTGTTGCCACGGGGGATTTTCTCAGATCCCTGCTCCGGGCCCAGGGCCATCGCCCCGATTCACCATGCTCAAGAGATGCCTTTGTTAGCACAAAGGCGACCTCAGGTAATCCCCGTGTTGGTCCATCTCCGATTTTAAGCACCAGATTAATTTTAGAAGTTGCACAAGGCAAGGTCAACCCCTCTGTTTTCCTTGGAGGGGCAGCGGGCTGCTCGGTGGGGTGGTGGGCTTCCTGCCTCAGCCCCCCTCTGCTCTCGTCAGCCTGGAGGTGCGCTGGCATGGCTGGGGGCGTCCTGCCCAAAGTCATTGGCAAGCACAGAACTTAGGGAGAGCCTGAAGATTTAACGCAGGCCTTCAGACCCCGAGGAGCCCTGCCGTGCTGTCCTGATCGCTCAGGAGACCCAGCACACCACTCCCTCTCTTGGCAGACATACTTATGTGCTTGAGTTACACGTCCTGGTTTAGAAAAGTTATAAAGAATCACAATTTGGGGGGCCCTCCATGGCTTTATGCCTTCCCTGAAATTCTTCTATTGCTCCATGTATGACTCTGAACCAAGTGAATGAATGAATGAGGGCTCGGACCCTGATAAAATCAAACACTGGAGAATAAAAAGAATGATAAACAGGCAACCAAATTTCTGTCTGGGGGCCAGCCTGAACTTCTTAAAGTTTTGGGACTCATTGGAAAACATTTGCAGCAAAAGGAGAAAGCAAAGCGCAGAGTTCGGGATCTCTGACCCCCGGGGGGAGGGCTGTCCACATACTCCCCCCTACTGCAGCCCCCCCGGTGCGGCACCTGCATGCCTGGGGAGGGCAGGGCCCTACCTGCGCCCCAACGGGCTCAGTGAATGATGGCCCCCGCTGTCGCCCACGGAGGCTTGGGGGGACATGAGGCCTGCCTTCCACTGCTGCTGCAGACCAGCCCATTTGGCCTCCTTTCTACCTTGCTTGTTCTCCCTTCTGGTTTTTCTTTTTGGGAAGTAGCCCTGACGAGGGGAGAAAGCCCCTCACCATTCGATGGGGTGTTGAATTCGAGGAAGCCTGGAGGGACGAGTGGACACCTTATGATTGAATTTCGCCCAATAATGAAAGTCCTCATAAATCAAGGCTTACACAGCTCTTTTATGAATAAAATATTATACCTGGAGGCAGGAGGACGTGCTATATTTTACTATCTTCATTAATCTGCAGGTTTGCTGTTCAAGGCAGAGGATACCCATCACTGCGAAGAGGAGACATCCCCTTCTGGAGGGCTGTTTTCTCAGATCAAGAAAATGATCTCTCTTTGCTGAGAAGAATCTCTTTTCTCTGATAAACACCTGACTTCACTTTTTTGACGGTTTGCAAGATGACTTAAGCGTATCCAGGCTCAGGGGTTGGCTGAGTGCCTGCACCGTATCCCGAGGTGTTCCGCATTTTATAAGGATTACGTTCGACTCAGTTGTGGTCTGGTCAGACACGTTATCATCATAAAGACTGTGTGGGGTCACTGTAGCAACTGACCGGATCGGCAGGCACACCGTCCAGGCTGTCTGCCGTGGTCACAGGCAGGCTTTAAAGACAAAGGGACGGGGGCACCTGGGTGGCACAGTCGGTTGAGCATCTGACTCTTGATTTCGGCTCAGGTCATGATCTCAGGGTCGTGCGATTAAGCCTGGCGTCAGGCTCTGTGCTCAGCTGGGAGTCTGCTCATCCCTCTCCCTCTGTGCCTCCTCTCTCTTTGTCTCTCTCTCTATCTCTAAAATAAATAAAATCTTAAAAAAGACACAAAAAACAAAAAACAAAGGGATGAAGGAAACATCAAGCTTAAGTCCAGGCTGTTGGTGCGGTAGTGATCATAGGCTCTAGAAGATTCAATACATTAAATATTTTGGTACGGTCCAATCAAACATTGCTCATGACCTAGTTTGACAGTTATTCAGGATGTGCAATAAGGTGATTTTTCTTTTAAACTATCTTATCAACCAAGCAGATTCTTCCATGTGGCCATCTGCTCTGTTTTGCAGCCCTCAGCTGTTCTTGGAGCTGAAAAAAAATCCTGCTGTAAAAAAATCAATGTACTTCTCTCATAGAGACATAGATTTAATATGTCACAGGAATAGATGCCATAGAAATACCTAAATTGGTAACACTGATTATATCTCCATTTGATGGAGGGATCTTCAGGAAAATGGAACATAGGGTCCGTCAGATTATTTAGGTTTTTGTTTGAATAACAAATTCAGCAATTTTAGCAAGTAGAATAAGACACAGCATTTTCACACTGAAAAGAGATTTTAGACCTCTTTCCTGTAGTAATGTCTTGTTGAGGCTATTTTCCTGGTGTTTCTGAAACTGTGGTTCTGTTCATAGTTTCAAAAATAAAAGCTTTGAATTTGGCTCTGTTTGGGGTTCAGCCAATTAGTGCAGTTTGTTCTGGTTTGTGTCTGAGGTTCCATTTGGTACGTGCGCTGGGAGTTGGTGCCGTGTTTGTGGACAGGACCCATGTTTACCCGAGCGTGGAAACAACAGGAAAGGCTGTTTGGGAGCCCACCGCCATGATGGCCCCCCACACTGGTGTTCCCATCCCCAACTCTGCCTCTGGAGCTGGAGAGGAGAGCAGGGCTCTCCATTCCACATCTCCAGGGGTGAGCCTAATGAGAGACAGGGTCAGTTAGTGGGAAAAATACAGAGCTCAAGACGCCTGCCTTCTGCTCCCAGCCCTGGCGCACCCAGAAGCCTCTAGACACACACCTGTCAGTGCGTGCAGCCCTTGGAGCAAGGTGGTGGTCTCTCCCAGGGGATGAAGGGGCTGATGGGCATCCACCGGGTGCCTCTCTCCAGCCAGCAGTCACGGGGGCCCTGCTGTAGGTCAGATGCCCACCCCCGTTCCACATTTGAGGAAAGTCAGACTCAGAATGAACTCAGATTTGAAAGCCAGCTGACAATAGGGGATGGAGTTCATTCAAATGTTTCCGGGCTCCCATGCGGCTCTGCTTTCAATCTTGAGGCTTCCATAGACACAGGAAGAAGGTAGCATATAAATTGTAAACTTCAACATTTTTACAGGCCAAGCATCTGTAAGAAGCACAGAAGTACAACTACAAAAACCTCCTATAAATAAAATATTTTGATATAGGAAGACTGAATAGCAGCAACCCTTTTTCCTCTGAAGACAGCCACATTGTTTGTCAAAGGGTGTTTTCATCAGATGGCATCATATCGAAGAAACCTGCTATGTTTTGGAAACATTTTTCCTCATCCTTGCTACAAGAATGGCTTTTTCGGGATAAAACATAGACTCTGGGGCCATTCTGGTTTTTGTTTACGGGAAGTGGGCTGACCTGTGGGAAACAGGTTCATCCAATCCAGTGAACCCCAAAGTGCAAATCGAGACTCTATTATGATCTATGTATGAAATGAAATTTCTATAAATCTCTACTTTTCATTTGCTCCTGATTAGTTAAATCAAGCAGGGAACTGGAAGATGCTGCCAATGCAGAAGATGAAGAAAATAAATGAGAGAAGTATTTACAGCTGTAGTGATTCTGAAGAATGTCGTTTGCTGTAGAGGTAGATGTTTTGCTTTTGCTTTGGGATTTTTTTGGGGGGCGATTCTCTGTTTTTTTTTTTAATGGCATAAAATTAAATCAATTTAAAAATGTCATCACTTTTAATGACACTTTTATTTTATTTCTGTTTTTTTTTTTTTGTCATTTTGTGGTGGATTCTCCTAGGTTTTCCTGCCAGTTTGACCCACAATTCCAACTCACCTCCCTCAGCTGCGTCTTCATGTATCATTACAGTGATGCTTTAAGTGAACAAAATGGTCCCTTTGAACCGTGGAATAGGTGAATGACCTTTTGAAATAAACACGCGCTCTGGCGCAATGCAGCCAGAAAAACCAAACGAATTGACAGCCAAATAAAAAGTGATTGGTTCAATTGAGCAACACCTGCCAAATCGAGACTGCCGCCTGGGAAATTCTTACCCATGCTCCTAAGTCAAGGTTATATAAAATGTGCAGGTTGTGTGGATCTGTAAGCAACCATTGCTCTGATATTTAAAGAGACTTGTTCTTTTCCCTTTCCTTCCTGGAATAGAGAATCGAGAGACCAGGGTTTACTGAAGACGAGAAACCAAATTAAACAGTGGCTTGTTCTTTAAAGTAAACAGAGCAAAGACTATCGGTGGCAGATGTAGCCAAGAGCTAGCTCTACACGAAGAGGGATTATGAAAACAAAAATCTCTTCCACTGAAATAATTATCTTTAATCATTGAACTGCTTTTAATGTTTTTTATCCACACAGAATTTTAAGAGTAAATGATGCTGACAAACACTAATGAGAAAATGGGAAAGGTGGACTTACAGATTTAGGGGACTCTAAAAGTCAGCCCTTCTCACTTGCCTACATGGACCTTACTTCTTCTTTAAAGCCCTGCTGAGACCCCGTGTCTGTGGGTAGCTCCCCCAGCCATCCCAACCCCTTCTGACTTCCTCTCCTCTCTGTATGTCTGAAACCCCTGAAGACGTGATGTCAGTGTGACACAATGTCACTTGGTTTAGCTCTTTCTCTTCAGCTGATAACTTGAGGAACAAAGGCTGGCTCCCTCCAGGGTTCATATTTGAAAAAAGAAATAACAAAAACCAGAACAATTTTGATGAGTTCTATTCTGTTTTGTGTGTTGTCTCTGTCACTCCATCTGCCCTGAAGGGAGCAGGGGACTTTATGGCTGTCTCTGCCCTCCATAGCCCCCAGCGCCATGCTGAGTTGATAGTGAACGCCAGGTAGATGGTTGTGGAAATGTGTTCAGGTGATTACACTCTGCCTTTAAAAGTTTATTCAGGTATTTGGAACAAGATCAGAGACTGTCTCCCACAGGTAGTAAAATTTGATCCTTTAGCCAACTAGCCAAAGGTGAACAGGCTGTCAGAGTCATACCTGCTGCCAGTTTTCAGAGAATGTGAACCCTGTTCTGGGTTACTGTGTGTTTCAGATGCCAGGGCTGATCTCTGAGGTTCAGAAGTGGTGTTGTGAGTCTGACCGTGGTTGGAACCCTTCTGGGTCCTACCAAGTTCTGAGATCTCCAGAACAGGATCCGTTAAACATGGCAGACACGTGGGAACTGGGGGTTTCCTGATAAGATGGAGGGATCCTTCCAAATCCTGTGACTGCCCCTTACCAAACATCCCTAAACAGAGTATGGCTAAGGAGTTAATGACTCTTTGTTAAACCAGGTATTGTCAATTCACCTGTTCACTCTCAGTGCAAATTCTTGCTATGGATTCCAATAACATTCTTATAAATATCATGCAAAGTACTAATTTTCTTCTTGTTCAAAAGCAGTAGTCTCTCTCTTTTACTTTTTTTTTAATGAAGTTCTATTGAGAACTGTGATATACTTAATTTCAGTTGTGCATGGGAGACCAGCTATGAATTCTAAGTATAAAGCCAAATTTTAATGTAAATATAAGCACAGTCTTTGAGCCCTGGTGATTACTACCAGGATAATATATCCCCATTAGATGGTGGCTGTGTGCAAATGGAATCACAATATTAAGAAATAGATTTGCTACAAATACTTATTATTAGTGTATATATTATATATATTTAGTGTATATGTGTGATACAAAGTATATATACACATATGTGATATTATGAATATTTATTATACTGTTATATATAAGTATTATTATATAAGTACATATGTGTGTGCGTATGTCCACACACATACATTTCAGTCTATTGACATCAAACACAAATAGAGAATAGACTTGAAAATTCTCTGAGCAGACAAAAGCAGTTTAGTCCTATAAGAAAAGCTTAATTTGGCTTATTTTGTAAGATAATTGAGGCTAACTTGACTTGGGTCATTCTTTGCTTATGGTCTGAAAATCATAAGCGAAACTTAACTTCTTCCCCGAAATTGATAGGTCACCACGAACCAATTTTCTCTCATTCAAGAACATTCTAATATTGTAACCAACCACTGTGAAGAATGAGCACTCACTGCGTCCACTCTGGAAGAGTTGCTGTGTAACAAAATCCCTCCACGCCCCATCCCGTGTTTTGGTTTGAGTGTTCCCGGGTCTTTGGTGGGTGCACGTAAACTTTGGCTAATTACTACTTCAGTGATTCATCAGTCGTTTTTTTTCCCCCCGAACTTTTTATAAGTCCTGTTGGGTATATTTTTTATTTCTTTGCAAAATACATGGTTTTTCATCCCAAGAAAACATTTGTCTCACAGAAGTGCACTGGAGACATTTAGGTTGTTGATTAAAAAATAATTATCCTTGAAGAAAGCATGTCACAGTGGTCTTTAATTCCTTTCTGTGTCTTCAAGAATTTGTTTTTAAAATATTTCATCCTTCTGCCCAGCCCATCATTCACTATCAATTGTGAATCAAGTTCCAGGACCAATTGAAGCTATTTTGCCAAATCAACAGGAGTTTTCCTGCCTTTTTTTTTTTTTCAGGGTTTCTTTACTTTCTCTTTTTCTGAAGTTCTTCTGCTCTAGAATCTCTTACATCAATCAGTCAGAGTCCCTGTAGTGATCTGTTTACCTGAGTTTGCTGCTGCCCAGAAGAATTTCCAAGTATTCCTTAAAAATTTTTTTAAAAAGCAGATTTTATAGGAAGTAGAAGTAGCTACTGGCTATATACAATCACATTTCCAGTCAACACATTGAATTTGCTATGTTGAATTAGATTTTGTGTGTGTGTGTCCCATTGATTTTATAAAAGGACATTCTTATTTCTCATTTTTGGGTTGTAATTCAATCATAGTTGGCTAATAGGTATCTGTGAAATAATAGTAAGTTTTCTTAGGAAAATGAATTTGGCCTTCAAAATAAATCAGCTTTTCTCTTGTATTAAAATCAAACAAAACAGGACAAAAACAAGTCTCTAAGTATGACCAGATGTCCATGAAGTGCCTTCCACCCCCATGAAGCTTCTGTTTCCCGTGCTATCCATGTGGTGACAAGGTAACCTAAGGCAAGACTGACTGTTGCCTCTGGGTCACCTCCTGGGACAGCTTCCTCAGGACATTCTGAGGAAATGGGTGTCTGCTGCAAACTTTGGTCCTGCACACGCAAAAGGTGCTTCATCATCCTCACTTGAGTAGTGCCCTGGGCGCTTTCTCCAGGACTCACGTTGAGTTGGTCCCTCGGCTGCCAGAGGCCATCCTGAACGGTCCAGAATTGTGGAACTTCACATAACTGCAGGAAGGAAAGAACCCTAACGTTTTTGTGCGCATGTGATGTGCGGGCTCTGAGCAAGGTGCTTTCTGTTCATTACCCACTGAATCCTTCCAGGATGTTCAGCCTTGGCCGACCTTGAGCTTCAGAGAGGTTGAACTGGCACATGGAGGAGGTGGGAAGGGAACCCAAGTCAGCATCTGCAACTTTCTTTCTGCTCTTAATTCCTCTGTGACAGATGTTTTTGCTTTGTCCTCCCATTCCTGTGGCCTGGGGCTCTTGACAGGTTTCCTTGCTCACATCTGTGATTTATCCCCTGAGATGCTGGGAGCTCTGTTGGCCCAGCCCTGCTGTATATGAGTCCTTAACAATACTCATAACCTGCCCACCTGTTCACCTGTTCACTCACGCACATACCTCCTCACCCCGGCAAGTCATAGACATCATGCACTTCCTTGTAATGAATGACCTCTGCTCCAAGAATAATCACAGTAATTATAGTACTATTAACAATCACTATGATTATTTACAGCAGCAGTGTTATGGGTTGAATTGTGCTCTTTCCGAATTGATATGTTGAAGTTCTAACCTCAGAATGTGACCGTACTTGGAGATAGAGTCTTAACAGAGGAAATCAAGGTGAAATGAGGTTTGGGGTGGTCTCTGATCCAATATGGCAGGTGTTCCTTTAAAAAGGGGAAATTTGGACACAGAGGCACGCACAGAGGACATACGATGTGAGGAGACAAGGAGAAGACTGCTGTCTACATGCCGAGGAGACAGGCCGGGAGCACTCTCCCTCTCAGCCCTCAGAACAAACTACCCTACCAGTATGAGTGAGCGTATTTTTGTTGTGTAAGCCCCCATCTGTGGTACTTTGTCATGACAGTCCTGGCAGTGTAATAAAAACAGCAATAACCCCAAATGTGACAAGTACATATGGACGTATATGGAAGTGCACACACACATATATATCGCATACTGAACCTTTAACACGTTCAAGGTGTGGTGCAAGATGTTTTTAATGCAGCATCTCATGAAATCCCCCCAGCCATCTAATGCCCACAGGACCTCTGAGATTTAGAGTTCAGGAAACTTGCCCAAGACCACACTGCTAGTAGGCAGGATGTCAGTTCAAGCCCACACTTCGAACTCGAGAACGTTGCCCGTGACCAGCATGGCAGGTCATTCTCCTCTGTCTGGCTTCACAAAGTCTCTGCAGTTTGCTGGATCTGAGCCCTGCGTGTCCCCACCGTGAACTGCACTCTGTCTCAAATGTCAACAGTGTCGTCAAAACAAGGATTTTTCAGATCACTAATGTTCAGGGGACATTAAATTAAGTAAGGTTCTCATATTCCCAGTCTCCACATAGCAGAAGAATCTGTTAGAATGAAGAAGGTAATCTCATTAGTAAGCCATTACCTTGGAACCGAAGGGCAAGTACGGTGGTTGTTATTTCTGGCAACAGAGGGTTTTGGTCCTGAACAAAAGCTAGCCTGGTACACGGTCGTAGACACTGTTTATGAATAGGTCACTGTTTATAACGTCCATCTCAGTGTTGCTTCAGAAGCAGCCTGCCTTCCTGTTCCCTGGGCAGATCCTGGAGGGTTCACACGGAGGTGGAGGGGTTTGGGCTCCCTTCTGCCCCCAGCCCCCATGGAGGCAGCTGAAAAAGATCTTTTCCTCTTCACAGGCCTGCCTAGAAATCGACGTGGGGGCAGAAGGAGAGTGAGGCTTTAACATCCGACATTACAGATTCTATATCCTGTATTTTGATTAGCACGTGTTAGCAATCTACCTTTCAAGCACATCCATTTGGAGTTGAACCGTGTCCTTTCTAAGTGGGTCTCTCTGGCTTACTTTCTCATATTGTTCAACGTTCATTGTTTTCTGTAAGTCATTGATAGTACACACAAAGATTTCGATACAGAGATTCAGGGAAATCTGAGTCGATTTATAGTATTTATATGGTTAACTAATAGAACTTCCCCTAAAACTGTTTGAGGCCCCAAACCTTTTTTTTAGATGGGGGGAGGGGCAGAGGGAGAGGGAGACTGAGAATCTTAAGCAGTCTCCATGTCAAGAGTAGAGCCCAATGTGGGGCTCGATCTCACAACCCTGAGATCATGACCCGAGCCAAAAGCAAGAGTTGGATGCTTAACTGACTGAGCCACCCAGGTGTCCCAAGGCCCAAAATCTTATAGCAAGAGATTGCCTCTTATTTTTGGTGACTTTAATCAAATGAGATCAATCGAATTATTATTCCTGTTGGTTTTGTGGAATTCTGGTAGTAGCAAGGCAAAATGGTGAGACCAGGCGTTGTGTTGGTCCTCAAAACATATTTATTTCCCTTGCCTGACTTAATATTTTAAATTTTTTACATAATGAGAAGTTGAGCCCCTTGCCTTTTTCCCCAAAAAAGGGCTGGTTTCACCAGTTGGTTTATACATTTAAAGAGGTATTCTTTCCTAGCCGTTAAGGTTATAAAGTGAGGTCTTTGAGCAGAGAGAGGATCCAGTGGAAAGCTGGAGGGCTGAGAGGGGTTCTGTCATGGATGTTTCCCCTTCTGACAAGTGAGAGGTGCTCCAGCCGTAAATGCCAGCTTTTCTCCTCAATGGATGTGACTCCTCCTGTGGAATCAGACAATTCTGGGTCAAAAAGGAATCAATTCACCAGGGCCAAATGGCACATTTTATGGGAGACAAATCTATGAAAGGGGCCGTGATTTGTCTGAGGCACTCAAAAATGAAATGGCAACACTGAGATTCTAAGCCACGCCTCCTGATGATTATATCAGTGTTTTCCAACAGAATTCCAATGTTGCTGATTATTTCGTAATGAGACCCATCAGCGAACTGCCCCATGACGCCATTTTGAAGGGCAATGGGCTGTGTGTACTCGCTGCCATTTTGTTCCCAGTACACGCTACACAGTAGTTCAACCACGTCTGTCCAGTTAAAGTTTTAAAGAATAAACACATTTTCTCTTAATGATTATTTTCAAATAATTGTAGTGTTCTTTAAAGAGTACTAATAGTTTTGACCCTTCCATTGCCTGGGAAGATGGCCGCCTCAAGTTGAAAATAAGGAAAATGAAGCAAAATCCCCCTCTCTTTTGCTACCGGTTATTAATGATATGAAAGTTTAGTGGCAACAGAAGACACAAATCTGTGGGGAAATGGAGTGGGGAGGTTACTTTGATATCTTCTCTCTGGGTTTTAAGCGCGCCCCATTATCACAGATGACGTGGTAATATTAGCAAAATATGTATTTACAATGCCCATAACTGAGCTACTTTTGAAATCCTTGAGGCCGTTAGGATCCACCCATATCGTTACAGACCCAAAGACATCAATTAAATTTTGAAAAGTTTGTTCAGTTTGCTTGCCTCTGGGAAGTCCATAAGGAAAATGTAAACAAACAAACAAAACCCTCAAAAATTTTTTTCTGTGTGGTTTTGTTCCAAGAAAACATTACGACAGGCTTCTGCCCAAACTGATCAATAGATGTAGATATTTGAAGGTAATGAGCAAATGCTACATCCGGAGTAGTAAGAAACATTAAAAATAGAATCCTGACACGTGGGGATATGTCGTCCAGCTCAGTGCCTGGGGTTTGTAACACTGCCCTGCGTATTGGGAAGTTGCTAAGGGAGTAGATCTTAAAAAGTCCACATCATGAGCAAAACCGCCTTTTTGTAACTACATAAAAAAGGAAAGAAAATAGATTCCTGAAACAGAAGAGAAACTTGTTTTTCCTTCAGCAACGGTTTTTGTAGAGGTCTTAGTCGCGACGCTGGAAGTCTGACAGAGTGTTCAGTGGGGACGAACATCAGGACTTGGTCTCCTTACCTGTGTCCCTTACCTTAAAATATGCTTACGGTTTTGTTGAAGGCTGACCTCAAGTGCCCGAACACCCCTCAGGGATGGTCTAAACACACTCGAAGTAAAATGTCAATAATTTTCAACTGTATTCGGGTTCCTTTTGTTGCGCCCCCCACCCCCGTATTTATTCAAATTGCTTCCAAGGTAGGATAGGGGATCGTATTGAAATGGTTGAGCAACCCACAAGCCATCATCAGTCTTCTTGGCGGAGTGATGGCATCCTGGGTTGGGAGTCTCGACCAGTAGACCCAAATGCTCCAGAGTAGGTGAATGAGTCTGTTGCTCAGCAAGCGAACAAAGGTGTTGACTGGTTAACCTCTCTCCCCAAGGCCCAACCTCCTCTCCACCCCCAGGCACTTTTCCTGAGCCTCATTCTTTCTCTCCGGGGCTGTCTGCAGCTCACTCTCCACGTGTTAGCTGATAACTTAAGGTGTGACCACTCCCAGGAGTATTGCATTTCAATAGAGGCCTCCAAGATAGAAAATACTTCAATGAAAGGAGCCAGAGAAGGGAGGACCGCAGTTATTTTTTAACTCACTTGGAGGTAGAGTTCCAGGCCACTTATCTCCCTGTTTAGCGGGAGCCCGCTGCACATGATTCCCTCCAAATCAGAGAACCCATGACTCCAAGTGGCGTTTCCTCCCTTTCAAGCATCACATTACAATCATTTCAGTCTAAAATCTCCTTTTCTTGCCTGTGTCTTAGCTACAGATTGTAGCTGAGTGGGACTGATCTCATCCAGAACAGAAACAGTAAAACTACTGAATCTTAAATGACATCTTAACAGTGTGTGAACGAAATAATTCCTATTTCCAAAACCCCGTACCTGCAGCAACTCATGCTTTCATAAACACGGTGATGTATCTTGTGCTCGGACTCTGAAATGCAATTCCAAATCCGGTTCCCTACTTTCTCAGCTATTTGAGCACACCTACCCATGTGTGGCGGGGCTTACTGGTTATCTTCTGCCCACGTCTGCATGAACAATGTGTATAGGACATAGAACTACGTCTGTTAATATGTGTGTGGGATGTACCAATATTTCCAGCTTATTTTCATGGAATGAGAGTTGTAATAACTGATCTCTATGTTCAAGGGCAAACATTTCTGGAGTTCTTTCTATGGCCAGCTGATAGGAGATATCGGATATACAACTGGAAATGTACCTAGAACACATTAGATATCATCGATCAGAAATAGCAAATGATCGAATGAAGATGCACAACTGTGCTTACGATTTAGTGAGATATGCTCAGTTGTAGGTTTCCGTAAGCCCTCAGAGTTACAACTGTCTGCTTTGTATTTGGATTGGCCGAGGACTACAGCCAACAATGTGAGAATACGCCTCCTGGTGTGGTTTTGCCTTGTATATTTAATATTCACTTGTATGTCTGTACCGTAAACATTCAGACAGAGAGAGACAGCTCCGTGGAAGGCCCCGGAGTGAAGGCATTCACAGCATGTTCCGGCTAATTGGTTGTCGTGATCTGTGCCCATGTGTAAGCCTCTATTTTGGTATAGGAGCAAAAATAAAATCAGTTCTCGTGATTTGTAAAATTTAGTGTATGCTTCCTACTAATTTAGTTTTCAGATCATCTCTGGAAATTCTTTTAATCTTTTCTGAATCACAATATTGTTTTTCATTTTTGGGTGAAAAAAATAGCTTTCTTCCTACAACAAGGCAGCTTTCTGTTTCACAGACAGTTGTGCAATAGGGTGGAAAGTATTGCAAGTCTTTCCCCGCTTCTAGGTAGAGTGATCAGCTCCCGAAATACCTGGGGCGGTTCCCTACTCTTCACGCTCCTGGACACCTGCAGCCACCTGCTAGCAACAATTCTAAAGATGCCCCAGACTTCACTTTTCATTGTTTTCTTCTGAACGTTACTCAATAAGCTGGTCTTGAATGACACATTTATTTTTAAGGGATATTATTTTTTCACTCTCATTTAAAAAAACATTTTTTAATGAGAAATATTTAAAAATTTATGAAAGTAGAGAGCATGGTACAAGGAGTAGTCAAGTACTCATCACCTACTTTCCAAAATTATACACTCACGTTGGGGCTTGCTTCCAGTACACCTCTCCACCCAGGGCTAGAGCAGACAAAGTCCCTGGAAAAGTGGAGAATTAATGAATTAATAGTCCTGGAGAGCAATTAGTGTGTGTTGGGGGGGAGGGGTATTTTTAGGGTTAGGGCTTTATTCTCTCTTTTTATTTGAATAGGTAATATAGTTTGTAGATCCTATCAAAAGTATGGCTTCAGAAAGTTGTAGGCCTATATTTTAATTTTAAACTTTAATGACTTAATGTATATATCCTCAAGATACCCATGTGTAAAGAGAAAAATATAGTCAACTTTCTGGAAGTTCATATATCTAGACAGCTATCTTTGTGCGGATACAACATCTGGTTTAGGGTTTGCAATGAATGAAGCCAGAACTGGTTCTGGTCATGGACACTGGAGAAGCCGGGGTCTCATCACTGCAGGGTGACCGTACACAAGCCACTGACTCAATTACTCTGGGCCGTCCTTTCCTGCTCCTTTCACTTTTAAATCAAACTGATATTGAGCAATTACTTTTTACCCAGACCCCGTGGGGGAACACAGGGGCACATAAGTCGCCATTCTAGACATGAAGGGGCTGGATCTTCTCTAGGGACACTTCCAACTCTCATAGTATGCTTTTATTTTATTTTATTAAGATTTATTTATTTATTTGAGAGAGAGAGAGCATGGCAGAGCGAGGGGGACAGGAAGAGAGAGAGGGAGTGAAGGAATCCTGAAGCAGGCTCTCTGCTGCTCTTGGAGCCTGACCCGGCACTCGATCGCACAACCCTGAGATCATGACCTGAACTGAATCAAGAGCTGGCCGCCCAACCGATGGAGCCACCCAGGTACCCCTCGTAGTATGCTTTTAGTGACTTATTTTGTTAATATTTTTCCCCAAAGCATTCACTATTCCTCTTTACAAGATACATCGAGTCTCATATTCGCGATTTACCACACTCTGACCCAAATCTGCCTAATGTCCACTTCCACTTCATTCTCTCCAGGCGCAGTGATTCCAATTATCATTGCCACCTGGCCATTGGGTCACCGAGGTGTCCCCTCTGCTTCCCTCTGAGCATCCAGTTCCCACCTGTTTCTTCAGAGCCAAAAAGCTCCTTACCTCCTCTGGGGTCCTCCTTGTGCAGGCATTCCTTCCCGCGCTTTTCCAGCAATCATACTGTCCCTTCTCAGTACAGAACCAGTCTTCAGACATCCCTGTCCCCGAAAGCCCCCACAACCCACCATCGGGCTCCTTCTCACCTCCCCTTCCTGCCAGGAAGCTTGTGGACAGGAAGTAGTTTGTGGGCAGGAAGTAGTTTGTGGACAGGAAGTAGTTTGTGGGCAGGAAGTAGTTTGTGGACAGGAAATTTTCCCCTTCCATCTTTGAATCCCAGACGCTGAGCAATCATGATGCCTGGCCCAGGGTCCGTGTTCAGTGAATGATAAAGGGATGCCTTGGTCCGGCCTCATCATGCCATTGCTCCCCAGGTGTGTAAGGAAGAGACCACAGCGCTGTCCTTCCTCAAGCCCCCAGGGCTGTGACTCACCCAGGAGACCTTCAGTGGACTGGAGTCCATTTTCAACGTAGGGGAGTTACAGTTTTCAGGTTTTCCTCAAGAGATAATCATTTTCAAAAAATTACATAATCCGTTGCTAAAGATTTTATAAACCATGATACAGGTATCCCATGATACTTGCTAATTACACACAATTGCAGATGTTTAGGTGTCTGGGAACACTGGATGTCCTTAGTAAGTATGTATTGTTTCGTGATGTTTCACAATCTTATTGGAGAAAAAATTTTTTTAAATTATTTTTTTTTTAGTAACTCTGCTTCCACTAAAATAACAACCCACATGATGGCAGTCCTTGGGTTCCGAGCCCCTGAAAAGGCATTCGAAGCATTTTCAGGGATCCTGTTTTGTTTGGGCTTTGATGTAAACGGTGAGCTGGGACGCTTCCCAGGGTCTGCGTTCTCTCACACTTAGCGATGAGGAAATCAGGTTGAACACCCATCTCTGTCGTGCTGTCTGGGGAGCAGTAAACCAGCCGCAACACGTGAATTCAAGCTAATCCATTAGCCACAGTACCTGAAAGCTTGGACACATCTGGAATATGCATAATCTGAGCAAGGTGAAGTGAAAAGCAAATATGACCACCAAGAGAAGAGAGGGGTTCTCCGCACTGTGACTGCCTCCTCGTGCTGCACGGAGCCACGGAGAGCCGCCCCTGGCCCCGGCGTCCTGGAGGCGGGTGCCCCTGCCCTGGGCCCTATGAGGTCTGATTCCCACCTGCTGCCTAACCCTTGGGCCCTAGCATCCTCACCTGTGACATGGCGGCCTCAGTGCCCATGATGCTCCTACGTTAGCATCTGGCGCACGTCCCTGGTGTGCACTTGCTTGTATTATCCCACAACAAAATTTGACAGCAAGGTTGTTACTAAAATATCTCACTTGTCTGTATTTTGCTCTTTATTCAGTTCATTCCCTTATCCATAGAGAAGACAAACCATTTTACTAACTACTTCTCATTCACGTACTCAGACTTACTTCTTGAGTACGCACTGTGGGAAAGGCAGTGTGCCGGGTGCTACATGTGAGTGTGAGACCTAGTGAGCACCTCTCTCACTGTGGGTGAGTGGCAGGAGGCTGGTGTATGGGCCCCCCAGCAGCCTCACCAAGACCTCTCCCGGGGGTGCAAGCTGGTACTCACCCCCCCCCCATGCACAGAGGAAGCACCGCACTGAGGGACATGCTGTCTTCACCCTGTCACCCCCCACTGGCCTCTGTGTGACACTCACCAGGCTGCCCTTGCTCCCTGGGAAGCTTCCCGTCCCATCCCCAGGGCCCCCAGCCTGGAGAGGACCACCAAGGGTCCCCGGCACCTCGCAGATGCTGTTTCTCTGAGTGCTCTGCAGCCGTCCGCCTGCCACATACGGACATACGGACCGTTCTCACAGACCGGGGTCTGGGGTGAGCACTGGGATGAGCACTGCCTTCTCCCAGAGATGTGTGTCATGATTCCTGGCTTGCAGTAATTTCCAATCTTTTTTTTTTTTTTTTTTTTGAGAGAGAGACAGAGACAGAGAGCACAAACAGGGGCAGAGGGAGAGGGAGAAGCAGACTCCTTGATGAGCAGGAAGCCCAATGTGGGGCTCGATCCTGGGACCCTGGGATCATGACCCAAGCCGAAGGCAGATGCTTTACGGCTGAGTCACCCAGGCGCCCCTCCAATCTTTTCTTTAATGACTAGATCCTGATTTTCCTTCGGAAATGGCATGTTTCCCCTCGCTCCCCCAAGGACTCTGCCTCGCTCTGCTCCCATTGCCCAGGGTCTCCGGAGAATTTCCACACCAGCTGCAGAACTGCTCCCTCCTCTTTAAACTTCTCCTGTGACAAGATGCCTATCGCTTTGCATCAGGTTGCATCATATGATGTCAGAAAGCTGAAAGAAAACAAAGTCTCTTCCCCAGGGAACGGGCGCTCCGGACAACACAAAGGGGACTCGGGGTGAGGGGATCTTGGGTTTCGGTTGAAGAACATCGATCTCTGCTTTAAACGATCGTTCTTCAGACCCACCTTCTCCACTGCGGCTTTCATGGGCATTAAAAACACATTCTTCGTTCTTACGTGTTTTCTGAGCCTCGAAATCCATTCTGCTTGTTTAAGAGTATTCAGGGTTCAGTACACTACTTGATTTTGTGTTCATCCTATTCCATGGATGGATGATTAAAATATCATCAACAATATATGCACCTTGTGGAAAACCTCATTCCAGAACTAATATCTTATTGATGATTGTCCTGATGTGCTAAAAAGTCACCTATTGTGAACGACTTTCTTGGGATCAGATGTTTCGAACAAAAAACTTATAGTGTGAAGAATGTATGTTGTTATTTTGTTAACTTGCGTTTTATTTTCTATCATGATTTTGCTCTCTGCTGGTGCACTTTGATTAAATTTCAGAAAAGAGCTTTTAACTTCTGCTGTTACTGACTTTTCTGTAGCAAGACCCTGGTGCACAAGCCAAGGTAGGATTTGTGAGGGGCAGGGCCCTGCAGGGAACTGAGGTCCAGCTGAGCAGCCGTTCAGACTGGCATTGGACCGCCCCCTTTGCAGAGGCTGGGGCCAACCTAGGGAAGGCTTTTACTGGGTTAAACTTCGCTGACCATCAGAAATGCACACGTGTGGGAAAATAAATCGCACGCCATGAGCTGTCCCTCTCACAGTTCTAGGGTAAGGATAAAGGAGATAAAATTAGCCCTGTTTCCTTCCCTGACCATCATTTGGCCACTGATGGAGAAGCCAGGCCATGGTCGCGAAACCTCCGGGGCGGTGGTCACTGGCACGCCTTCCCTCCGCTTCCACAAGCCCACCTGCTTTGAGGGCCATTCCCGAGACAGACGGCCAGGAAAGGGTGTGACCGGGAATTCTATCTGATGCTCTGTTCTCCCACGATAACCTAGAGTTTCCCACTGTGTTTGAGGACATTTTCTCGACTGCATTTCAGGCACGGGGGGAGCAAGGGGAGAATTATGGAAGGCAAAGGAGAATACCCGTGTGTGGGTAATGACCCTCATTTTGCTTGCTTTCATCTGAGCACGTCTGCGAGAGCTTAGCTCCCCAGCTGGGGTGGTGCCAGTCGGCTGTAGGGTGCAGAGTGCCTGAGAGAGCCTGCATGAGCCAGGCTCACGGTCCTTGCCTTCTTCAGGCTGTGGGTGATTGCTGAGTCTACCGGGGTCGTGGAGCAAATGGTGCTGGGGATCGGCTAATGCTCGGTGCTTGGTGCCAGGATTGTAGGCCAGGCTTGCCCACGGTCTGGCCTCCTCCATCTTCCCCCGCTCCGTTCCCACCTGAGCTGGCTGCCGTGGCCCCTGGGCTCCCAGAGCTGTGGCCTCCGCGGGGGGAGGGGAGACAGCCGGCTGCACAGCTTCGTCCTGTCCCGAGTCCTTCACCTCTAGTCTCCTTCTCTGTTCTCTAGCCAAACGGATTTTCTTCCCTCGCGTGAGGACACCATGCTCCTGTGGCCTCAGCTTCTTTGCAGATGCTGTTCCCTCTGCTGGAAACTCTTCATTTCCCTGTGACCAGGTGACTCCCGGGGCTCCTTCAGAACTCAGCTCAAACATTCCCTCCTTAAGGAAACTTCCTCCCAGGTTAAGCAAACCCCAGTGTATGATGTCACAGTGCCATTGACTTCTTCAATTGTTACAAAATAGGGCAAACAGTTTTGAGATACACTGATGTGATTCTATGCCTCGCATTTCCTGGCCTACAGCCTCCTCCCTGCTCAGCCTGGGCAGCCACCTGCCGCGCAGGGAGGAGGTGCTCAGCAGTAACGTCAAGAGCACATTTATTCATACATGTAAGGGTCAGCGGCTTCCGGCACACTAACTAAGATATGTGAGCACACAGAAACATGTGAAGTCTGGAGGCCAAACTTCACGGAGAGAGAAACATCTCCCAAGCTTGGTTGGATTCTCTTCTTCTGACAGATTCAAAACTGGGCGAAGTGCATTCGACCCTGGAGTTTCGTGCAAGGAAGGTGCCAGGGAAGCAGAGGAAGCAGGGGAGCCCGTCTGATGCCATGAGGCTGTGGGGCAGAGAGGGAAAGCAGAGTGAGATGGAAGGCAGTTGATGGTCAGGGCACTGCTCTCACCCTGCCCCGTCCCCCCCCACTGCGGCCACGGGTCCCCATCTGTGCCCCCCCATCCCCAGCCAGCACAACGCATACACACGCAGGGGATGAACACACATGTGTCGGATGAGCGCGTGAATGAATGGAGGTAAAGCTTTAAGCTAGAACAGGGTGATTTTTTTCAAATGCCACACATCCAGGTTACTACCCTGGACAGATACTAAAAAGGAAAAACAAAGATGACAGAATTATAACCAAGAAGATCACTCATCACACATACAAAGGATATAGAATGGATTAAATATCTATAACAGAAGATAAGATTCTCAAATTTTATTCACATACACACGTATTCTGAAACAAAGTGACATAGAAAAAGTAAACTGGTGAACAAAGAAATATAAGACGAATAAAAATAAAAAGAGCCCCAAATAGCTCTATTAATATCAGATAAAAAGGAAAAATAAACAGTAAGGGATGAAGCAGGCTGCTTTAAAAATTGATTTTGGAAATACGGTTCATTACGAGAATATAATAGCCAGGAATATTTATGAGTCAAATGACATAGCATCAAAATATATCAGACAAAAGCTGTGAAAAATACAATAATAAATTGGTAAAGCACAGTCTTAGGATACATTAATAATATGTTAAGTAGGGGCGCCTGGGTGGCTCATTTGTTAAGTGTCTGCCTTCGGCTCAGGTCATGATCTCAGGGTCCTGGGATCGAGCCCCGTGTCGGGCTCCCTGCTCCGCGGGAAGCCTGCTTCTCCCTCTGCCACTCCCTCTGCTTGTGTTCTCTCTCTCTCTTTCTCTCTCTCTGTCAAATAAATAAATCAATAACTTAAAAAATAATATGTTAAGTAGAAAAATGTTAAGGAGAAGAATCAAATAATGTAACTAATACATTTCATTTACTCAACATTTGTAAAAATTATGTTATCTTCAAATGTCCCTGGCAAAGGTGCACATTGATTATAGCCTGTGTCTCAAAAAAGAGCTGGGTAACTTCCACAGGCTATAATATCTAACAATCGCAAATAGACTTTAAGCAATAACAAAAAACTCAGTGTAAAAACTATGTGGAAATTAGAAATACTCACTATGTAGTCTTTTCAGTGGCAGAGAAAATGAAAACTAAATAAAGAGATTGTTCAGGAAATGCTAACAGTGCAAGAGTCACATGGTGTAATATTTGGGACACCAAAACCCGGACGGGGCTAGGAGAGGCTATAAGTCCTAAGGATTTTTATCTAGGAATAAAGAAGAACAGACATAAACTATCCGTTCCACTCCAGAACCAAAACAGTGTCAGGAACAATAAACAACAAACAATAAACAGGCATCATGACCTGAGTACAAAAGCAGTAAATATACAGTAGAAATGAGTGAACAAAATCTGTAAAACTGTAGAATAAATACAGTAACTCAAAACCCGATCCTTTGAAACGAAATTTCAACATTGACAAATCTTGGGTAAGATGCGTCCTAGGAGTAGGAGAGGTAGCGGGCAGGGGGTGGGCATTGGAAAGGAGAGCTTGGTGCGGAGGTACCCACGGCCCTGCCCACTGCCCGCCCACGACGCGGGAAGGCCAACTGACCCCCTTGTGCCTTTTGGATCCCCAACCTCACAGTCACTCACCATTCATAAAGTCCTCAGAATGGGGTTTTCAAAAGAAAATCTTTGTGTTTGTTGAGCAAAGAAAACATATGGACACCAAAATAAAACAATATTATGCACAGCCACATGATAAGACATTTTGAAATCTAGCTGAAATGATTGAATTTCTAGGAAAATATCTTTACTAAACGTCATTTCGAAGAGGAAGGAAACCTGAATTATCAATGCTGTGGGAGACATGAAGAGCGTTCCAATAGAAATATCCTTCTGCTGGTAGAAAATCTTATCTTATTCATTCATTTGTTCAACAAATACTGATTAATTATCTACTATGTGCCCTTCTGCTGCTTTCATGCTAGAGAAGGTACCATAATTGTTTTATCTCCATTTGCAAAAAAATTCCAAAGTAAGCTATACTTCTTAAAAAGAGAGAAAGATCATCAACTGGTAAAGACCAGAAGCCAACAGCTTCATCTCCTCCCCTGGCCCCCTGTGTACACTGCATATGTGTGTGTCATCTCTCTGTCCCATTTCTGTGTGCGTGTGCGTGTTTAGTGTCCATAGGATGAGACTATCCACCTGTTCTGCGTGGTTTTTTTTTTTCCATTGAGGATGGTCCTCCATGTCAGCACATGGTTATTATAATTATGCCAGTTTCATTGCCTTCAACACAAGGTGTGCGGTTGAATGTGCACCAGAGGAAACGCAGTCCAAGGTCACTCACTGCTACGGCCTGCAGAAGAGTGATCTGAGGTCAAGGTCACCTAGAGAACCAGCCTGGTGTTTCAGTCGAGTCTTGAGGTTGCAATCCTCTGTTAATCCCCAGTGCTGTTTTCTGCTTGGCGCTCCCCTCCCACTTCCTTCTTGTCATGGTAGCTGGTTCTAATGTTGTGGGTGCAAACTCCTTTCCAGTCTCTCAGGATCAGGTTGGCTCACTCTCGTATTATTCCTCCAGTTTGCTCTGAGGTGAGCTGTTTTATGGGGCCATCATGATGCCATCACGATCACGAGCCTCCACGCTGGCGTCTTCCTTGTGTCCCGAGTGGCCCCTGGTTGGGCTCGTTTTTATGAATGAAGGTCTGGGTTGGTTTCCATGGGCGCTGATTGTGGGTTTCCTCTGCAGTGTGCACATCTGTTTCCTGAGCAGGCCTCTCCCTTGAATGGCTGACTCCAGGCACCCCCCCCCCCGAAAGTGGGGGAGGTATCGACAGCAGGAAGAACGGGAGGGCATCCGGGGGACCTCCTCCTCCCCATGCCCTCCCCCCGCCCCCCTGGGCCCAGCGCCAAACCCGGGAGGCGGTTCCCTGAGAGCTGATAACCCGGTGCAGAGATACCTTAGCTTCTTGGTTCGTGCATGGCTCCTTTGTTGGTTCAGCGATTCTTTGCAGCGCCCCTTAGCCGAGAGAAGCCGAGACAGCCCTCTTCCTAAGGAGGCAGGGCCAGCGACGTATTAACTCTCAATGTCTTTTTCGAAAAACTGTGCATAGAAAGTAAAAGAGAAAATAGTACGTCTCCTCCGTGCTCCAAGAGCGCCCCTGATGAGTGGGGGGCAGCCGCAAGGTCTTCCAGTCGGGGACCAGTTCAGGGACATTTTCCCACCTTGTCTGCCCCACATGGATTTCCAGTAGCTCTTGGTTTTTATGGTCGCACCTGCAGAGAGAAGCCTCACAGAAAGGAGTGGAGTACCGCCGCTGAAGCCAGAGCTGTCTGGAGCAAGAGTTTCACTTGGCCCTGAGGAGTGCGCGACCCCCCAAAATGGAAACACTCTGCTGAGACCCCGAGAAGATGCCTCAGTGTCCCGGGCCCGGGCTTGCAATCTGGGTGACAACTCCAGAAACTTCCCTTCCCGCCGCCCTGCTGTCTTTCTGCCTCACACCAGCGTGAGGGGCTGGGGTACTTAGCTCTGATCTGCTCCTTTCATGCCTCAGAAACCTTCCTAGGAAATTTGTTTTCTTTAGAAAACAGGGTTTGGGTTTTACCTTTGAGAGGAAAGTGTCCTCTGTCACTTGGCCACAGGGAGTCTATTGACTGCCCCCCATATTTGGCTCTGGGCAAACTGTGTGCGTTCTTGACTTTGAGTGTGGAGCCTCCCCGAGGCTCACCTGGGGGCTCCTGGCCATGTCTCTTCCGCAGCTCTGCTTTTCCATTACCGTTACATTTTCATCTAAGTCTTTATATCTATCCTTTTCTAAAAAACCCCAGAAATTTAAGAAGTAGGAAAAATAGAGAGCTCTGTCCAATGTGCCCTGGGGAATTCTCTTGGGATTCTGGTCGGAAGGAGCATCTGCTTAAAATGTCTTACAGTTGTATTCGACTTAGAACAGTGGATTCGAATCCATCGGGTCTTCTTGTATGCCACGTTTTATTATCAGTTATTCTTTAGCTTGGGTCCTGACTCGCAACAAATTCACAACCTCTATAGTTTCTACATTTTCAAAGTAAGATGTTTGAGGTTCAAAGTTAGCCAATAGCACGATATATTTAGGAGTCAGTGAGAATGGACACAGGAAAATTATTCTTTTCTGGTTTAGGGATGACCAAAGCAGAACCACAAAGAGCAGACTTCCTCTAAAATGAGCTTTATTTCAAATGAGAAGAGAGCATCCCGCCCTCATTCCCTACCCCCCACTTTCCCCAAACATGACCTTATTCTATTTAAATGTCTAAAGCTTCAGTTCTAGACTAGTTATCCTTTGGTTGCATTTTTGGAGGCAACGTTCTCCTTCCTTCCAAATTTGCTAAGCAAAATACAATTCTTTTTTGTTTTTGAAACTGTTAAAAATATAAGATTTTTTTTCTTAACATATATTGCATTATTTGTTTCAGATGTATCAATCTGTGATTCAACAGTCTTGGACAGCAAAATACAATTCTTAATAAATCTGTAAATCAGGAAGCAAGTTTGGCATATTGGCGTTGGATATATATTTTCATTTGCTGAGATTTACCTAGAAAGAAGTGAGTGAGCTGTTAGTCTGAGGCTTTAAGGCACGGCAACTTAACCCTCTGGAAACAATAACTTCAGTTGTGTACTAGATTAGTTGTACACTTTTGAAACACGTATAGGATGTTTTAAAAGTTATGTGGTAGTCTTGAAGCGATTGGAAGGCCTGGATAAGTTACTCCAATTTGTGGGAAATCCCATATGTGCCAGGGCTCTGCCACACCCTGGTGGGACAGAAAGGGGCAACTATTTTGGGAAAGAAAGTGGAAAAGTCAAGGCTGGGACAACATAAATACGGTTCGCCAAAGGCAACTTCAGCCTCTACATGTAAATTCAACTATCACTCGTTACAATTAGCTCAGACCTCTTTCTGGAGCTTCAGACTCATATATTCAGTACCCTGTAGACATCTTTGCTTCAGCGCCCCGTAAATGTCTCTAACTCAGCATGTCCAGAGCTGACTTCATTATCCCTTGTCCTTAATTGATCTGTCTTGTGGTGGAATACTAATTGATTCCTTTCTCTTCAACGTAACCCTCTCCGATCCCTCTTCCCTACTATCTGCAGACCGATCCCACTAAAACCCAGATCTAATCGTGTTTCTCTCATGATTAAAACATCTTTTGCTTCCGCATTGCATTCAAAATTCATTTAAAGCCTCTTTGCAGTTTTTCACGGTCCCACCTTCACCTACTTCTCTTCCCCTTGGAACTTTCACCGTACAGGTAGGATGACATTTTTCCTTTGGTGCATGGTTCTACCTGTCTTGACATGTGTGTAGACTCCTGTGGCCATACCACAGCCAGGAGGCAGAACAGCTCCATCCCCCCCAACGCTCGGCTCCCTCCCGCTGTCCCTGTAGGGCCACATTCCCCCTCCTTGCCGCTGGTCACCACGAGTCTATTCTCCGTCTCAGGTTTGTCTTCTCATTAATGCCCTATGAACACAATCCTACAGAATATGACCGTTTGGTATTAGCTCCATTCGCTCATCACAGTGCCTTTAAGACCCATCCAGGTGCTGACTTGTATTCCACTGTTCCAAGGGGACACCTGTTCACTCATCCACCTGTTGAGGGACGTTTTGGTTGTTTCCAGTTTGGGGCAATTATGAATGGCACTGCTATGAACATTTATGTGCAGAGTTTTGTGTGAACACACATGGTTATTTCTTTAGGATAAATGTCCAGGGGAAGGATTGTTGGGTCATATGATAAGGGTGTGTTTAACTTTATAAGAACCTGCAAAACCTATCAGACAAAGGGCTGGTATCCAAAATCTATAAAGAACTTACCAACTCAACACCCAAAGAACAAATAATCCAATCAAGAAATGGGCAGAAGACATGAACAGACATTTTTCCAAAGAAGACATCCAAATGGCCAACAGACACATGAAAAAGTGCTCAACATCGCTCGGCATCAGGGAAATCCAAATCATAACCTCAATGAGACACCACCTCACACCAGTCAGAATGGCTAAAATTAACAAGTCAGGAAACGACAGATGTTGGCGGGGATGCGGAGAAAGGGGAACCGTCCTACACTGTTGGTGGGAATGCAAGCTGGTGCAACCACTCTGGAAAACAGTATGGAGGTTCCTCAAACAGTTGAAAATAGAGCTACCATACGATCCAGCAATTGCACTACTGGGTATTTACCACAAAGATACAAATGTAGGGATCCGAAGGCATACGTGCACCCCAGTGTTTGTAGCAGCAATGTCCACAATAGCCAGACTGCGGAAAGAGCCAAGACGTCCATCGACAGATGAATGGATAAAGAAGAGGTGGTATATACACAATGGAATATTATGCAGCCACCAAAAGGAATGAGATCTTGCCATTTGCAATGACGTGGATGGAACTGGAGGGTGTTATGCTGAGTGAAATAAGTCAATCAGAGAAAGACATGTATCATATGACCTCACTGATACGAGGAATTCTTAATCTCAGGAAACAAACTGAGGGTCGCTGGAGTGGTGGGGGGTGGGAGGGATGGGGTGGCTGGGTGATAGACATTGGGGAGGGTATGTGCTATGGTGAGTGCTGCGAATTGTGCAAGACTGTTGAATCACAGATCTGTGCCTCTGCAACAAATAATGCAATATATGTTAAGAAAAAAAAAAAGAAGAAGAGGATAGCAGGAGGGGAAGAATGAAGGGGAGTAAGTCGGAGGGGGAGATGAACCATGAGAGACGATGGACTCTGAAAAACAAACTGAGGGTTCTAGAGGGGAGGGGGTTTGGGGGGGATGGGTGAGCCTGGTGATGGGTATTAAAGAGGGCACGTTCTGCGTGGAGCACTGGGTGTTATGCACAAACAATGAATCAAAAAAAAAAAAAAAGAACCTACAAAACCGTGTTCCAGAGTAGATGCCTGCGTCATTTTTAAAAAGGATTCATAGTGGATTCTGATGTAGTCTTGGTCATCTGGGCTGTTGTATAAACACCACAGTCTGTGTGGTTTCTAAATAACACAAGCCTATTTCTTACAGTTCTGGAGGTCGGGAAGTTTCAGACAAAGGTGCTGTCAGATTTGGTGTCGGGTGAGGTGGACCCCCTTCCTGGTTCGTAGACAGCCTTCTTTCCACGTCCTCACCTGGTGGGAGGAACAAGGAAGCTGCCCGGGCCTCCTTCATGACAACACTCATCCCTTCACGGGGGCTGCACTCTCCTGATCTAATCGTCTCCCCAAGGGCCCATTTCCTAACACCACCACACTGGAGGCTAGGTGTCACATACGAATTTGGGAGGGGACACAAACATTCCATCTATGGCAGATGCACAAACTGTTTTGGAAACCTTGTGTATAACCATTTACATGTTAGCGTCTCCCATAAACTACAAGCTGCTTGAAGACAGAGACCACATGTGCTTAGTTTTGTAACCTCTGTATCCCCAGAACCTAACCGCCTGCTGCCATATGCTTGTTTATAGGCACATGGGGAGGAGGGGTGGTAGTCCTCCATCGGGGTGATATTAGGGGTGCAGCGGGCTGCTTGCCCCCAGGGGTGCCCCCAGAATATCACCCGACGGGTGATTCCTAACACTCCCCTTCTCCATATAACACAAGCAGTTTTAGTGATGATCATGTAATAAGCAGTAATGATAATGTATTCTTGATTTGTTCTTTAGTCTTAAAACAAAAAACAAAAAAGCAGCTAAATAGTATAAATTCCTTAAAATATTTTATGGACTGGAATTTGCCTTTACCAAACAAAAATATTCCATCTTGCTGTTTGCCCCTGTCTCACTGTTTTAGATTTTAACCATAAATACAAGCTTGAAACCCTCGTCTTGAAAGAGAGAATGGAAATAACTCGAGTGGTGTTTGTCCTTATACTTACTGGACTGTCGCTCCCTGTTCAGAACGGGAGGTTCAGACACTCGAATCTGCAACAGCACGGGGGGGGGGGGTGTGTGGAGTGAACTTGACCCCGGGGAGGGGCCACCATGAAGCGCCTCCCTCCAGATGAAAGCAGGAAGCTGAGTGCCCAGTGCAGGGCCCACCACAGAACCTGAGTTCTCCAGCTTCAGCTCCAGGTAGAAGATGATGTTTATTAAATGGAGAAAAATACGAATGCATTGAGCGAGTTTCCATATCTGCCTTCGGTTCCTGGGGCTGCAGTAACAAAGCACCCAGATGGGGTGGCTGAGACAACAGAATTTTACTCTCTTCCAGCTCAGGAGGCCAGAAGGCTGAGATCAGGGCTCTTTGGGCGGGCCCGGCTCCCGGCTGTGGGGACCCCCACGGTCCCTGGTGGCGCCGGGCTGGTAGGTGCATGGCTCTAACGTCTGCCTCCATCCTCATGTGGACTTCTCCCTGTGTGTTTGCTTCTCTTCTGTTCTCAGAAGGACACCTGTCCACCTGTCATATTGGGTGAGGGGCCCCCCGTGCTTCAAGATGACCACATCCTAGCTTGACTGCGTCTGCAAAGACGCTCTTGCTGAGTAAAGTTGCATTCGCAGGTAGCAGTGGTTAGGACTTGAATGTAAGTTTTGGGGGACAAAGTTCAACACACACACACACACACACACACACACACACACACCCAGCTACACAGGGGAGCTGCTGCTATTCAGAACTTAGATCAACGAAGGCTTTTATGTGCTTAGGGGGTTTGATCAGTGTGTTTGCAATGATTAGCTTATGGTAATAATAAAAGCAGACCAATCTTAGTGGATTTTGTGACTGTTTTTTAAATTCCTCACCCACGGGACTTACTGCCCACGTCCCCGTGGCACCCCCGGCCCCGCCCTTAGGAGCCATGACTCAAAGGTCCTCAGGAGGCTTGTCATAGTGCTTGAGATGTTCCTTTTGCCTTAAGGCCATGGTTTTCAGACAGAGGTAGAGCCCCAAGAAGGACAATAATGGCCTGTTGTTATGGGGTCCTTGGCGCTCTGGTATAAATATCACTTTCTCAGAACCGTGCATTTTACTGAGTGGTGAGCAATTTTAATCTAAACATAAATACAGTGTAAAGCAGGTTATGAATCTTACATACGCTTTAAAAATTGAATAGGAGACAACCAAACAGATCACGATCCCAGGAGCCTGCAGTCACTCTCCTGTGTCCCTGTGTTAAAGTAAGACGTGGGGGCACGTGTCCGTGGCAAACCAATAAGACAGGTGGTGGTTCTGAGTCTGACTTCATCATTTATTTGCTCTCACTCATAACTGGCAACGGAAGTAATCCCACCCTCTCGTTACCCCAGGAAACAGTTTGTGAGCACACTGTACGGAACAGGCGAGGAGCCTCCGAGTCCTACGCCACCCGGCTTCTCCCGAGGGCATGGAGCCGGTTCAGAGCAGGGTGGGCGAGCTTCTCCACACCGAGCTGGCTGGTAAATAGCTTCGGCTTTGTGAGACAGAGCTCTCTGCCCTAAGTGCTTGGCTCTGCCGCTGCAGCCCGGAAACCTCCACCGAGGAGCGTGGCTGTGTTCTAACCCGAACGCACAGAAGCAGGTGTAGTTCGGACCTGGCCCCTGAGCTGCAGTTGGCCGACCTCTGACTTCGAGGAGACCTGGGAGGACAGAGTGAGCAGGGACAGCGTGGAGAGCACGGCGGAGTGTCTTACACATCCACCTTCTGCCTTTATGGAAACTTGGGTTTTTCTTATACTTTCACGAAACAAAGAAAGCTGCCAGAGGGTCTACACATGAGGCACTGATTTCAGTAGTTTTGATGCTTCAAGCATTGGCCACCTCTCTTTGGAGATGCCGGGACATTCCTGGTGATGGGGGACGGAGAAAGAGGAGGGGTGTCCTCACCATCCCCCACCCTGCTGACCCAGAACCGCTGTTTCTCAGGCTGCAGGGTCCTGACTATCTGCAGGTCATCAGACCAACTTAGTGGGTCATAACCCACGTGTTAAAAACTGACCAGGTTTGACAACATGAGACCGGCACGGGCAATAACCAGGCGCATCCCTTAGGGTCTGTGGCAGCTGGTGACCGCGCCATTCACCTGTGCACAGGTGTGCTGGGCCCACAGGTCATCAGACGGAACTATCGGTGGGAAAGGAAAGTAATTCCTGAGAAGTGGAAGCTTTGGAAGACCGTGGTCAAGTCGCCCACATTTTTCTGTTATGTTTTGGGTCGGTGTGGAAGTTATGAAAAATCAGGAAGCAAACGTAGAAAGATCTTGCATTTGGATGGTTTCCTAGGGCTTCTTTGGTTCTTTAAAGAAGTCCCAACTAGAGTTTGGGAATAGGCACAAAGGTGTTATTTGGTTTTTGTTTGGAAAATGCTAAATTCCAATCAGCGGATCCATCTTCGAGAAATGCCTCAGTCTCCTCGCAAAGGTTGGCGCGGGAGCGTGTCTCGCATGCACAGGTGACGGGATGTGACTGTCTGCTCACTCCCGACGGGCTGTCAGTCCCAGCTCCTATCTGCGAAGACACTTCCTGGTTGGCAGGTGCCCTCTCCTCCTACCTGGGGGCTGGCGTAAATGTGAGAACCACTTCAGGAGAATGAAGAACGATTGGCTTTGGTCTCACCTTTCCACTGTCCCCTGGTGCAGTGCTGGGCACAGAGGACTGGAAGGACCAGCCCCCCGCCCCCTCCAAGGCCTCCTCAGGCAGCAGAGGCCTCCAGCAGTAGCTCTTCGTGGAGGGGCACACCTGACCTGTCTCGCATGGGTCGAGACTGGGACCTGGGACTGCACCAGCATCAGACAGCCTCACTGCTCCAACAGGGCTCGGGAGAAGCCAGCAGCAGGTGACCACAGTGGTTATGCTAAAGGCTGGGAGCAATCGTCGTTCACGAGTGCACATCACAACCCGAGACAGAGCTTGCCGTGTTGGGACCAGGCAAGCTTTTATAAAGAACGCACAGAAGACGGTAGGAATAACAAAGCAGGAAACGCTGGGCGTGTCTGAGGCCTGAACAGGTGCCTGTAACCCGGGCTAGGCGGCGAGCTGCTCCTGGCCATGGGGCCCGGGGATGGGGCGCCCTGCTGACACGTGTCCCCACAACTGGTGAATCCTAGCACCGGAGAAGAGAGGTCTCCTCCCAGGCAGGGCAGCAGGAAGGTGTGTTGTTATGGAAGTTTTAATTACATTCTCTCCTAATATCAGCCATTAACGACACATAAGCGCAGTGACGTGAAGTCGTATGTGGCCTGCTTTTCGAGAACCTCTGGGCAGAGAAGGGAGGAGTCTAAACATTTCCTATGAATGTTATAAATGAACAAATATACAGATACATTTAGCCTCCTGAACTAGTGAAGCTCAAAGCATCCAGTGGTGTGTTTATGAACGTATTTTATTATTAAATATCAATGACTACTTATTATATATGAATTATTAAATACACATTTTTACTAAAATATATACATATGAAAAGACTGACTAACAGGGGACACTCATGTCCTCGCTACGCAGCTTCGCTATATTATTATTAGCATTTTGCCACATTGCTTCGGACATTTTTTCGAAGATCTAACCCATCAAGCTCTATGGAAGCCCATCCTCCTTGCCATTCCTTCCCACATACGCTAAGTGACCGTTTCTGTCAAGCAGCAAAGGTAAACCCCTGGCACGGCCACCTGCCACGTTCCCTCTGTGGGTGAGACACAGGCTGCGTGGCCGGTAACAGGAGCTGCGGATAAACGCCCCGCCTGCCTCAACCGTGGGTTTGGTTTTGTGGGAGAGAAGATGTGTTTGCTCCTGCAGGCTTCTTCCGGCTTCTTCCCTGACAGCACGTTCTATACCCGGGGACCCGGGGTGCAGCTGCCAAGTAAAATGCACGGCTTTACGATCGGGTGGGAGCTCCGTACCTACCTTCACACGCAGGTTGGCATGATCTCAGCTGCACTAGGAATCACGGTTGTATTTCCTGCGTTTCCGTGAAAAGGTAACTTTCTAGTAATGGCCATGGACTATTTCTGCATGCACAGGCACGACGTCTTCTTCCATCGTGATGCGGGGGGCAGTGCCCTGCTGTGTGTGACGGTCCCCTGAGCAAGCCAGCCACGGTGGACTGAAGCCTGGAACGGGGTGAGATTCCTCCCTGCCGTTCCCAGGGAGAGATGACAGACATTCTGGATACGCCATTCCGGAAAGGGGTCAGGTGGAACCAGTCGGCCGAAGGCAGAGGGTAGATCTTTTGTGAGACGGACTTGGGCAGCCCCCCAGTTTCCCCCGGGGCTGGTGTCCCTGGAAGGTGTGTGGGATGTTGCCCCAGCACCACGGACACCTGGCCTTCTGCGGAGGACCTTGCGGCCGGGTGCCCTGAGCAGGCCTGCTGGCCCCAAGCCCTGGGCAGGTGCATCCAGGACCCTGCTCCCTTTCACGCATGTGCTTCCCGGCTGTTGGTTTCAAGGGGAAATGGATCAAGTGAGGGAGTGTTGGTCAGGGAGCTACTGAGATGAGCCTAAGAGGGAGCCGGGTGACTTCTCAAAGAAGACGTGCTACCTGCGATCTTAGCGAACTTTCTGCCCACCATGCGCCGGAAGCCAGTGAGTGGAAACATTCAAGGGATGCTGGGAACCTGCATCTGAGCTTGAGGATGAGGCGTGCCTGCCGGAGGGAGCACGGGAATTCTGGAGAGACAGAGAAGGTCAATCCTAAGGACTCTGACTTGACCCTCCTCTCAGGAAAGAAGTCATTTGGAGGCTGTTTAAATGTCTAGAGCTACAAAGGCGTGTGGGCCCGTCCTTCTAGGAGGTTAAAGAGCAAGTCCAGCCCCAGGCTAGACACCTGCCATCCCTTCCCAGAATGCTCTTGTCCCAGGCAACACATACCTTGCCTTGCCCTGAGTTTTTCTTTCAGTTCCCTGTTTAAATGTCACCTTATCTTCAGGCTTTCCCTGAATGCCCAGGTAAACCCTCCCTCTCCATCCCTGACATCCTGCTTGTTTTCCCCCAGTGCCCTTGCTGCCACCTGCCACCCTGGATTACTGAGTGTCACCTCATTGTCTCCTGTTTACCCCTCCTGAATGCCAGTTCCATGGGAACAGGTCCTCGGAATGCATTACCTCCTGCATTATTACCGGCCTGGAGTGGTGTCGAGTGCAGATGGAGGAAGCTCCCATTAACTGTTTGCTGAATGAACGGGAGCTTGAACAAGGGACTGAGCTGAGATTTTAAACTCTAGATTCCTGGACACCAAAGTTTGTTTTCAGGGGTGGGGGGGGGGCGGTGTGTGTTCCTGTTTGTTCCTGTCTATGTTTTATCTAAATAACTTATGTATACCTCTTTCAAAATTGACGTCTCACACAATGTACAGGGAAGAAGATAAAAATAGGTAATTCATAACATCAGAGCCCCATGAGATCTCAGGATGGCCTCAATCTTGCAGGCAGGGAGCACGGAGTCTGACATATCCCAAGACAGAACCCAGGGACCGATCGACGTCTGGGGACCGTGGTCCTCCCACTGAGGCCCCATGGTCAATGCATGTTGCACGGGCTCAACCAAGGTCCTTCTACTGTTGAAAGAAAGCAAGGACATTTTCTACCACACACAGAAAGTGGAGAGAATGGATAAAACGTTCTCAGTTTAAAAATTTCCCAATAACTTTTTCTTAAATCTTTGGCACATTCTGTGGCTGATCTGCCAGAAATCACTTACGTCGACAAGAGAAGAGCGAGGAGTACCAAGCCCTTGGCACACCTTGGAAACAGCCGAGGGGCTGGCGTGACAGCTGGATTTTCAAGGACCCTTTGACGTGTCCTTTGTGCTCCCGGTGACTTTCTGTCCCATGCTTTCAGTCTTCACACCCTTTTAAGCACTACCAAGAAAAACCCCACTTTTGAAAATAGGGTTAAATATCAGTATTTTATTACATTTGGTAACTTTGTGATGTTTCACTCCCTAATTTTAAGAACCCCCGTTTGGACGTCATGGCTCAGTCAGATTGTCACAAACATGAGTTGAGGCACTTTTCCAAAACTGTTTGTGCCCAGAAACGAGTGACCGAAAATGAGGCGGGATTGGTTTCACCTGATTTTGGTTTTGGTTTTGTTTTTGTTTTTGTTTCCTGTGTGTTGCAGATTTGCTCTTTCCATTGATCAAAGTGCCCCCAAATAATTGTTCAATGCTTCAACTGGTGTTAGCTGGCCTGTCACACCCTCAAATGTCAGCTACAACATTACCCTTTAAATATGAAAGTCAGGATTTGCCCCAGTGCCTTCGGTCCAATGTCTTTTATATTTGGCCTCAAAAGGCTCAGTTTGCTCCACGAGATTTATCATGACCTGGTTGCAATTACTCAGCAGACGGCAAAGATCAGCAGCGTAAACTAGAACGCGGGAACACAATGAGCCCTATACAATAGCATATGAATTTAGCCGTGCGGCCTCCCTCCTCCCTGCCCACCCCCTCCCTCCCCTTCTTCCCTTTCTCTCTCCCCTCCTCCCAAGGTCCGGAGACGCTGCCCTCAGTATTCATTCTCAGTGGGTTCCAGCCTCTTTAACCAACACAGAGGGCAGATCCCACCAAGTGGGACCCCTTGTCAACGAGGGACTTTTGGGCTGTTTCCTCGACCCTTCCCTTCATTTACTCCTGTCGACACAGGCTTCATGGGCTCCAGATATTAATCTTCTATTTTTTCAGATGCTTGCTTAACTTTCCCCTTTGGCCTGAAGGTAGCAGAGCAGTCTTGGCCGGGTGAGCGCAGGGGCTCTGCCTGACTTGCAGCGATTCCAGCTCCTGAGCGGCAGAATATCCACGCGTCCCACCAGGGCCCTGCAGTAAACATCACCTTTCCCCCAGTCGACCTGCTGGCCTGCTGAAAACACACCCGCCCCTTCCTGCTCCTGTTACAAACTTAGACTTGACCGCCGGCCAAGTTCCTTCTCACACAGGAGCAATGCCGTTGCCTGCCCCCGGTTCCACGGCAGCGGGCCTGAGGCCCACAGAGACCGTACCTGAACCCCTCCGTCCTCAGGGCTCCAGGGAGCTACGCAGCTTGCATCTGGATTCCGCGGAATCCCAGGCGAGGAAAGCAAGGGGAAGGTCCCTTCTCAAGCGCCCCATTTCCAATGAGGTGTTGGTTCTCTTTCCAGCCACATGTCTGTCTTGTCATGCAGCTCTTCTGAGACCTGACCGAAATTTGCCCAACCGTTCCTTGCTCTGGGATGCCATATATGCATCAACATCTGGGGCAACTGGAGGTTTGTCCTGGAGGGGGCCCCATCCTGGAGCTGGATTACCCTGGGTGCTGGGAAATGCGAGGAAAGCCGGGTGCTGGCAGGTTAGTTATGCGGTGATACCCAGTACAGAATATTTTTGACATACAGTAAAAACAAGTCGGAGAAGAAAGCTGCTGAGTTAGGCTCAAGTGTCCTGGGAACGGGGTCCCATTATCTTACATGTGCGCTGGATTTTGTACAGTTTAAACTAACGGATCTTCCTTGCTTTATGAAGCAAAACATTCAATCAGCATTGTGCTCTGGGTGCTGACAGCACCCCGCCGTACATCAGCAGACACCCGCAGGGATCCCTCTGGGGCCGGCGGCCTGCTGTGCTCTGAGGGTGCTCAGGACAGTAGCACCTGCTGGGGTCTGGGCGTGCCCCCTCCACCCCGAGTCTCTCCCCCAGCTCTCCGGCCGGCCGGCCGCTCACCCCTGGAGATCAGGTCCTTACCTGAAGGGACGTGGCTGTGACTGATGGGAGTCTAAACGTCCGGGCGCTGGTGCTGCCGCGGGCAGGTCCTCTGTCCGTCTCTGCCAAGCTGCCTTCCCTGTTCTTCTCAGGCGTCACTGACAACCTGTGACGGAGACCACCAGGACAAAGCCCACCGCGTGCGGGCCACTGTCCCCCCAGACCCACCTCTACCGGTTCCCGTCTCTCCTAAGCTTGTGGGGGAGGAGAAGCTATTCGTCTCTCATTGGCTGAATGTCTGTGTCCCCTAAATTGATACGTGGAAGCCTTGGCCCCCAGTGTGATGCTATTGGGGGGGCTTTGGGAGGTCACATTGGGTGATGAGGATGGGACACAGGGTGGTGTGAGTGTCTTCGTAAGAGAAGGGGTTGCGTCAGGGCTCTGCTCCACCAGGCAGGACGCAGCAAGGAGCTGGGAAGAGTTTCGTCCCAGAACCAACCAGGACCCTCTGGTCTCCAGCTTCCAGCCCCGGGACCGGGAGAAACACATCGCTGCGTCGAAGCCACACATCTGACCAAGGCAGATGGAAACTCTTCAAGGGAACGTCTCCATCAGCTGATCGCCCTCTCCGCCCTTCTGTCTCTCTTCGTCACCGTGTGAAACACACGAGAACCAGCCTTTCGAGTGCTGTCAATGCTGGATTTTCCCACCTGTCTCCACCTGTGTTCCCTCCTCCTGCCATTTATCACACGTTCCCTGCACGTGTTTCTACTCGACGCCCATGGTCACGCTGTCTGTCAACACATTCAGCAGGTGTGCACATTTATGTCAAAACCCAGGTTGGATTTTTGGAGAGAAAAGGAAAAAACCACAGCTGTAGCGTGGTTTTTTTTGGTTCCACTGTAACCAGCAATGGTGCTGCTGGTTACAGGATTGCTCACTGGTAGGCAGCAAAACGCCAGAAGCCGTGCCCTCCCTGCCTGCTGCAGGCCCGGGGAGCCTGTGTGTGGCTGGAAGGCCCGGGGGGTGACGGCGCGGGACACAGGAGGAACGGGCCCCAGCGGACCCGTGCCTGTGATACCACCTGATGGATGCCCTCAGGGCCTGCCGTGCCCAAAAGTGCTCCCCATTCTCGCTGGTGTGGGAGCGAGCAGTGCTCACGGATGAGAAGGAACGGGTCAGACGCAGGAGGAGAGACAAGGCGGACCATTCTGGGCCGAGAGAGAGAAGAGAGCCGAGAACAAGTTCAAGGTATCCAGGGCGACTCTAGCAGGAGAGTCAGAGGGTGAGCCAGACCAGGGGTGGACCGGAGGGCAGGGAGGTTCCCCAGGGGAGCTCAGGCTCTGTGGCTTCTGACTGCGGGAGCCACCGAGAAGGGAGGTTCCAACGGGGGCATTGGTAAAGAGCCTGGATCCTGGTGCGGTTTACTGGGGTGGGCAAGAGCGGAGGAGGGAGGCCTTTCTAGAGACCCAGGTGGGGGCAGCCGGTTGGCAGCGCCGACGGGGTGCTCATAGGGTGGGCGAGGGGAGACATCTGTCGAGTCCTCCTTGGTTTTAGAACACGTTTTCTTTACAGACAATGGATTCTGTGCTATTTATCATCCACTTTGCTCAAAACCCAGCAGCTGTGCTACAGAGGGACTGATGAACAAGTCTCCCCCGCAACGAGGAGTTCGTGTGAGGCGCAGAGCCGCAGGTGGGGGAGCGGGCCTCCCCCTTGTCCAAGCTGCCCCTGTTCTGCTTCCCAGGCCTCGGCCTGCACGGGCTGTGAGCTGTTGCGCAATAAGCTATTGTCCTCCTTAGCTGGCTCGCCTCCCAGATCCTGGCAGCGGGATGGCGGGCAGTCCTGCTTTTCTGTGCTGCGTTTTTATCTTTTTCTGGGTTTTCAGAGGTATGCTAGGAGGAAGTTGGAAGTGTATGAGTCAGGCTGCGTTCTAAAGATACCCTTTTAATCCTGAAGAACGCTGTGCTTGAAATTACTGTTTTGGGGAGAAGAAGTAACTTTTTGGGAGAAAAAAAGAATAGTGAAAATGAACTACTTGGTATTCAGAACTTTGCAGGCAGTGCGTGTGTGTGCGTGTGTGTGCGTGTGTGTGAACGTGTCTGTGTGCACATGCACTAGGCGTGTTCTGGAAAGTGCTTATAAGTTGGAACCCTACAGTCCGGTTTTTGTCAGCTGTGTGATCTTAGACATGCTTTAACCACCATGGACTTCATTTTCGTCGGCTGGAAAATAAGATTAATAAGCCTGGATTTCTAGGAAGAATAACCGAGATAACTAGTTTGTGGTAGGCACTGAGTCCAGCGGATGGTGACCGTGACATACGATTACAGAAAAAACTGTTCCCCCAAGAACACCCCAAACAAAAATACGTCTTTACAATATAAACCTGTTTTTTTTTATGTTCTATATGGGCTTATTATAAAGAAGCAATTTTGACATTCTTTCCAAATTACAGGTGTCTGTGATTTTGTAGCTCTAATTTTTTAAAAATGTCTATGCTTTAGGTATATACATAGTAATCAGTCATGATCACTCATGAAAAAGAAAAATAAATATGTTACCGGATCTTATTTTAGAAGTTGACAAATAGATGACACAACACGTCGATCCTCTGGAGCACCAATTGAATAAATATGCTGTATTTCTTGTCTGTCCCATTGTAAAGCAAAATTCAAGGCTTTGCATCTCTCATAACAGAAAGGAGGGTGGTGGTGATGTGGCCGACATCACTGTTCGGTCCCAGGAACTGACGCTGACGTGTTCTGTGAGCCTCTGCTCGTTGCTCTGGCGCGCGGTCTGGCCCTGGGATGCGACCTCTACTTCTCCATGTGTCCTACGCTCCTGATGGGAGACAGAGAGCTGGTGAGTGGGCACCAATTGGCACAGACCCATTCCCATTGCTGGAAACACGGTGGGGATTAGTGGCGGAGGCTGGTGGGTCTCTTGGTGACGGTATCCAGAAGGCACGGCATCGCTCTGGACGGTCATGGTCTGGAAACTCAAGTAGATGCTCCTCTGTAGGTTGATCCAGGCCTTGAAGCCTACGGGGAGGTAAACTGAGGCTGTGAGCTGCAGGGGATGTCAAGTGCAGTTGGTTACAGCAGACACACCTTCAGCATTTTCAGAGAGCACACACCTGTGTTTTTCCATCCTGTATTTCTCCAAGCCCAAGCGAGACATCTAAGGAGCCTTTTGGGTCTCCGGGACATGGGCCAATGTGGGTGTCCCCGCCTGTGGCTCTTGATCCAGTGAGGGTAGGGGAAGAGCTGATAAAACACTGGAGGACAGATCTCCCTGGAGTGGGTAGCTCTCGTACCCCATCCTCTGGCCCGATCGTGGCAACCAGCCCTGCTCCCGGCACCTGGGGCCCGTGCTCCCCACCATTGAACCTCTTGCATTATCGCTTGCATGTTGCAATCCACACTGCATTATAAACCCGTATTTGCTGGCTACCTGCACACCATCTCGACTCCTCAGAATTCCCGGTCTCTCCTTGGCCTCCAAACCCTCTCTTATCTGGGCCCACAACCGGCTCTGCCCTTCGGTCTGCATGTCTGCCTCACAAGGCAGGCTCAGCTTCCGTTCGGGCCCCATGACTGCAGCTGCCTGCCCGTGTTCTGGATGCTCTCCCGCAGGGTGCCCCATTCCAGGTGCCGAAGCCCCAGTCCCAGGCCACGGGGGGTGCCCCATTCCAGGTGCCGAAGCCCCAGTCCCAGGTCACGGGGGGTGCCCCTCTTTGGGGCAGAATTACGTAGCTTTGGTTTACCTCCCTTTTCTGACCGTGGCCAGCTCCTAGTTGGCTGGGTCGTCACTGGAGGATGTGTTTTTGCACGCCTTTGAGACTGGAAACCACCAAGGACATGGTCATCTCTTGGTCACATTGTAATACCTTCCTGCGTTCATCACAGTATTCTGCGCACAGTAGGGGCTCAGTGCTACTGCGGCAGGGCTGGGAGGCTGACTTCTCTGTTCTCACCTCTGTTCTCACCCAGGGGCTCACTACCTGTCTACATCCAGGTAGCAGTGCCAAAAGAACAGACCTTTCTTTCTTTTTCTTTTCAGTTCCTACCCCAAACATTTGGAGGGGTAATCACACCATTGAATGCTTATAATTCATTCATTCAATAAACAAATATTTATTGCACCTTATGTTCCACTTACATCAATAGACACCTCCCCCATTCCCCAGAAATCTGTGCCCTCATTAAAGCTTATCTTCTGGAAGGGAAAGACAGATAATAAACTCTAGATATGATAAATATATTACAATATAATATGTTAGGATACGGTCACTGTAGAAACAACACAAAATTAAAGCCAGGTATGGGGGGTAGGGAATGTACCAGACGCAAGGAGTCTGCAATTTTAAAAAAGAGAGATCAGGGTAACCCTTATTAGGACAACATTGAGAGAGTCTGACAATTCGGAGAGAGAGAAAGAAGTTAGCCAAGTTTGCATTTAATGTTACAATTGTTCTGGGGGGACTAACAGAAAAGAATTTCTATTTGTGTTGTAATTCATGGATAAGGCTCGTGTGGATTTTGAACATAAGTTAACTGTATTTTTTTCTTTAGCTCTACATTATAGTTCTCCTAGAGATGATGAAGAAATTAATTGAATAATGTACTAGGGTTCTTATTATAACACTGCAAGGAAAGTGCTTTGAATCTATCTTAATTTTCAAGCAAGGATCCAAGTACCTAACATTTATCTACTATATGTGTCTGGACTGATTCCCCATGTGGAAGTCCTCTTTCTCATCTGTTGGCTCATCCATCTAGATGTTGCTCTACTATTCTAATTTCACTAATTTTCCCGCTTTTTGTCTTTATGGTGACGAATTAACGTGTTACAAGATGACATTTATATTCATCGCATCGTATACTGCTACAGCTCTGCGGTTAACCGTACACAGAGTTGATTTTCAAAACAAATACATTAAAAAATATGAAAGTCATGGCTCACTATTTTTCATTGAAATCTTTAATCAGGTAAGTATAGAGTCACATGAATTGCAAGAGTAATACAGAAGAGGCTGTGTACCCTTCACCTCGATTCCTCCAGTGGGGACAATTTGCAAACCTATATGCACAACCAGGATGTTGTGTAAAAAGCACTTTCCCCCCCAACTGCCATGCGTGACAGCTGTCCTGGGATTACGGGGGCAGTGGTTCACTTGAGGGGTGCTCGAACCGGAACGCCGCAGTTAAACGCCGTCCCGGGCCTCGCCAGCTCTGGGAACAGGGGTCTTCCCCTGTAGAAGGGGGGTGATCACAGTGAGCACTCCGCAGGGAGGTGATGCCGGCGAGGCGGCTGCGCCCACACTTGGCCTAAGCGCTTTGAGGGATCATCATCGTGTGGTATTCACTCACATGCACTAAGCCACGCTGCAAAGTACAAATAAAATGAAGCGAAGCTAAGAGATTTAGCTTATAATTTTACAAAAGTAATGGAAGTTATTATTCCCACTGTGAACAAAATCTGTTTATCTGGTGTACTTGCAGTGTTGTCTTCTTATTAATATCATGAAGCATTCCCTTCTTCACTTGTAGTTTTGTAATATAGGGGTCCACGGAACTGGATGGCTAATCGTCTTTACCATAACATCTTGAGCTTTCAGGAAGTAATCTGGAGATTTCTGGGAGGCTCGGGTATGGAACCATAGCTAGATTACACACCCTGGGGTTTTAGTTAATTCCGTTCATGCTGGAATGGCTTCACCTTTTCCCTTGCACACGTCCTCGAACACTTTGACCGCACAAAATGTTAGTTTGAACATGAGATGACTGACACTGAGGGCGCTGACTTACACTCCGCCCTTTTCAGATGGTCCTGGAAGCTCAGCTCACTCGAGGCTGCTGATCGCTGGGGGCTCTGTGCTCCGGGGGTGGGGGACACTGGCGTGGGGGTGGAGCTCCAGCTCTCCTGGAGGAGCGTGGGAAGCACACACCCCTCCCTTGGGAAGAGCTCACCCCACCGTCCTCTCGTTTGCTTTCCAGTTTTGCACACTGCGCCCCCCCCCCCCCCGCATCCCCTGTGTGCTTGGCCTCTGCCTGTCTGATCCCATCCCTTACAGACCAAGGGCTCAGCTTTGGAGAGGCCATTCCCTGCCGAGGCGAGCAGACCATCCCGGGCAGATGGGCTACAAACCCAGATCACCCGACTCCCTGCTCCGAGCACACCGTCGCGGTGGAATCCCTGGGGTCAGAAATCACAGTTCTTGGCCTTTATGAAGCTCTGGGGCCTACAATTTGATTTTATGTACGTCTCAGATTTAAGCCATAAAATGCCGTCAAGCTCCACTCATTTCTTTAGCACACATGTGTTACATTTCTACCGTGTGGCAGGCGGTTTTTCTAGGCCCTCGAATCTCAGGGAGGGCGGGATGGGCCCTCAGAGACGGCTGAGATACAAACTGGCCAACAAACCAACCACCAACCACCAACCACCAACCAGGGAGCAAGTGGAACCTTCCATCGGCCCACACTGTGCTTGCTGTTCCTTTCAAAAGGTGTCACGTGGGTGGTTTCTGTGGCTATGGTCAGTCAGCAGGATGTGGGAGGAATTCCTTTGTTTGTTTCCAGTGGGGTCTGAGCATTGAGGGTCTGCCCCCCCAGGAGGCACATCGGGAGTGAACAGTCAGTAGGAACAGGAGGTGAGGAGGAGAGACACATGCCAGAAGCAGAGGGGCATGCTCACGGATCGTTAGGGCGAGGACAGCAGGGGGTTGGGTGAATAACGTGAAACCAGGGATCTGGGTGTGTTCTAACAGGACGCGGTGGCCTTGGCAACTGTGGTTTCTGTTTCTTTTACCTGCCGCTGTAGAGGCGGGGTCCAGTGAGCTCACTGAAGTGCCTGAAGCCCTGCGGAGATTGGGGTCTCTGTTGTCTCTACCTCTGCTTATCTCCTTTGGGTCTACTTCATGTCTTCCAGACCTGTGGTTATAGGGACACCATGCCATTTCCCCTGTATGTCTGTCCTTGGAGTCTAAGCAATTAAGAAATATGACTTCTTACTCAACATTGGCTGATGTGGAAATTGGGGCTCCAAGCCAGGGGGCTCTGTTGCCATCAGGGCATGGGGAATGTGCATAATGGAACACGGAGTTAGCATACCTGGGTTGAGAAATCAGCTTGCCTCCAAATCCAGCTCAAGCTGGCAAGGAAGCCCTCTCTTAGAGATAGCAAAGTGAAAATCCCCTGACACCAGTTAACTGAAAACACATTTCATTGAGTTTGGAATTTGTAATGAGACAGACAAATGCGCATGGCTTCCAGGCCAAAGTTATTCAAACAACTAAGGTCTTGCCCAAGTGGGCAGTTCCTTCCAGATGCCTCATCACTGCAGGTTCATTAAAACTGAAACTCAAAAGGGACATGTGAGTTGGCCAGGGCGCTGAATAAACCCGGTCCTCTGGAAAGTTGTATTGTGACACTAGGTACTAGTCCAAATCTGTGCCCTTCACCCTGGAAGGGATTCTTGCATAAAGGTGGTGCAGTGTTAAAACCCCATGTGAGGGTGTGATGGACAAGGGGAGTCATTTCTGTTTCCACCTGCCACTGGCCCTCATTTTTAATTGTATTTCTTTTGATAGATCATTCGGAGAGCATAATATCCACCCTTTTAAACTGTACAAGTCAATAGTTCTCAGTATAATTACGGAGTGGTACATCCATCAACAATACCTGATCCCAGAATATCCACATCATCTTAAAAAGAAGCCCCGCATCCATTTGACCCCTGTCCTCATTCCCCTGTACCCTCAGCCCCCGGCACGAAACTACTTTCTGTCCCTATTAGTTTGAGCATTCTGGGATATTTCAAATAAACGCAATCATACATTTGTGTGGGCTTTTTATGTGGCTTCCTTCACACGGGTTCACCCCGGTGGGAGTCTGTATCTAGACTCCACCCCCTGCCCTTTTTTTAATGGTTGGGTAATATTCCATTGTACAGTAAACCACATTTTGTTCCTCCATTTTTTTTTAATGATAAGATCTTTTTAAAATATACCAATGCAATGTAGTTTTTTAAATGCACTAAATCCTAGGTCAGCAATGCCTAGAGATCGCCCACCGATGCTCCTGTGTTTCTTCGGCGATTCCTTCACTCACTCAGTGTTGCGCTGCTGCTGTGTCTTAAAATGCCCAGTCTGTCTGTTCTGTCGGCTTGGAAATGGCTTTGACTGGGCCCTTGTGCTGGGTGACTGCCGCTGGTCGTTCCCGGTTATTTTCAGGCTTTCCCCAAGATGTGCTCTCTGGGTTGGGGAAACAGGATTTTCTGAATTCAGCCACGAGGGAAGCATTTGCTTACTCCCGGATTCGGGCAGCACACAGTCTCCCTGAGTCGAGAACCAGCCACCGTGTTTGTGTGCACAGGGGCGACGGGGAGGTGAAAAGAATCAATCTTTCGTTTCTGATGGTCTTTCAGGACACGGTGTGCTCGGCGGTCGTGAAGGTTCTGTTTTCTCCTGTCGGTGCTCCGGCCTCATGGGTTCGCAGCCGGGCGCTCCTCTGAGGCTGAGCACCTGGGGGGTTCTGTGCCTTCGTGACCCACGTAAGGGCGACGGGTCCCCGCACGACATGACCAGGGCCTCGGCGGGACCCGCTCGGTGCATCGTCACAGTGGGTGAGCGGCGGGGAGGGTCGTGTTGGGTAAGACGGGCAGGCGGGTCAAAGCCGCTGCGTGTGCCCCAGCCGGGAGGTCACATCAGGCGTCAGCGGGAGGGTGCGTCACCACAGGTGGCAAGGCCAGGAGCCTCGGTGGGTTTGCAGAGGGGCAAAGTTCCCCACTTCGCATCCCCGGACGGATGCCCCGGCTGGCCACGCAGCTCCCGTGACGCAGCCTGGAGCTGGGAACTGGGCAGAAGATCGGAGGTTGGCAAGATGGGCAGAAACCTATCCGAACAACGTGGGAAGGAGAAGCCGTCCCACTGGGGGCTGTGGGTTTGGGCTGCGTAGGGATGCTCCTCCCTGCATCGGTGAAGAACCTGCCAACTGATGTTTGGCCTTGGACGGCCTTGCGAGGGCTCTCTCTGGGGCACAGTTTAGGATGTGAACTTCCCCCTCAATTTCTGGATTTACTGTGATAACTGGCTTGGGGGATGTCACAAGGAGTTGAGTCTGGCCTGGAGACTCCAGCAGAGGCCGGATACAGCTGGTGCTTGCACCCACCCCGGACCCTTGTCTCTCCGGATGAGTGAAGGAGGACTGAGAGTCTAGCCAAGCTACTATTAGCCAGTCCTTCAGCAAGTCCTAGGGTGCGGGGGTATCTCCAGCCCCCCAGCCCCCCAGCAGGGCCGAGCCGGTGTGCACTGAGCTGAGGTTGACCCACCTGCTCTGTGGCCCTTTGCCTGAGCTCAGCTGAGCACATCTAGAACATCTGTTTAAGAGCTGTTGTTAGGAGGGAGTTCTTTCCAACTTTTTAATAGGGGCAGCACAGCTCGGACAAGCGGACCGACCGGGGCAGCACAGCTCGGACAAGCGGACCGACCGGGGGAGCACAGCTCGGACAAGCGGACCGACCGGGGGAGCACAGCTCGGACAAGCGGACCGACCGGGGCAGCACAGCTCGGACAAGCGGACCGACCGGAGAAGCACCAACAGTCCCTGGATATATGAGGAATAGCATCTCAGCACCCCACGGGAGGCTTTCTGCACCTCGGAAGTCTGGACCCCCCTCCGTCAGCTCCGACCCTGCAGGCAGCTGGGGGGCCCCTCCAGGCTTATGGGCACCAGCAGGTGCTGCCCTAGGGCACAGTGGGCAACAAGCTGAGGGGGATTCACTCACTCAGTGAATGTCCTTGGGCCCCTTTCTTTGTGAGGACACATTGATCACCGCACCTTTTTACTACTTAAGGTGTTGCCCTTCCGGAAGAAATTAAGAAAGCATATTCCCAACAAGGTTCTCTACTGCCGGGAAGGGGTGCAGGAGGGGCTGTTTCCCCTTGTTCCTGCACCCTTGCCTGTCCCGCCTGTGTGCCAGGTGGGGGTGGGGGTGGGGGGGTGCACTGGCTCGGGAGACAGGGGGGCGCCAGGGCCTCAGAGTCACCGGGGACGGGGGGGGGGGGGTCTCCCAGAACGCCCTGCAGATCTGGGGTATAATTAAAATTTGAATTACAACCCTTCCCGCAGAAGCATTAGAAAACCGGATCCAAATACTTTGTCTCCTACTAGCGGGGCCTAATTTTACCTGACAGCTTTAAACCATTTGAAAAAATATCAAAAGGAAAAAGGGAGGGTTCTGTTTCTAACTGGGGAAAGGCTCAGGTAAGGCAGGCCGGCTCTCTCTTGAACAGATAAACGTCTTTATAAGGAGTGCCTCCCACCTTTCTACTACCGGGTAACTGTGTGCTTTCAAAGAAGCATGCACTTTTTTTTTTAATTGTTGGAAGCTGCTCTTTTATTCCCAAATGTAAAATTCTAGCTTCCAAGTAAAGACCTAGCCAATCAACACCAAATAAGGCCCACCAAACCAACACAAAAAACAAACCCTCGAAAAGCCAGAGATGGCAGGGGCTTGTAATCAGGTGTCAGAACCTCTGGTACTAACGGGCATTCCTAACAGCCTCCCAGCAGCCCTGCCCTCCAGGCATCTGCAACCGGCAGCCTTTTGAATTTGCTTAAAACTATTAAGAAGTCATTAAGTAGTTGAAGGGTCTTTTGCAGCCCCGGGGCAGTTTGGGGGGTGAGCTGAAAGGAAGCAAACCGAGCCATCATCGCTGCCTGCCCTTCCTTTCAGCGGACCTTGCACGCTAATAAAGTCATCCTGTATTTTTCTGCTACTGCCAATTTATGGCCTACAGGAAGCTAATCTTGTACAATAACTACCTTCCTGTGCTTAGTTCCTAAATAGAGCCAAATGGATTTGGTGGCGGAACAGCTCGTCTGCGGTTCCCGTGGAGCTGAGCTGGGCCTGTAGAGTGAGGTCCTGGGGCGCGGGGTCCCTGGCGTCCTTGGGATCCCGTCGAGGCGGCCCTGCGCGCGACACCCGAAAATACGCAGCAGTCCCCCACGCCATCTGCCCACAGTGAGCGCGGCTTCCAACTGCAGGGGGGATGGGTATTTGAAACCAGCCAGACGGACGAGGTTACGGCAAATTTAGGGACCGAGACCCATGCACACAATCAACATGGCACTGAGGTATTTGATAAGGAATACGTATCTGCTCCGCAGTTTTTGAGAAAACAACCACAAAGGAGTGAATTTCATAATGAGCTGATCAAAGAATTTTGTTCTCATTTCTAAGTAAAACCTGTTACTTAGGGGTAGGGAGAGGAAGGGAGATGGAGGGAAGGACAGGGAGGGAGAGGGGGAGAGGTGATGGGGGAGGGAGAGAAACGGGAAAGGGAGGGGAGGGAAAGAGGGGGAGTGAAGCGGAGGGAGGGAGGGGATGGAGGGAGGGATGGATGGATGGAGGGAGGGAGGGAGGGATGGAGGGAGGAGGGAGGGAGGGAGGAGGGAGGGAGGGAGGGAGGGAGGGAGGGAGGAGGGAGGGAGGAGGGAGGGAGGGAGGCAGAGGGGCACTGAATTCAAATCTGGTTGCGCTCTACAACGAGGATGGGTAGGCACCAACTAAAAGGAGAGAATGTGGCCAAAGTCAGGATAAGCTGTGTGATTATCTCCTCAGAGCTGCCGATAACGAAGCCAGGAGCTAGTTTGTTCTTTAACGAGACCCAAAGCACTTGATGGCTGATAAGCCGGGGCTCCTCAGGGTGGCCACTTCCCTTCTGGACCTCTCTGCACACTGATGGGATCACGGCTCGCCCACATGCGTTGGCGCTGCGTGCACAGAGCTCACTTCCTGGGCCAACGCAGAGTGTTGTTCTAGAACTGTAGTGAAGCCGCCAATGGGAAGGGAAGTGGAGCCTTCCATAAAGGTCGGAAAATATCACCAACCCAGACTGGAGGAGGGCCGGGGCAGGGGAGACCCGCCTGCGGAGCTTTTGACCCCAGAGAGGAGGCACCCTACACAGAAGGACTGCGTTGGATCCCCTGGGGCCCGCCTTGGGTCGGTCTTTCCCGAAAGTTCCTAGTGGGCCTGCCCCGGTCAGCCCCAGGGGGTGGGAAGGACCACCGGTGGCCAGTGAAGAGCTCAGATGCGGGAAGTGACCTGTGGCTTCTGCTGAGGACAGTCAGAATCTTGCAAGGATGACGGGCTGTGAATGACAAGCACCAGAAGTGCCTGTTACAGACGGGGTGAAATCATGAGTCTTTATTGTGGTCATTAGCCAGTGTCACCACCGTCCCTGTGATGAATACCAGTGGGGGTGCTGTTTGGTTCCGGGGTGGCTTTGAACTGGGGCCCTCCGCAGGGGTTTTCGGGAGGTCAGCGGAACTGAAGGTTCCAGAAGGGGCAGAAATGACCAGCACAGGGTTACTGGGAGTGGCTAATAGGGAGATAAAAGAAGAACTTTGTTCCCGATGATGTATCCCTCTTCATGCTCCTAAAAGTAACTAGGATAATAACGCTTATGCTTTAGGTGTTTACAGTACCTGATAGCTTCTATATTCCTTTTATGTCCCTTGTCTACTTCAAACATTTGAGCCTAACCACGAGGCAGGAAAAAAAGCGAATGCGGAAGGACACCGTCCGTGTCCCAGAGTGGCCAGCATGGCTCCAGGGCCATCCAGAAAGAGAAAAGCATCCACAGGTGGCTTTCTTCCTTCAAGGGGGCCTCACTGAAGGCAGGGTTGGAAAGGATGGGGCGGACCAGGGCCCCAGACACACAAGTACCTGGCTCTGGCTCTCAGCCAGGTGTGGAGCCTGAGGACCCCGAGGGCCCTTCTTCTTCCAGCCTTTCAGTTCCTGTCCTAAGACGTGCACTGGAACAGCATTGTGAAGGGATGGAAAGGCAGCCCCTTGTAGAGGCCCTCCACCTCGGCCCCCTGCCTCCTTCCTGGGCAGCACGCGTGCGGGAGGGAGGGACACGGCGGGGCTGGCTCCGGGTCCCCCACCCTCCACAGGCCCACGTGCGTGGCCTCATGCATGGTCAGACGGGGAGGTTCAAGGCAAGCCCCTGGTCGGAGGCTCCGGCTGCAGGAGCGGATGTGACTACCTGCTTCCCCGGACCCTTCCAGAGTCTGGAGGGCTCGAGGAAGGGCGGTGGGGGTGGGACACGGGGAGGGAGGCTGTGCGCTTCCAGGAGGAGTAGAGCGGGCCTGCCAGGCCCAGGCTGAGCCTGCGGAGCCCGTCCCACCGCCTCCGGGCCACTCACGGCATGTGGTAGCGAGGTGTGCTCCGGTGTCCTTGCTGCTGCTCGTGGACAGGTGTCCGTGAGTGAAGGCCCTCGAGGACACTGGGGTCGGGCTGCAGGCCTCAGGCCGGCGGGCCTGGGAGCACGGCCGTCTCTTCCTCCTCGCTGCAGCCAGAGAGCTGTCCCCTTTTGGGGGTGCCCGGGGTGACCCTTGCCACGTTGTGCATCCGTTCATTTACTTCTTTCTATTTTAATGCCTTGGTTGAGATGGAGTGGACACAGAGATGTGGTATTTGTGGACACCACAGAGTGACCACGCAGGTCATGGCCGTCCCGCCGGCCCTGGGGGCGCGCCAGGTACCCTCGCCTGCGGGGCGGCCGCTGTGGCCATGGGAGGTAGCGCAAGGAGAGGCTTTGGCACCCGGCGTCCGTGCGGCTCTGGTTATTTTTAGTGTCGTCATTATCCCCGGTCCTCAGATCCCCTGCTATCTTCCCACGGGGCGTTCGCTGGACTGGGTTCCAAGGACACACATTCCTGGCCCTCTCTGCGGGAGCCGCTCAGCCTTCCCGGTCCTCCTGGGTTGGCAGCCGCCCGTCGTCATCTGTCCGTCTCGCTGGCCTTTCCTGGGGACACTGGCACTCTGCGCTGGCCTTCTAGAGCCTGCCTGTGTCACTGTGGCTGTCAATCCTGCGACCCGGGCAGCCCTCCAGGCCGGTGCTGGGGCGAGCGGAGCCGGGAGTGCCCGGGGCTGGGGGAGGGTGCACGGGCTGCGGCACCACAGGTGTCCCCCCCCTCCCCCCGCCCCTGCTGCCCCGACGTCTGTGAGAGCTCTTGAACAGGTATAAACCACCTCTGGGAAAGTTGCAAGCACAGCACAGATCAATGCGTTCCTGGACCTTCGAGAACAAGTTGCCTCAGTGATGTCTCATCACCCCTAAACATTGCTGCGTGGACTGTCTAAACACACGAACGTTCTCCCGAATAACCGTTGGTTGGCGCCAACACAGCCAGAGAAGCAGCCGCCGCCCATCACTCCCCCTGATCCTCAGACCGCCGTCCCAGGGCCCTGACAATATGCCCTTTTGAACAATAGCCTCCACTTTCGAACCACAACGGTTCTCAGTCTTCCTGGACTCCCACCATGGAGAATTTGGGTCTGTCTGACGTGTGCCCACGTCTGGGTCCGTGTATTCGGCAGGAAGGACCCAGGAGTGATCCGTCCCTTTACTGATGATGCTTTCTGGCCACCGGATGGAGGTGGTGTCTGCCTGCTTCTCATTCCCTTTCCCTGGTAAATAATTCGCATTGTGTGGGGCACTACCTTGAAAGTCCGTACGTGTCCCACTCCTAGTCCAACACTTACTGTGTGCATTTCCATATTTGTCTCTGTCGGTAGGGACCCCGGTCCCCATTTCATCCCATGGATTGCAGTCTGTTACCATCATCACCTCTCCTGATGCTCAGACGTTCTCAGATATTCTCAGATTTGGAGCCCCTCAGGCTGGCCCGAATGTCATCTCCCTCGCCTGTGGGCTCACCTCGGCCAGGCTCCCTGAAGTGCCATGTCTGCACGGAGAACGGGATTTAGAAGGCGAGGTCTGGGTGCCAGGCACCCGGTCGCAGGGGATGGAGCCAGAGGGCATGCACACACGCACAGTCATATCTATGCCCACATCCAAACACATCTATTTATGTTGAAAACCATAAGTTCACGCCTGTGTCCCCAGTTCAAATCCAGGACCACAGGGCCCTAGCTTTGACCCCGTCCGCGTTTGTGAATTCTGTGCCCGGCAGGGAGCCTCCCTAGCTGTTTTCTATCAGCCTTGCGTTGAGACCCCAGATGCTGCTGGCCTCCCACCAGACTGCATCCTCTTGCGGGCTTCCTCCCACCTGTCAGTGCTCAGGCATCCCTTTCTCGACTGCCCCCTCCTGTAAGCCCCCTGCTCGCACTGCCCACACCTCTCCCATGGAGGCAGGCTCTGGCTGCCAGCCCCTCCAGCTCCACTCCTCCTCCGGCCTGGAGCCTGTCTCCCTCCACGCAGAGCCAGCCCCTCGCCCTGCTCAGGCTCCCAGTCCCAGAGATACCCCCAGTTCAGTCCCCATCCACTGTAGCGCGCTCCTCTGGGTGCCCCTTTCCCCTCCATCCCATCCCACTGGGCGCTGGTATTATGGCGGCACCACGCCCCGTCGGACGCTCCCATACCCACTTGGGCTCCAGGAGACTCCTCAGGTGCCAACCCCGCTGTGCTTGCCTGTGGCTCCTTCCTCCCAGCACGGACATCCACCTAGCTCCAACCCGCGCGGTGGCTTTAGGATGCAGTCTTTGGGGAAGGAAACTGTAGCACAGAGAAGAGGAGGGCTTGAACAAATGCTTTAATAGTTTCAGCTGATTTCTAGAATAGTGTTAATAAAAACTCACCCTATTATGCCCTAGGGATTAATAGGTATGAAGATTGGTGAGAATTAGAGACCTTCTCACCCAGGTCTGCATGTCGATGATTGATCAGCAGTGTCTCTGGTGATGCAAGTGGGGACGGAGGTGAGGGGTTAGTTAATGCTTGTCTCGACTCGGGACGGAAGCACAGTGGCTGTGACCTACCAGGAGCCTCAGGTAGGATCTGCAGCTGGACGGCGTACTCTAGGGCGCCGCGCTACCCAGCGGGCCCCTGGCTCCTTTCCTGCCTTCTTACGGACCCATTAGGTAGATTCTGGAAGCCCACCTGGGCAGGTGAAGGCAGTCTGCTGGTTGTTGCCCAAGTGTGGTCAGGGCCCAGGGCGGCCTCTCAGGATTCTTGCCGTGGCCTTCTGGAACGAGGCGTTATCTATAGGCTGCCCCTGCCCATGCTCGCCGTGCTTGCTCTGGCCCAGGCTGTGCATTTGCCAAACACTCCAGTCTGCAGTACCTTGCTCAGCGAGCTGCAGGTGGGATTAATGTTCACTCAGGAAATGCCAAGGAGCCAGCAAAAGGAACCCCGGGCCCTGTACCTATTAGCAAAGGGGCAGCATACAGCTGGGGTGAGGCCGCTACTGTGGGAGAGCCTGGCTCCTCGAGCAATCTGTTCCAGCGTCGTTGGCTTGTTCTCTTTTCAAGTCTGTAAGTTCTCCACTTTCCCCACCTTATCTATGGATCTGGACAATCATTTTAAGGGCATTTTCAGAAGGACAGCCTGTAGCTAAAGAATTGATCAATCAAGTGATCAAGTCGGCATTTTATTTTATTTATCTATTTTTATTGGCATTTTAAAATCAAGCAAAAATTGGCATTTTTAGTAAATAATGCTAGGATTAGGAAATACTTGTCAAAACACAACAAAGAAGTAGACAAAAATATTTAGATTTTTACTTCAAAGAAAATACAGAAAAAATCCACATGGATTAGAGAGGCAACATAAAGTAAAAAAGGGTCTAAATTAAAACAAAAGTAGAAGTATAACCAACCTCAGAAGGCTGTTTTCTAAGCATAAATCGATAGAAGAAACTGCAGAGGGAAGAGTCATAGATTCGATTATCTAAAAATGAGATGCAAAATGGCTAAATGAATAAAAAACAAAAGCGGGAACAAAATTAAAAGGCAAATATAGATAGGGTGGCTGTTTGCATTTTTGACAAATGTTTACCGGCCTTAATTTATGCAGATCTTTGCCAACCAGTAAAAAAAAAAAAAAAAAGGTGATGACCCCAAAAGAGAAATCTCCCAAGGGCAAGAACAATGGAAACACGGTTGGCGGTGACCTCATGAACTTTGTTCACCTGCGGAGAGAGAGAGAGGGAGAGAGAGAGAGACAGTCCAAGCCAGTGTGCCAGCCTTGACATGAGGACACCTCCGTGCGACACGGATCCTGTGACATATGCTGGTATTGCTTACAAATGAGGCGGAGGAACAGTCGTAAGAAAACCATACGAAAGGAAAATTCTGACAGTCAGGAGTCTGGCCAAGCCCCTGGGCAGGGTGTGCTAACACAAGAGTCCCACTAAGGAATCTGAATTGTATTTCCTTTCAGGACCACACCAAATTATTCTTGGGTAAAATGTATCATCGATTTTTCCAATTGGTTTTCTGCCACGGGTGTTCATCCCTACAAATAATCTATCCCATAACAATAGAAAGAATAATAAACATGGTACCAGTCAGCATTGACTACGTGTGTTCCAGACACGGTGCCATATATACACGATTTCATTCCATCGTCCCCATAAGACTATGAGTTGGGTTTGATGAGGATGATGAGGGTGATCCCCAGCTTATGAAGGAGGAAATGAAGAGTCGGTGCCTGGCCCAGAGCCTGGCAAGAGTGATTGTGTGGTAAGATTTGCTGATTTCCATCATGCACACTAGGCTGTGAGACCCTGTGCCTCGATATCAGACTGAAGTCATGCTTCAAAGAGACAGGTCATGTCTAACAATTAGGTTCCTTCATAAGAAGCGTCAGCCAGATGACCTGACCATTTCTCCGACTTTCACAAGTTCTTTAAAACCTTTTCCTTCCAATCTCGAAAAACGACCGGCCTCACAGGGGTCAGCTTGGTAAGTGGAGAGCATCCCGGGGTCTCCACTGGCTGCAGGATCGAGACCCGGCGCCCGAGTGTAGCCCCGACCGTTCCCCCATGACCTGCTCCCAGCAGCCTGGCTTCCACTGGGCCTGCCAGTGAGCACGGCCAGTAGAAGCTAGGAGAGAGCAGACTCTGCGCCCAGCGCACCCCACAGCTGCCCTACCCTGGCCGCCTGTCGACCAGGCAGGCTGTTGCACGCTCCTGGGCCCAGTTCATACTGTCATACTGTTCCCAGCGCCCCAGATTGCCGTGACCCCTTGACCCTTGGTCTCCCGCTTTGGCTGTTGAAAGGTATTTTTCTCTCAAGGTGCATATCAAACGTCCCATCTCGACAGACCTCGGGGGTTCCACATCCTCAGTGCAAGGTGAACGAATGTGTCCTTACAGATCCTCTGGGTTGTGCAACACAGCCCCACAAACCAGGGGCTAAGACAGCAGAAATGCTCTCATGGCTCTGGAGGCCAGAAGTCAACATCAAAGCGCCATTGGAGCTGTTTCTTCTGGAGACTCAGAGGGAGAGTCTGCTCCCTCCTAGCTTCTACTGGCCATGCTCACGGATCCTGGGCTGGCCGACACGTCCCTCCGGGCCCTGCCTCCTTCCTCAAGAGCATGCTCCCTGTGCCTCTGTCTTCTCTTCTTGGAAAGAGCCCCGCCCCAAAAGTAGCACCTCATTTTGAAGTTACATTTGCAAAGATCCTCTCTCCAAATAAGGTCACCTTCTGAGGTTCTGGGTAGACAGGTATTTTGGAGGGGACCTTATCCAACCCAGCACAGATCCCGCCGAACCTTACCCAAGAGCCTTGTCCTGTCCAGTGTCACATCACTGCGTTAGGAACGCTCGCGAACCTCACGCGAGACGGAGAAACGTCGATTGTCGTAGATCTTGAGATTGACAGAGGGAGTGGGAGGTCAGCGTAGCTTTTCTAACGGGCAAGGACTGTTCTGTATTCTGAGATGATGTTCTTCCTGGGTTTTTTTCATGTGACAAAGTGTTTTCTTATTTTTATAATGAGATGATGGTAGTATTTGGCAAGAAGTACGTATAAGGAATTGTTGTCGTTTTGAAAATTGTCCTTAGCTGGCAACCGAAATTGGTCTCTCATTTTTCTTTTTCTCTCTCTCTTCATTGTCTATCCCTCACCCCATTTTTTTCACTGACCTGTGAAACCCACGTTTGGGAATGACACTTTATGGAGGTATTTGTATACCCGCCTCCCTCTACTTGATAACTCCTTGAGAGTAGGAATGGAACAGTACTTACTTCTGTCTCTTCACCCTGCAGCCTTTGTCCAGCCCATGGCATTCTTGAAGGGAGAGATGGACGGAGTGGGCACGGTAAGTGGGGAGGGGCTTCGGGCCCTGGCCACGGGGCAACTCAACGCCCAACGGGCACCTTTGAGCAGCACCTGAGCCCAGGGTCGGCGGAAGCTGCCTTGGCTTGTACCACGTTCTGCCTACAGGGCAACCTGAGTCTGTGGGTCCATCTCTTTAGGGAAGGGCACTCAGAAACCAGGACATGGGGCGCCTGGGCAGCATTGTTGGTCAAGCGTCAGACTCTTGGTTTCGGCTCAGGTTGTGATCTCAGGCTCTTGATGTTGTTGTGATCAAGCCCCACACTGGGCTCTCCTTTGCCCCCTCCACTCATGCACTCAGTCTCTCTTTCTCTAATATAAATAAATACATTTTTATAAAAAAGAAAGAAACCAGGATGAAAAGCATGCAAGCATGCCTGTTTCTGCCGCTGGGAACGTGGGCCACACCAGGGCATCTGGCAAAAGCAAGACCACAATTACTATCGTGGTCATTTTTGCCCAAAGTATTTTTCCTCAACAATTGACTTAAGCTTTTTTTTTTTTTAATGTTTGTATTTTTCCTGAAGAACTCATTGGTTATACAAATAACTCTCCTGTGTCCCTGGTCCCTGTTTACATGACTCTTTCTTTCTGCCTCCACACTGGAAAGGTAGAAGGAAGAGAGAAGGAGAGTGAAGGGCTGAATCAAACTGGTTGAAAGGGTGGACGTGTCCGGGAACCCGAGGCTCCAGGAGCAGGGCTATGTGGTGGGGGTCTGCCTGGAGGAGGAGACTGCCTGACACTCGAACATCCCTCTTGAGAAACCCCTTGGCAGAGAAAGAGTCTCCTGTGTTTAACTTTAACTTCTGCAAGTTGCCCCTGTCGTCAGAGGCTCCTGGGGAAATCTGGAGCTCCTGTCCCAGGAGCAAGCTGCCTCCCGCTCAGCCTCTACCCTGAAGGCACACGGACCCCTTCTTCTTATGAGAAAAGCCGCTTATAGTCAGTATCGATAAAGCACGAAAGACAGATAACCTAAAGGAAGGAAAAAACATCCCGTAATTCCCCTGTCCAGAGATAATCACGTTCTGGTGGTTATTATTCCAGTATTCATCCGTGCACTTGACTTACTTTTATAAAAAGACAATCATACTTTGCAACCTGATTTTCTTATTTTCAGTTAATACTATTTGGGGAACATCTTTTCCATCATCAAATACTGTGTCCAACACTATTTTGGTGACTCAGCAATATTCAGTTGTGGACTCTACCCTTATTTATTTCAGTAATTCCATATGAGTACATATGACTATTTTAATTAGCTCTGTAAGATCACTATTTTTTTAAAGATTTTATTTATTTATTCATCAGAGACAGAGACAGAGAGAGAGAGAGAGAGAGAGAGAGAGAGGGAGAAGCAGGCTCCCAAGGAGCAGGGAGCCTGATGCAGGACTCAATCCCAGGACCCTGGGACCATGACCTGAGCCAAAGGCAGATGCTTAACCATCTGAGCCACCCAGGTGCCCTGTAAGATCACTATTTTAAGTTTTTGGTAAATTCTTGACCTTATATACACACACAGAGAGAGAGAGAGAGAGAGAGAGAGATGCATTAAGTTACATTTTAAAAGATTATACTTTAGTTCTGCTTGGAGGTCCAGCACTATAAAGGCTGCAGGTTATGGGTGTGTATACACCATGGGTTGCACAAACATTGGATATCCTTCCTATATTTGTATCAAATAATTTGGTTACGGACTTGGATGGGATGAATCCCGGGGCGACTGTTCCTTCTGACCCCACGATGTACCATACCCACTGCAGCCCCCACGAGCCGGCTCAAAACTGCAGTGTCCATTTTGCAACAAACTGGGTGATATTTGATATATAAAATGGACTGATTGCCTAGGGAAAAAAAATCTATGTATATTTATTAGATTCTCTCCATTTTCTCTGGAATTTGACTCTTTTTAATATGCCCTTTCCTGAAAAGGTTAAACACTTAAGTGTGCTTTGGAGATCCATCTCCTGAGACGAGTGAGGGAGGCTGCTGAGTGGTGGCCATTGTCGTTTCAAAGCAGTGATGAGAAATTTCACGAGCTAGTCATCGAAAGCGGATATGTTTATCTGCACCAGCATTCATCAGGGACAAATACCAGATCCACTTGTAATTTTTTTCCCTACTGTTGGCAAGCCATTACCAAAATCAAAATTGAGCTGGAGTGAACTTAGAGATTTTATATATATATACACATACATACATATACACATATCTATGTGTGTGTGTGTGTATGTATATATTTGTTTTAAAATGATGTTCTAAAATCATAGCTGAAATGTATGGGCACTGGTCCCAGAGCACATTCCCTTCCATGACAGCACTGCTAGAGAAAAAATGTGTTTGCTCTAGTAAGATTTGCTTTTAGGATTTCTGAATCTGTAGCTTGCGAGAGCCCATCCAGAAAGATGAACAGTTTTTAATCCAGTCTATCCCAGTAAGCAAATATATACCATTACGTGTGGAGCATACTGATATTGCCAACTTAGACAGATGCACATAAATAAAAAAGGAAAAGCTTTTGTTTACATTCTTTGATACAGGGCTTAAGATAAGAGAGAATAAAGGAAATGTGCCAAGTTCTGCCTGCTTTGCTCTGAATCTCCCGAGACTCGTTCCTTTGTCAAATTAAATAATTTCATCTTTAATATGAATGTTTTCATAAGGCTCAGTTCTTTTAAAAATACACACCAAAGCTCAGCCTTGCAAATCTGAGACTCAGGACCCTGTAAAAAATGCACGCTTGGATTCCGGCTGCGGGACAGCCTCAGGCACGGGCGGTGATCCGGGGGCTGGTTTGCCTCCTGGATGTTTGACTCCACAGCCATCAGCTGACACACGGGAGGACAAAGACTTTGCTCCTTCATCTTCCTTGTCACCGCGCAATGGACGGCCAATTCTCCAGCGTGCGTGTCTTACAAAGATGGGAGAGTGGGAAGGAAGACAGGTGTCAAGTAGGAGCCACGCAGGGCTTGGGGGGGGCTCTGGCGGGGTGAGGTGGTGGCATGCAAGGGAGGGCTTTGTGAGACGGGAGGCAGCCGAACCTGCCGAGGGCCTGGTCCAAGCTGTGGGCCTCAGCTGCCTCCTTGCTGCAGTTGACACGTGGGGAAGGCTATCGGATCAAAACTAGACAAGATGGGACCTCAGGGCAGAGGGAATTTCACCCCCTGACCCACTTCTTGTTCCTGTTGTCTGGATTAGCCGGAGTCTCCCCACAGTCTGAGAGAAAATACCGAAGAGGAAGTGAGAGCGAGTGGGCAGCGGCCCTCTCCCCTCTTCTCTCTAGCGTTTGGAGAAGTCCAGTGAACTCGGGGCTTCTGGGCCAGTGCCCTCAGTGACCTGCCACCTCCCGCACAGTTCCACAGAGGACACGCCTTCTCTGCCCTCCAGCTGGCTCTCATCTACCCCTCAAGGGACGTGCAAGCCCCCCTGGCTGACAAGACTTCCGGGCCCCCGATTCCTTCTGAGAGTTTGGATGGAACGCATGGTCCATATAAAGCCATTTGTCATGAGTGCTAGGCTCTGCCTTAAGCTTCTCCAGTCAGTGTCTTAGGTTTCCCTTACAACAACTGCCGTTTATCCCCCCTTTATAAATGAGGCCAGTCCTAGAAGGGTCAACATTTCCGTAGCTCTTCACATGCGAGCAGCCAAGATTCAAGCTGCAGAGCCCAGTCTTAGCCCAGTGAGCGGCTCTTCGGACTCCACGTGAGGAGTCCCCACACCCAAGCCTGGTGCCGCAGAGCGCCGGCCGCAGAACACCCAACCTGGGCCCCAGGCCCCCCCCCCAACCCCCTATGATAGCTGTCTCTGGCCTGTGGGGGACCTGGGATCAAGGGGCTCCCCGCCGGCAGCCGGGGAGGAATCGCGAGTGGCCCCTCGAAGAGGTTGCTCGGAAGGCCCGCGTGGCTGGGCTGCGGAGCCTCAGATGACCCCCGTGTGAGTTGCTGCAGGGTCACTCCGGGACTCCTTCCCGCCCTTTCTCCTCCTCCTGCTTAGCTGCCACTGCTTTGGGAGACTCCATTGAGAAATCCCTGCCTGCTCTTCTATTGCAAGTTATTTCTAAATTCGGGAGGAAGAGGAGGAGAAAGAGAAATGAAGACATCCTTGCTCTAGAATTTAACTCTTCCCCTGAAACTGGAAACAAGCCTGTCATTTATGTTGAAACTCCAGCCTGGCTTAGCTCACAGAACACCATCCATCAAAATTCCTAGCTCCCAGAGTCACTGTGCCAGACTCAATTACCAAGTTAATTCCACCCTAACTGGAAACAGAGGTTTGGGTTCATTTCCTCCAAAACCTCTGGGGATGCCTTTCATGCAATTCCAGTGTGTCCAAGTTCAAGCCGGTTCAGTTCAGATCAATGGGCACTTTCTGGCTCATCTTCTATGAATATAGAAACACACACATGTGCGCACCGAGCCCTCACACACACACGCACACAAACACACACGCACACACGCACACAGAGCCCTGGGTTCCTTCTCACACTTGGTCAGCACATCTTTGAGAAGGTACGTTCTTAGTCTCCCTCGACATGTGCAAGCCATCTATGTTTACTTCTTTGCGTGTTCTCTCATGAATTATTTCTTAGATTGCTACCTCCACCTCGTTCTCATTGCAAAAGTTACATTTAGATGAACAGGAAATGACAAGAACAGAACGCTGTGTCTTAAAAGAACTCACCACAGACTGTATTACAACATTGCTCTCATCCGACCCATCCGACCGCTTCCTTAGACTGGAAGAACTCCTCCAGTTCTGATATGCAACCGAACTGTGGTTTTCACTCGTCATGCTCAGGAGACTGTGGGCAGCCCATCATTATGTATCTACTCAGATGCATGCAGAAAAATACGGCTGCATAAATATGTAAAATGCAAATCCAATACATCCATTCTTCTCATTCATTAGTTTCAAGGTAATATTTGCAAAGTTTTCTGGTTTTTGCTCAACCAGATAAATTAGGTAGAACTGTATAAAATTGTAATTTTATACATATACATTTATACATTTTTTAAACATAAGTTTACATGATTGGAAATTTCAGATAGAAGAAGAGTCTGACTTTTGACATCATTGTAAGATTGTGACTATAAGACACAGGATAAAACTTCAAAATGTATTCATTAGTGCTTGCTTCAGCAGCATGTACAGTAGAATTAGATAACAGAGAAGATTAGCATGGCTCTTGTACGAAGATGACTATTAACTAATGAATTAAACTATAGAACTTTCAAAGACAAGAATATATAAATACCCAAACTTTCTAAACAAAAGGGTATGTTTAACCACAAGCCATTGGATATGGAACAGGTAGGCATGCAGCTAAGTAGAAAGATACAAAAGTACAGGGTATAAAAGTTGAGGAGATAGTCACATTTCGTGAAATGGCAGTATAGTTAATTTTATTGGGTTCTTAAGAGATTCATAAAAAAATCACAATGTGGTCGCATAAGGCAAAATATACTCGTAAACAGGAAGAATACTTTTGTAAATTACGTATAGTATTACCATCCCAGACCCAGAAGAGTAGAGAATAAGAACCACAGAAAGAGCAGATGCATATACCTGTAACTTAATAGAAAAAACGGTTAGTTCTGTCTTTCTAATGTGGGGATGCACCATTTTGATTTTAGATGTAGCTCCATCACCCAGTCTCAGGTGAGTTTTCAAATGGCCGGCTGCTCGTGAGGTCGGGTCATCTGGGGTCATCTGAGGTCATCTGGTTGCTCCCAGATGGGTCAGTTGGCTGACAAAGAACACACTTGAGGGACCCCGTAGGTCAGGGGAACCCCAGACCGTGGCATTTGAGGGTGGCGCTGAAAGAACCCCACATCTATCTCAGTCCACATTCTGGGGAATGCCAGGTGCCCCTGGATTAGTTTTGGGGTTGGGGCTTCTAACCCCGTGTCTCAGGCCTCTGGCCATAAGGAAACACTTCATTTCCGGCTTTGGAGAGAGAACCATGACCCTCACTGAATGACAGGAGACACAACTTGAAAAACACCATTTCCCCCCCAGAACTCACCTGTCCTTCCTAAGGCCCCACATGTCCTGAATCGCAGGGACCACCGGGGCAGTGGCTTCCAAAGGCTGGACTCTGAAGAGCGCCCTCGGCATGTCAGGACATGGAATATCAGAAGCATCTTGCCCAAGTGCCTGAGCAGGAGACTTTGCCAGAGGAGAAGTGCCTGGCGGGGTCCGAGGGAGCACCTGCGTGCCAGAGGTCGCTGGACCCCCCACACTACCTGAAATCTCAAGAGTTGAGGGTGTTCGGTGTTGCCCCCGTAATTTGCGGGGGGCTGAAACCGAGACCGAGAAAGGAGGGGGCAGACGCATGCGGCCACCGCAGGGGTTACCGCACGACCTCGGGCTCTGGGAAGCGGGGAGCGGGGGCAGGCTCTTCCTAACAGTGGGCCCGTAGAACGCCCATCCCCTTCCCAGGGAGGCAGCGCACCTGCCACGGCCTGACATGCTCAAGCCACGAGCGTGGGCATTTCCTTAGCAAGAAAGGGGGAGGGGGATCGTCCTTTGTGCGATCGATAAACTAAGAATAAAATCCCAGGACTTTGCAGGATCTCCAAAGGCAAGCGCGGCCCGCCGCTCAGTTCGGGGGCCGCGGCCTCTGTCTGAGCTGCTGGAGGCTGGAGGGCCGCTGGGAGCGCCTCTGTTCACTCGGACCCCAGTGCATGGCTTCATTCCCACTTTCGCCTTTTGAAGTGTCTGGCTTCCAGTCATCCAGAACACCGTCTGAACGTAGCATGATCTTTCTGTCAGGGGTATAAACAAGTTCTCTCTGATCTGCTGTCACAAAGCAGCCCAAACGCAGACTGGTCCCCGAGCCTCGGTAATTTGGATTGACTCTAGGTTAATGCCTTCCTGGTGCTGGGGCCTGGAAGGCGTCCAAGGGAGGAAACCGACAGCCCGTGCCAAAGCGGCAGATGTGCAAAGATGTTTTTTAACTTCTCCTCTCATAAATATTTTAAGGAAGTATTCATTTCATACTTTTTTTTTAAACCTTCCTCTGGGAAGGTTAAAAATGAAAGCCTTTATTTGTTCAGCCTCCTAATTACCTGCAAATCTGGAGCTCCACTCACCTGTCTACCTTGCCTTTGGAAGAATCTCCCATCCCTTCTTCCTTTACTTTTGATGCCATTACCTGGGCCAGAAGCATTTTTACAGGTTCCAATATTCGGCTTGGATAAAATGACCCAAATTAGAAAAGCACACTGATGTTTATCTATACTTATGTAAAAGAGGTTTTTTGGTTGCTGTTGCAAGTTCTTAAATGTTGATTGAATAAATGAATGGATGACTCACAGCCACAGCGCTGCTGTGATTGGAGGCAGACTTAATTTTATGTTCTGAATGCTTATTTCGAATATCTATTTGCTGAGAATTTTTCTTTAAATAAACTTTTTTTTTAATCTTGGAGTAATTTTAGAATTTCAGAACATTCACACGGCTCATACAGAGAAGCCCCCTGATGTTTGCACCCTATGTAACCAGGACCCTGAAATCAACACGGCTCTATTACTTTTAACCCAGCTACACAGACTTCATTCAGATTTCACTTGGTTTGCAATTAATGTTTCTTTTCTGTCCAGGATCCAATTAAGGATAACATGCCGCATTTAGAACAGGTTGTATCTTTTTTTCTCATAAAATTAAAAGAGCGCAGATTGCCCTGTAAAAAAAATAACAATGGACGAACTTTATCAGGAGTTGGCAGGATTCTTCTACAAAGGGCCGGACACTAAATCTTACAGGATTTGTGTCCAGATGCTCCATGTTGTAGTCGCCGCTGTAACACAAAAGCCACCACAGACTATAAGTAAACAAATGGGCAATAACACCGTTTCAATAATACTTTATTTGCAGAAACATGTGGTAGGCCATATTTGAGCCTTGGGCAATAATTTGCCAACATCTGATTTTATGGAGCTATGATCTAACATCAAACCCGGTGTAATAGTCACTGAAGTCTACCTTCTCTCATTGTTACCAAAGCTTTTAGGGCCTTTGTATGCCCTGGAGCGAGTGGGGTCTGTGCTGAGGTTCAGGCCTCTACGTGGGCCCCTCCTGTTGTCTACACTGCAGGTGGCAGAATGGCCTTGACTGAAGATTTCTCTGTCTACTTTGATCTCTACCCAGAAATCCTCATCCATAATACTAATAGAATAATCATCACAGGCATTTAAATGACCAATTTAGGATTATTATCATGTGATAGGGGTATGAGTTAATACCTGCTCTGGGGGCCACTTTTGAACAATTGTCCAGTAAATCTGGCTAGTCAATTCCATTCACGTGAAATTTGTTTTTGTAAGATTCATTCACCTTTCATAAAAGTTACAGTCAGAGGTTACCCTATTGAAAAGTGTGCTGTTCACTCTGAGTTGTTAATCTCTTCTTAAAATACAGGTTTTATTTTTTAGAGCAGTTTTAGGCGAACAGAAAAATTGAGCAGAAGGCACACGGAGTTTTCATATACATCCCGCCCTATGAATGCACAGCTTACCTCAGTGTGATGGCTAATTTTATGTATCAACTTGACTGGGCCACAGAGTGTCCAGATATTTGGTCAGGCGTTATTTTGGGTATTTCTGTGAGGGTGTTTTAGGATGAGATTAACAATTAATCAGTGCACTGAATGAAGTAGATTGCGCTCCATAATGTGTGGGCCTCATCCAATCAGTCGAAGGTTTGACTAGAACAAAGACTGACCCTCTCCGACGGAGGAAAGAATGCCTTCTGCCTGCCGGCTTTTCAAAAGGGAGATTGGCTTTTCCTGGGTGTCAAGTCTGCCGCCCTTTGGACTGGAATTTATGCTGTTTTCTCTCCTGGGTCTCTAGCTCGTAGACTGTAGATCCTGAGATTTGTCAACTTCCATAATCACCTGAGCCAATTCCTCATAGTAAATCTTTATATACACACACACACACATATACACACACATTCTATTGGTCTCCATTGGTCTTGTTTCCATGTCCCCCACCAGGTTGATATATTTGTTATATTTGATGGACCCGCACTGACACGTCATCATCAACCAAAGTCCATACTTTACATGAGGGGTCACTCTTGGTACTGTACATTCCATGGGTTTGGACAAATGTATAATGACATGTCTCCATTATTATAGTATCAGACAGAATAGTTTCACTGCCCTACAAATCCTGCGTGCTCCACCTGTCCATCCCTGCCCCCACTCCCCAACCCTTGGCAACCATTGATCTCCCTCACCGTCACCATAGCTTTGCCTTTTTCCAAAATGTCATAGTGGGAATCATACAAGGTGTAGCCTTTTCAGATTGGCGTCTTTCACTAAGTAATAAGCACTTAAGTTTCCTCCATGTGTTTTAGACATAGAGCACATTTTTTTTTTTAAAGAACTGAATAATAGTACATTGTCTGGATGCACCAGTTTATCCACTCACCTACTGATGGACACCTCGGTTTCTTCCAAGTTTGGGCAATTATGAACAAAGCTGCTGCAAACCTCTGCGTGTAGGTTTTTGTGTGGACATAAGTTTTCATCTCATTTGAGTTAATACCAAGGAGTGTGGTTGCTGGATCATGTGGTGAGACTATGTTTAGTTTCTAAGACACCACCAAACCGTCTCCCAGAGTGGCTGCGCCATTTTGCATCCCCACCAGCAGTGAATGAGGGTCCCTGTTGCTCCACATCCTCACCAGCAAATGGTGTTGGATTCTGGCCATTCTAATAGGTGTGCAGTGGTTTCTCTTTGTTTTAATTTGCAGTTCTCTAGTGATGTATGATGTTGGACATCTTTTCATGTGTTTATTCGCCAGCTGTGTATCTTCTTTGGTGAGGAGTCACCTCCTCACCAAAGAAGTGGGGGAAAAATCTTCTCCCCATTTTTTTAAGTTGGGTTGTTCATTTTCTTAATGACTTTTAAGAATTCTTTGTATATTTTGGGTAACAGTCCTTGGTCAGATGTGTCATTTGCAGATATTTTCTCACTATCTGCTGTGGCTTGTCTTATCCTCTTGATGGCATCTTTTGCAGAGCAGAAAAGTTTGACTTTAATGAAGTCCAGCTTGTCCATTATTTCTTTCACAGATCGTGCTTGTTCTGTACACAGTCATCACCAAATCCAAATCATCTGGAGTTGTTCCTATGTCATCTTCTGGGAGCTTTATAGTTTTTCCTTTTACATTTAGTTCTATGATCTTTTGTGAGTTAATTTTTGTGACGAGTATAAAGTCAGTGTCTAGGTACACGTGTGGATGTCCAGTTGTTTCAGTACTGTTTGTTGAAAAAACTACCCTGTTTTCATTGATTTGTCTTTGTTCTTTGTCAAAGATTATCTGGCTGTATGTGTGTGGGTCTCTTTCTGGGCTCTCCATCCTGTTCCATTGATCTATTTGTCTGTTCTGGCACCAAAACCACACAGTCTTGATTACTGCCGCTCTATGGCAAGTCTCGAAGTGAGTATCAATCCTCCAACTTTTCTTCCTAATATTGTGTTGGTTATTCCGAGTTTGTTCATCTTTTAAAATTTTACAAGATTGTGAGATATGGATTCTTCAACTCTATTTCTATTTTTGTGACAAATCAAAATACATATGGCTTTTAATTAGGATTTTATATATAAATTCCTTGAAAAATCTTTACTTGTAGGCCTTAAGTCGTCCCTCTATTCTGAGACTCCTTGACATCAACTAGCCCTTGATTTTGTTTTATTTTTCCCATTGGGAATAATCATGTGCACAATGTTGGGTTTTTTGTTTTTCAAAATTGGTTCTGCAAGTTTTTTTTTTTTTAACATTTTTTATTTATTCGTTTGTGAGAGAGACAGAGAGAGAACAAGCAGGGGGAGAGGCAGAAGGAGAAGCAGACTCCCTGCGGAGCAAGGACCCTGATGCGGGACTCGATCCCAGGACCCTGGGATCATGACCTGAGCCGAAGGCAGACGCTTAACCATCTGAGCCACCCAGGCGCCCCGGTTCTGTAAGTTTTTAATGCCCCAGTTATCATCTATAGAAGCCACGGTCTGGGGATTAGAGACTTGTCTACATGGCTGAGGAAAATGAATTTCCCAGAGTGACAAGGTGTGGTTTTTGGCATGTTCAGTAAGAAACAAATAGTAAAAAGGAATTTCTAAGAACCGTCCCCTACCTATAAGTAATCTGGTCTTATTTCCTGCTTGACCTGTCTGAAGGGAACTGATCTTCCTGGGAATACCCCCAGGTTTCATGAGACCCTGAGGGATTTGTGGTTTATGGGCAGAGCTAAAAAGAGTTGCTATTACGGAAGGAGGAACTGACAGCTTTGCTTTGGAACTAAAGACGGTTGGCTTTCCCCTTCCCCTGACTCATCCGAGAAGTGTTTTGGGTCCAGGAATGTGATTTAGGCAAGATTAGAAAATGGCATCACTAATGGTTCAACACAGGCTCGTCTGGATGGGTGTTTGGTGACAGGGTGACGGACACAATCGTTGGTAGAGAGGAAACTAGAAATTGTCCATTTTAAGATTGATGTCTCCTTTTAAACCCATGTTTTTTTTTTTTCCTTCATTATTATTTTTTTGAACACTTTGGGAATGCCCTGGCAGCTATGGATTGGGTCCTTAGAAAAGTAGTTACACAAAATTTTGCTTAGACTTTTTAAGCGATTCAAAGACTCTGTGCACCTCAGAATGAAAACCTGTGGCTTAATATTCTACTGTAGAAGTGACATTTTGAAAGGCCTACATCATATATGCTACATAAGTTCTTCTGAGTCCTAGCTCATGCATGAACACTCCGTTGACCATGACAGTTTTGTTCCAATGCTATAAACCAAGAGTGAGCAAACTGCAGTCTGTAGGTCTGATATGGCCAGCCACCTGCTTTTGTAGATAAAGTTTTATTAGAACACAGCCGCAACCATTTGTTGATACATTTTTACAGCTGCTTTCACGCTACAAATGCAGAGTTGAGAGAGACTGTATGGCCTGCAAAACTGGAAATATTTACTATTTGGACCATTTTAAAAAATTGGCTCACTCTGGCCTTTGGGAAAATGGAATTTATGGCTTTATATTTAATACATGAGGGTAATTAACTATGTTTGAGACATTCTCCAAATCACATGATGCTGACATTCATGTAGCAGTGTGCTCCAGGCACCTTCCCTGTTCCCTCAGAATGTGGTCCAAGGCTCTAAGCTAAAGACAATTCTCATCCCCAGGGTGGAAACAAGGCCCTCCCAGGCCCTGACCTGCCTCTCCAACCTCATCCCTGCTCCACCGCAGACCTGGGGTTGCTCAGATAAACCTTGCCTGGCTGGACCGGTCCTACATTCCCTGCTCTTGAGCACACCGTTGAGTAAATGAATGTATAAAACTCCAAAGGCCACCATTTATTTCATACAAATGAGGTATAATGTGTGCTTACTTCCCTCACACAGTGTCTGTGAGAATCCATTAAGTATATACCTTCACTCCTTAGCCCTCACGCTTAGTCCATGTTCCCACTTCTACTTCTTGTAAAGAGAAAGTTAGAAACTGTCAGGCTCACTGGGGATAACACAGGGTGGTCTTGAGAGCTTCCTTCCTTCATTCCCTTGTTCAGCAAGCACTACTGAGCGGCCTCCCCATGGGCAGCTCCCGACACCATGCTAGAAACAGAGACACAATGCAGACGTCGCTGAAGGCAGGGCCCCGGCCACAGAGCGTGGCTTCCAATTCTGGCCCAAACTCCGCCATGCGAGGGCTCCTTCCATGCTCTCTTCTGACCGAGCACCAGGATGGGGCTGCCCCGCCGGCTGGGTTTGTGCCAGTCCACGAAGGGAGGAAAGCCCACTCTTATAAAAGGTGTGCGCTGCGAGCTGTGTCATCTTCGTCAGGAGTAAATACAACCAGATGAGCGGGGTCCAAAATGAGAAGCCAACTGTGGCACGTGCGCCGGCTGCGTCCTCAGGATGGGGGGTGCGACAGGACTGCAAACCAGACCGCCCAACGCAGGACGTGTGCCTTGCCCTCCCGAGTGGGGTGCAGCCACTGGGCACCACGAGAGCCCTGCTACCACCGCTGCTGGTCTAGGGGAGATCCGGAGGGGGTCCAACCCCGGGGGGCAGCAGGTGTGCCGGACTGCACCTGCTCGGGGCACGTGCACCTGCTCGGGGAGCGTGCCGGAAGGGGAGTTTGGTGGTGGTGGGGGGTGCACAGGCTGAGCCTTCCTCCGGCCCTACTGGGCGCGATCGCGGCACGCAGGGCGAGCTCCGAGGGCAGCATCTGCCCCGCGCGAGAGGTGGCCGGCTCTGATTAGTGCTCAGAGGCAGGGCCTGTACCTGTTAGGGGACGGACATATGCTTGTCGTACAGCCATCTGCTGGGCTGGCATCTGGCCCGCTCCCACATGCTGGTGCCAAACGAGGACTTGAGAGGCACGGACCTAAGGTAGGCGTCCCCCCGGGAAGAAGCCCGGTGGGGCCTCCTTCCTCCTGCAGAAGGCTGGGCCCCTCCTCAGAGGAAGGGCTGTGGAGGCACTCCACGCCTTCTGTTTGTGATAGGAAATAGTATGTGTTTTACTTACTACTCCTGACCCCCAAGATATTTAAGTATCCCTCTCCCAAGGCCGTGCATGATGGTTCCTTTCCCACCTATGATGCGGATGCCTGTTGGTGCCTGTCACCTGGAGCCGGATCAGCATTACATTTGCTGCCCCGTCGCCTCCCTCGCTCAGTCCCCAACAAGATCAGGAGGAAACGTGTTCGGCCAGCACCGCATTTCAAAACCCCTGAGTCGTCCATGGGAAGGGGCCGACATTTCTACATGCAGGACGATGCACACGACTCTCATGGGCTTTGCAGGTCAGGCCGGCCACATGCGAGGCAATAGCGAGAAGGATTTTCCAAAAGCTAAAGCGGCTCTCCTTGTACCTCTTTCTGAAAACAGGGCGGGGAGGTCACAGACTTTGCAGAAATGAGTTCTCAGCTGGGCGATGTCCCGTTCAGGTGAACCGGGGTCCCCTGGGGACCCCGAGCTCCTGGATAGAACGGCAGTCTGTGGGCCTTCAAACGGTGGCGGGACACACAAGTACACAGGCTGCCTGTGACATTAACATTTTATGGGAAGGGATTAAGAAAGAAATTTCTTGAAAGGCTCCAGAAGGGGCGGTAATGAAACAAGTGTGAGGCTCCCCAGTGCAGGGGAATGGCCCACGGGACGCTGGAGCCACGCGCAGCCACCAGGACATTGTGGCTTCCCCTCTCTTTATTCAGGAACAGACCAAGCCAGAGACAAGAACATTCGCGGGTCACATCAGCATCCCCGGAGCTCCTCCCCTCTGGCCCTGAGCTCTGCTGGGTGAGACAGACCCGGATCTCCCTTCAAAGAGATTACATCCCAATTGGAAAAAGGACAGGAAATAGGAAGTCAAATATCAATCAAAAAACAGAAGGACCCACCTGGGTGACTGGGACGCCTCTCTGAGGAAGGGCCATATCAGTCAGAAGCTGAGCCTTGAAAGGAGCCAGCGCCCCAGGCGGAGGGGGCTGCAAGCAGGTTGAGGGGGGCAGTGAGCATGGTGGGGACTGTGGTGGGGGGCCCAGTGCACCCGAGCACCATGAAGGTTTAGATGGGTCTCTGAGACTGGGGGGGCTGTGCTGTTGAAACAGTTTCCCAGAACTTCATGTCCTTCCACAACCTGAAAATGTGGCCTTATTTGGAAATAGGGTCTTTGTTGAGGTCATCAGGGTAAGGCAAGGTGGGTTAGGATGGGCCCTAATCAGTGAGTGGCCTCCCGTAGGAAGTGGTAAATGACACACACACACACACACACACACACACACACACACACGCTGGATGGGGGCTCCGAAAGGGAGCAGGTGGGAAGGAGACCGCCAGGCCCCCGGGGGTGGGGTCTGGGCTGAGACGTGAGCCAGAGGGAGGGCACTCCTGGCTTCCTGGCGACAGGCATCGTGTGCTGAGATGGGAGAGGGGGCGAGGCCAGAGTGCGGGGACTGACAGAGTCCTCCTCTGGGCTTCGGTTTCAGACATCTGCAAAGTCCGAGCGGAGATGCTACCTGCTTTTACCTGTGACCTCTCCCGTTCCAAGCTCTTTTTTTTTTTTTTTTTTTTAGTTTACTAGAGAAAGTAGCTTTGCTCTTTGGTCCAACCTTCTTTAGCATGTCATACTTGCTTTTCAAGGCTGGGGAACATCTTTCTGTCATTGTCATTCCTGGGGAAGACACACCTGCTGGTATCCCAGTGACATGATGTTGGCCTCTGAGCTTCTGTCTTTGGGAGAAGCGAGGTGTCTCCACTCTGGGGTCCCCCTGGAGTAAGTCTGCACATCACTCAGTGAGATGTCCCAGCTGCAGAAGGTAGGGCTGGCCTTGGGCCCCCCCGGTCCAGTCGTTCCTGCGGACTCCGGTGCCAGGGAAGGGCAGCCTCCCTCCCTCGCTGCAGGGGCCGGACCCCATAGCGCCTCCAGGCTCTGCCCACCTCCTCTTGCTCATTGTCACTTCTGTGGATCCTCGCGCCCCTGCTGCTGCTCCGTGCCAGGGTCAGGGCCTGTGTCCCACCAGCATCCTAACTCCCATGCCGCTTTCTGAATGGGATTTGTTCCTTTCCTCACTGCCTTTTGAGTGTTATGCACAGTTGATTTAATTTTATTTAGTTTTTTAGCTGTTTATAGTTCTCTGTCTCAAGGAACTTGGGCAAATGTATCAGATGTTTATTTTGGGGGATTGCTGAAGAGTCTCACTTGCTGCATTCCAACACTTTCTCCCCTGAGATGTCAGCCCAGTCCCAGAACAAGCCCTCACCTGGGGAACCTCCTGTGCTCTGGGCCGTCATAGGTGCAAATAAACTATTACCTTGCATTTTTGAAAATCTTAACTTCAGCCTATAGGCTGACTGAGCACCAGGGATCCGTTTGCCATTGCGTGTTTGTACTGCGGGACCTGGCCTTCCAACTCCTGGCTACCACTTGTCAAGTGAGCATTTCAGTGGAGCATATAATCTCTAGGAGGACCCTTCCGGAATCTTCCCGATGCCTACTAAAATGTTTCAACTACCTTGTCACAATTGATATTCTTCCGTGGAACGCAATAAAGGGAATTTATGCTTCCTAATACATGGATTTTTCTCCGGAAATTTATTGATCACATAAAATTAAGTCAAGCAAAAGATGCTACATTTTACAACCATTTTTAAATATCTTTGTGAAATCTTCCTCTTTAAAAAAAAAATGGGAACATTTTCGGGCTAAGGCATTCTCCAAGTTGCTGGGTACCAATTCGCATTTCGGTGTGACACCGTGCAGAAGTTTTAACAGGGCAACTGTCCTCCTGAGGCAGTCATTTTCCACGGAGAGCAAAAAGCCTGGGAATGTCCTCAAATTAGGGGTCTTCTCATTGTCTAACCTAGAAGGGCTGATCCAGGTTCACTTACAGCGACTTGAGTTGGATAAGCTGCTGTAAACGGAGTGTTCAGAAGTGTTTAGCCTGCATAATCAAAACCACAGGAACTCGACAAACACACAGACAAAAAGACCGTTTTGGTGCTTATAGGAACCTGTTGCACGGTTCGAATTCATTGCGCTGATCATATAGTTGGCTCTGGAGGCCCCTGACATAAAGATGCCTGGGTGGGTGGAGGGCGAGGGCACAGCCACAGCCCAATTCTTGTTTTTGCATGACCTAACTGATCTCATTTCTCCCAAAGAGTAGTTCATCTGGACAAATGATGTCCCCCATGTGCAAAACCCAAATTTGTAAATGCGCTGAAACGAACAACAACAACAAAAAGAATGATCGGGAGAGAAAGAAAGTCTAAATCAATTCAATGAAGTCAAGAGGTGAGAAGAAGGAAAGGCTGTCGATGTGAAAAATAAGGAAATAGGAGAAAGCCATGGGACCACAGCCCCCTCTCTAGCCCCAGTCCGAGCGTGTGCCCTTTCTGAATGCGACATGTGCCCTGGAAATATGAGGATGAAATATGGCAAACTGAACCCCGTGTTGCCTCTGCCTCTAAACAGCACAGACTTTTTGTTTATGATGGAAATCGGTATATGAAAAGAAATCAATCTGTCAATATGTTCTTGTTTTTCTCCACCAGCAAGGAGCTCAGCTGATTTTGAAAAGCCAAAAGGAACACGGGCTGCCTCTTATAATTAAGTCCCTCCAGGAAGCTTCCCCTTTGGAAGTCACACTTTCTTGAGGGACAATCAGAGCGACTTGGCTTGTCTGACCTTGCAGGGGCGCGAAAGCAAGCCCTGCATGATGAGATGTGCTTCCCGCAGTGCCTTGGAAACCCCATGGCCGCCCGCTCGGGGGAGGCGGGTCAGGCAGGGGGATCCACAGGGGCTCCCGAGGTTGAGAGGAACAGAAATCTCTGCACAATAGGGAAGACCTTCTGCAGTAAGAGACTGCAGGCCAGCAGAGATCAGGGCACCGTCTTAAACTCTCTTTCAAGGAACACCTTGACTGACCCCCTCACTTACTTAGACAAATACCCTATTCGACAATTACCACATCCCCAGAGAGTTTGGGGAACAGAGACGTGACAGGGTGCTGTGACTCCCACATCGTGGTTTATTAAGAGAAAAACGTAGCCTTCATCTGTCTTCTGCCTGCCTGCCATTCCCCTCTCCTCCTGAGCCCCATACCACCCTGGCCTTCTAATCTTGAAGGAAGGAAAAATAAATTTGTATCAATCTGAGGATACTTCTTGCCAGACCTCCTTGATTCAATTGTTCACAGCTCTTGGATTTTTATAAAGAAAAGCATAAAAAGCAAAGCCTCAAACCTCAAGCAATTTGAAATACCCAGTTAAATGAGTGACAATATTTATCTTTTGGGAAAGACTTGTAAAGAAAGACTCAGAGGAGAAACAAAAGAAAAATAATCATTTGGTATATTTCCTCAACATATTGGCTTTTTAATTGTCAGTGTATGCATTCCAGCTTCCGCCAAGAAATCTGCGTCCGTGCTTATTACTAAAGACTGAGCATCACAGGGAGATTCTGTTACTATGGCAAACGCTTTTATCAGAAGAGTGCTGGAAATGAGAGGAACTCACAAAATGTACGGGCTAAAAACACGAAGACAGGAAAGCGTTCTTCGCTCTTGGGCTTTAGCGTTTTAAAGGAATAGGTGACAATTAAATCAAACATTTAGCAATTACTTGCTAGGTAAACAACCCTATTTTGAGAGCCGTGGGAAATACACAGGCAAACGTGAGGTCGGTTTCCTGGTCTCAAGGACCTTTCTTTCTAATTGGGGAACGCAGACAAAATCACGGGAGAAGGTAGAGGTAAGCTCAGAACAACCGGCAGACGATTGATTACCTTAATGTGATACATATGTGTTTAATTGAGAAATAAATTGTACAGTGGCTGTGAAGGGAGTCCAGATGACGGAGACAGGTTAGGCCATGTTTGCTCAAGGAAGGCCTCACCGGGGAAGGGGCGTACGAATTGATTTTAATGGCGGCTGGTGTCGGGATAGGCCAGAGAGGGTAAGGATTGTGGGAAAGGTAAACTGTGTATTTGAGGGCTTAGGGGACTGATCAAGATAGGGCATTTATGAAGGTAGAAGGTGGGGTCACAGATTAAAAAGATAAATGAGTCTGCATTCTGGGCAGGGGCGGTTCCCTTTGAAATGCTAAGGGATTTGGATATCATCCTATAGAAAAGGAAGAGAGGCTGAAGATTTTTGATGGGTTTTGGTTTCCGTCTTCTTCTGCAAAGATGGCAGCTCTCCAGTGATGGCAGTCTGTTCCAGCAGGCGGAGTGGAGGAAGTCCTAATTCAGTAGTTCATTTGCTCGCCATCCAGTCTTGCTCTAGTTCCTGCTCTGAGGTTGGCAAACATGTCCCTGCAGTGTGTTATACTTTGTGTTTCCAGCCTACCCCAACAGAGCTCAGCCTCTCCAGAGTTTGGGCTTTCTGCCAACAAGCCCCAATCTGTCCATGAATCAACTTTCAGCGTCTGCCGGCGGTATCTCCCCAAAGCTTACTGCCCACCTGCTTGAACCTGCTGGTCTCCAAGGATACAGACGCGGTCCGCCCCTGCTCCCACCAGGCTGACGTCGTGGGCAGTTCCGGGCTTCTGTGTGAACGTCACGCACACTCCACACATCCTTGGCCACCTTCAGACTGTCTCCTGGTTGCCACTCAACTCCCCAGACGCACATTTCCAAGTGCTTATTGCTAGAAAACTCAAATCTTGACGATGTTTCCATAGCTAGATGCGTAGACCTAATACATTCTCTGTCTCTACCTGGAATCGTGGCTCAGCTCTTGCCCACCCAGCGCCTTCCATAGCTAACCAGACGAGGCCAAGGGATATGAGGTTTAAAGCAAGGCAGTACGTGCCTTACAGTTGCTCTTGTGTAAAATATATTAGAAGGTGAAAAATGGTGGCAAGGAAACTTGTTAGGAGGGGTTAGATGTGCCACGAGGTAAAAAGGCCTGGGCTCTGGAGGTGGTGCGGGGACTGAAGAGGAAGGGAGAGACAGGAGATGAAAGGAAGGGAACAAAGAAGGCAGGAGGGTCGGTGGCTTCTTGGCCCTGAGGGACGGGGAGGGGCGGGCGGAAGAGCACCGGAGAGCTTCCAGCGTGGGGACCAAGAGAATGAGGGCGCCACTCGCAGAAATGGGGAAGCAGAGAGGACATTTCACAGGGAGGGGCACGTTGAATTTAGCTCCACAATAAAGTAAAAATGGGCCTTTTTCTCAGGGTCTTACAGTGAGAGATGTTGCTAGTGGGAGATTTGGTCAGTAAAGAACACGGAGGGAGGAATCAGTAAGAGATCAAAGGATTGGTTTAGGGCAACGTTCAGATGTAAGAAGAAGGAGAGGGAGGGAGTAGAGGAGACGCCAATAAAAAGCGAAGAAAAGCCAAAGAGGTTCCAATGGGACCAAGTTTTTTCAGGGTCACAGACGTCAAATTTTAAAAGGAAATACGCCAGGGGCCCCTGGGGGGGCTCAGTCGGTTAAGCGTCTGCCTTGGGCTCGGGTCATGGTCCCAGGCCCCTCCTCCGACGGAGGCCCATTGCTCCATGATGCATTTGCCCGTTTGATTGCGAGGGGTGAGCAGGTGGGGGGCATCCAGGTCCAGTTCAGATGTTTGATGTCGATACAGCCACAATCTAAATGCATGTTTAAAAATACAAATTAAAAAAGAGAGAGACAAAGAGAAAGAGAAAGAGCAGGTAAGAGAGAGCTGGTCTAGGGAAGTCTAAATGAATCAGATGGGCGCTAGAGCATCACCATGCTAGAGTGCGTGGGCGCTCCGGGACCTGCCACTGCACGCGCTCTTTGCTTCCTTCCTTCCCTGGGTCCCCCCCGCCCATGAGTCAGGGCCTTCTCGTCTCTGCAGACCCATGATCCTCAGCCACTGACGCAGGAACACCCTCGTCCCTCGCCCTGCCTGCGGGTGCGTCCTCCCCACGGTGGACACCGGCTTCCTGGAGCCGAGGACCTGTGTCTCCTGGTCCGTGCCCCCAGAGGAACAAGCCCTGCACCTCCAGGGCACCTGACGTTGGCCTTCCAGGCCTCTCCTTCATCTTGTCAGACGAGCACGCCTCCGTGGCCTCGCTTCCCTTCTTCCAGGTTCCTCAACTCTGATGCTGGGAATGGTCAGCCAAGGTCAGGGTCTCTTGGGAAAACCTGCTGGCGGCACATTGCAGGTGCAAAATCACTGCTTTAGCGCATTTTCTCTCTTTTCCTAAAAAATCAAGCCGTAATTAGCTAGGAACCTCTACCTTAGGCATGACATCATTTCCACCTCGTCCAGCAACGCTCTGGGGGCCCCCGGGCCTGTGTTATGCCCTCAACACCCCGTTCTCCTGGCCACATCTTCCGTGGTCTTGGCTGGTAGGCATACACAAGGCCTGCGAACCCCTCAAGTTCTAATCTGCGTTAGTCCTCCGGTTTAAATCCATGAGCACATGAACTTCTCAACCTTTTTCTAGAGAACTGCCTCTCATTGCTAGCGTGCCATGGGGATGGGTTGTGGGGGTCACCCCCCGGGAGTGAGTGCCAGCACAATCCACGGGGGTTGGGGCCCTCGGGGGGCGTCAGCTGCAGAGGAACATGGCCGAGTCAGCAGGGATGTTGGGCGTACTTGGGACCCTCTGTCCACTTGTGTTCTCCCTCCTTTCCGAGTTCTCCTGCAAGGAGGAACCCTCGCTGTGTGCAACGTAGACTCTGCGGGCGGGGAGGACAGAATTCAAGGAATTGAAGGGCATCATGCAGTTTTGGAAACTGGCCTTGAGATCATGCTGGCCCCCAACACAAACTTCTGCTCCGTGGGTGCGCTGCAGCCTGGGCATGGCTACCGGCTAGGCCCTGGGCAGAGAGCACACAGGAGCCTGGAGCTTGAATGCGCAGAGGGCAGTCAGGACGTCAGCGCTCAAACACGCAACTAAATGCACCTGGGAGCAGATGACACAGCGGGAGCATCGTCCTGAGGTCCCTAAGCAAGCCGGAGCGGCCAGAGAAAGCCCTCCCCAGGAAGGGACTGCCAAGGGGCGATGGGAGCGTGAGAGGGGGCCGGGCGCAGTGGTGGGGGCTGGTGGAGAGAGAGCGCGGGGAAGCACATCGGGTGCAGGTCTCAGATCTGAAGCTCAGTCTCAAGAAAGTTAAAAACCTACATGATTGCTGCATGATTGCTTGCTTCAGGCAGAGAGAAACAAGACGCGTGAGTTCTCAGCACCGAGGAGTCCGCCGGCCTTAGATGGTGCAGGGACGCGACAGCCAGGCCACGGATGTCAGCTGTGAGTCACAGGGGGAGCCCCCGCAGAGTCTGAAGCCAGTCACGCTTGTACTCCATGGACAAGGGAGGCCGGGAAGCTGACCGGCAGGCAGGCAGGCAGCAGCTGTGGGGCAGGGACAGGAGTGCTGGGGTGCCTGACAGTGCTGCTGGCTAAGGAAACCCGGTGGGGCGTCAGGTGCCCTGTGTCTACCTAGGGTTGCGGTCATGGGTGCCCAGCCGCACGGACACCCCCGGCTGCGAGAGGTGCTCCACACGCACTCTCTCGGGCAGGTGCACATGCGGTGCAGACTTCGAGCCACGACCCTCTCACTTCCAGGGAGACCGCACAGCACGCGGGAAAGATGCAGGGACTTGAGGCTGCTTGGGAGAGAGCCACTGACGTGTCCACAAGAGCCGATAACCTGGGAAAGTGGGGAAGTGCGGAGGGAGAGAGAGGATGTGGGCAGGGGGACGGATGGGGCCGAAGGAGGCTGGGCTCAGGGAGCAGCATGTCTGGTTTTGGTGGGGGAGCCTTTCTGGGGCCGTAACAAGGAGCAGCAGGAAGCGTCAGGGATGCGGGAAGACGCTGAGCGGCCCAAGCACGGGGCTGTGTCTGCCCCGACCCCAGGTCCTGCAGACTGCTGGACGGCAGTCTGGGGGCAGGAGACTGGCCCAGGCAGAGGCTCCAGCTCCAGCAGACCCGCTAGGGGGGCAGGAGAGCCAGGATGTGTTGCCGTGGCAACCACCACAGCCTCAAAGCAAGGCCACGCTGTCCTCTGTCCTCCTCTCTCGGGGCTTCCCTTCCTGTGGGGAGGGGTGCTCGGCACTCAACATGCAAACCCGGAGCCCTGCAGTGGGAAGTGGTGGGCTAGTGCGGTGCTGTGCCAGTAAGCGGCTGAGATCCCAGAGACGAGATGGAGCCAAAGTGAGGGGAAGCTCTCATACGCAAAAACCGTCAGCCTTCTCTCAGGCCAGGCTTGGCTTCGTAGCGGTCTCTCTCGGAGGTAAGGACTTCCCTGATGGGGACGGCTGATGCTTCCCCAGGGCTCAGCACCCTCGCTGGCCCGGCTCTTCCACGGGCAGATGACTCCTGTTGCCTGGGTGCAAGAAGGGGATGGTGGTCATCCCTCTCTGTCGTTCATCCTCTGGGGAAACGGCGTACAAAATAGGCCCAGGATAAAACCAGCAACTGCAACCTGCATGTGTCTTTAGATACTCGCCACTTAAACAAGTATCTAAAAAGATCCTTTTCAGGAGTTAAGAAAAAAAAAAAGTGAAGGTGTAGATTTCGTTCATCATCCCCTTCTGTGTTATTCTTTCTGAAAACCAATCTAACTCCGTTGCATCCTTGCTGATTACAGGACCACGTCGCAACCTCATAGAACGGCATCTACCCACTTCCAGGCCGGTCCCATAAATCTTCCACCCACTTCTTACCATGTGCCCTCAACTGTGAGCTGTCCAAATGCACATCAGGGCTCGAGCCTCTAGTTGGTGATTCAGGAAATCCGGGCTGTGGCTGGGCTCCACACTCCTCTCCGCCTTCTAGTGAATAGAACTCACCCTTTGGAATGAACTCGAATATCACATCCTTGTGGGAGTGTCCTGCAGATCCTCCAGCAGTTACTGTGTCCTCACTACTCTTCTCTACACGCACAGTCTTGCACTACACCATGTAACAGAGACCACTCGTAGGGTGAATTATGTGTAACTGACTTTTTTATGGCTCAAGAACTGTCAAGAATCAGCAGTTTCATACAGTTCAACCAAATGGTTCTCCCTTACTCTGTGTGTGTGTGTGTGTGTGTGTGTGTGTGTGTGTGTGTGTGTGTGTGTCTTTAATAGAAATGGAATCCCTAATTATATCTGGGCAAGTGGCTGCTGATTAGTAAGATTATATTTTGCAAGTGTGGTCATATGACTGAGTTTTGGCCAATGAAACGTAAGCAAATGTATTAACCGACAGTGTCTAGGAATCTTACTTAATAGATAACTTGTGTATACCCCTTGTTATTTCTTCGTAGTCCTTCATCCATCCTGTTCACTGGAATGTACTTGTGATTGCTGGAGCTCTAGCAACCCTTTTGGAACATGAGAATAAGGGATGCACCCTAGAGATTATGGAGTGGTGCGCTAGAAGTAGGTAGGGTCCCTAAGGTTTTTGGTGGCAAATCCACCACATCAGCTCTGGACAGATAGGGAATTTCTACTTTAGTAAGCCAAGGTTATTTGCAGTGGAACCTACTCCTAACTGACTTGTAATGAATTTAAATGATTTCCTCGTATGCTTGCTCTCTCACCAGACTGTGAATTCCTCAAAGGCAGGGGTTATGTTTCTAAATCTTTGATCCCTCACGCATTCAGTAGCAAGCACTGGGACTGGCAAATGCTCAATAATCTCTGTACAGTATTTTGTTGTTGTTTTGAAGACAGTGATTCAAGAATAGCTTTTCTGAATGAAAGACAACATTTAAATATCATCAAAGTTACAGACGAATTGACTCAAAGAATATCAACAAATGAACAGGAAAATAGATGAAAAGGCAATCCATGGAAAGTTTTTACAAGAAACAATGTCAATACCTATCAAAGCCTGACAATGTGTATTTGGTTTTGCTGAGAAAAACTCACCTCAGGCAGTTCACTCACTCTGAGATGCAGAGGATTGAGACCAGTGAATATAACCAAGGTAAGTGGCCAGTAGATGCATTTGGGGAAAGATGGAGGAAGAGAAGGAAGGAGAATTGGCAGTTCGTGGAACTTCCTCCAATCATTGACTTCGAGGGGTTTCAGTCTAAGTAAAAGCTGCAGACCTCGCTCGGTGGGGGGAAGGGGGGAGCAAGCTCTGAATTTAAGGAGCGCCAGCAACCACCGTTCCCAAAACTGAAAAGGCTAGAAACTCTAAATCTTCCCTGTCTGTAAATTACGGCTTTCTGTTTAACTGCCAGGAGCAATACAAACTGGGCAAATAGCAGGCTATGAAATTGTTACAAATCAGAAATCAAGCACCCAGCTTCCCCGTAATGACCCGTGATTGGCTGTTGCTGGCTGCACTCAATCCGGTCTGCCAGCCACCGGCTTGATGATGAGATCACGGCAAGCCAATTTTCACTCTATGTGAAAAAGTTTATTAGTACAACTGGAACTATCAAAATAATCGATTTATAAATCTAAACAAACCATTAGGGTGAAGGAGCCCTCATAGATATTAGGGTCAATGTCTAAATCAATAATATTGTACCAGTCTAGTGACAAGTCAGATGTACAAAAGAGGGTCAGTTTTGCTGCTGCAAATGAATCTCTAGCGATCAAACGTAATTTTGCTTCCTAATAGACATGTGGCAGGCATAATCAGTCTAATTCCCCTCCTCTGATCAGGGGAGAGGCAGGAGTTTCAATTATGGCCCTGGTCCCCGGAAAAAACAACTTGCGAAAGAGATGATGCTTTCACCCCGCAAGAGACAGAAATGCAGAGGGGACAGAGACAGCCCCAGGGATGCAGGAATGAGTGACGGCAGGAGGGTCTGGGATTGTAATGCGGTCCCTTGTTCTCCCCCACTGGCTGAGCCTGGGCAAGCCTTTGGCTTGTTGGGGGTTCTGCGTCTTCCTGTGTAAAGTCAGTGGAATGGTTCGAGAGGAGGGAGAGTGCAGTGAGCTGTCAATTGTTTTGGGGAGCTCCACAACCTCAATGGACCAATCTGGAATCCTGGAGAGAGGGGAAAGGTGGAGCAGGTAGGGCGCAGAGCACACGACGTCCGTGCAAAGAAGCACCTGGTCTTGGAGAGCGGGAAGTGAACCAAACTGGCCGAGGACCAGGTTGGACCGGGGCGTTGGAGACCTTGGGCGTTGCAGCAAATGGTCGCCGGGAGCCACCTGCTCGGCTCGATCTTCAGGCGGCTTTGAGAATTCACAGCCCCGGCCCCCAGCCCCTATTTGCAGTCCACCATGTCTGTGAGTTTCGCAGGGCTGCTGTAACAAATGAGTGCAAACTGGGCAGGGAGGATGGCACCTCCTATCCTGCGTGTGGGGGGCAGCTGGGGTCCGGGCTCTGGAGGCCTCGGCGTGGGGTCGGCCCCCATCTTCACGCGAGGCCGCCCCTGGGCATCTGTGTCCTCTCCTCTGCTCATAAGGACACTCGGGTCGAGGGCCCACCCCCCTGCCAGTATGACCCCATCTGAACCTACCCTGATTCCAGGTCCAGAGATGCTATTTCCAAATAAGGTCAAATTCTGAGGTTATGGGTGGACGTGAATTTTGTGGAGATGCCGATCCCCCATGACGTCACATGGTTCTCATTTTCTGCCCGGGGGCTTCCCTGACACGCAGGGGGTGCCCTCGGGAATCCGGGGAGACACGTTTGTGGGCGGCACGTGGCCCGCGAGTCTCTGGACATGTGGAGCCGCAGATTCCTGCCTGTTCGCTCGGCCCCAGCAGAGGCCACAGATTGCAGAGACCACCGGGGTGAAGCCCTGCGTGGCACTGAGCTTCCTTCTGGAGCCCGAGATTCTCAGGTCTTGGCTGCCTTGGGTGCTTGTGAATGCCTTTACCGGCCTCCTTTTTGGCGCTCTGGTCAGCGTTGGTAGCGCTTCGTGGAAGGGTTGTCTTCACACACGCTCCTGGTTCTAGCTGCGAGCTGGAGCCTGCTGTCGTCCCCACCGTTGCAAACGCCCCTGCCTGTCACCTGCCTCCCTCTTGGTAGGAGATAAAGCAACACTAAATCAGATTTACGTATACGCAGTCTCTCCACTGCCATCATCTAAGCACTGCTTACTTCTAACCTATGAAATCCGGTCATTTAAAAAGGCTTTTCATATATGCCAGCCTCACAAGCAAGTCTGGGAAGTCGTTAAGGCAGGACCTGATGTCCCCACTGCCAGTGTGGGTACATTACAGCACAGAGTGGAATCATTGTCCCAGGACGAATATCTAGTAAACGACTGGAAGAACAGACCCACACGACATTATCAGGTGCCAGGTGAGGACTAGACACTACAGACAGATCCTAATGCATGGCTTCCTATGGAATAAGTTAACCACGCTTTTCTCCTGTGGCTTGCTATGCCTGGGTATTTCTATTTTATTCAGGAAGCATGTAGTTGATTAAATAACATTCAGCCTTGGGTTAACTTTTGGGAGGCGGGCTTCCTCCATTGCAAATAATGATTTATTCCTCTCAATAATGACAGATTTTTCTACTCATTTATGGTCTAGGTAACCAAGTGTCTGCTGGGCTCATGGTTCCAGCACGAGCCTACAGCTCACGTGATGTTTGCGGATGCCATCCCAACAAATTGCAAGTCAGTCATTCAGCTCTTTTGCCTCAGTTGCTCAATAATCAGGCCTTTATTAGAAGAGAGAAAGAAAGGAGGGAGGGAGGGAGGGAAGAAAGGAGGAAGGGAAATGGACTGAATAGTTCGCATTTTGATTGTTTAAGTTAGTATCGGATTACTCTCACCAAAGGTACACATAATTTTGTGGTGTACTTCTCTTTTAAATTTTATTTTTGCTGTTTGTCTTGCTGTAGTGGAGAGCCAAAAGAATGTGCTGGGCTTTTTTCATACTTTTTTTTCCTCAAGAGTGCTGTTTCTTCACTAATATCCAATGAGCCAGGTTTACCACCTGTTTTATCGATTTTGTGTATTGAATTATGGAATGTGCCAGTAACTGAAATATAAAATAAATGAAAAACATAAAATATATGAAGACAATGAAAAAGTTTGTGCTTTTGATATGCATAAGCTGGTTTTGGATTGATGTGCAAATAGTCACCAGGAAAAATGACAAATTATTACTGAATTCAATACCATGTTGTGTGAGGGGACTTCAAGGGTATAGAGACTGGGGAAAAAATAAAGAACTCCATGTCATATCTGATGGGAAAGTCCTACTGCAGGGAACAGGGTGAGGCTGGTATTTATCTATCTATTTATTTATTTGAAGGTTTTATTTATTTAAATAATCTCTACACACCTGCCAGCGGTCTTGAACTCATGACCCTGAGATCAAGATTTGACGCTCTTCTGACCGAGCCAGCCAGGCACCCCCAGAATTAAGCTGGTATTTAAATGAAAGCATTTGATTTGGTAGTTGCTGTGAGCAAAGAATTTGAGCAATAAAATGGCTCAGAGAAAAAGCATGATGTCTGGGTGTGGCAGGACTTTTTAAAGAGGTCCTTTTCTGGAAAAGTGTTAGAAGATTCCTACAATCGGAGGGGTCTCTGCAGCCAGACTGAGGGCTTAGATCTGCCTGGTTGACAAGAGATTCTGGAACTTTGCCGTGGAGGTATTTTCTGACAGGTAATACCTACCTTATTGCAGATGGAAAGCTGAGGAAAATATTATGGAGAAAACAAGTCACTTGTGGTCTTGCCCCTGGGAGGAGGCACTGTAAGTATTTCTGTGTGTTTATCTTGGCCTTTTACGGGGCTGCAAAGAGATACATATACTTTTTTGCATAAAAATGGAATTATTCTCCAAAGACTATTAATATCCTGATTTTTAAAGTTAATATTATCTTAGAGGTATTTTCAATTCTTCTTTCTTTGAAACCTGTTGGATAGTATTGATATGTACCCCAAGATTAAGCAGTTCTTGTATTCTTGGAACAAATTTTACTTGAAGATGATGTATTATGATGGAATGTGCTACTGGATTTCATTCGCTAATTTTTAAAAATATCCCTATTCATAAGGAAAATTGGCCAGTAATTCCTCCTGTTTTGTGAGTACAATTTTTTAAAAATACATCAGGCTTATAGAAGTGTCACTGAATTAATTGGGAAGCTTCTCATATTTTGCCATGCTCTGGAAAAATTTAAATTCAAGCTAGACAGACATAGCCGGTACTGGGACTCCTGGTTCCAGCAGCGTGTTTGGCAAAATTGGCGTAGAACACTCCTGTTACAAATACCTAGATGTGCTAAGTAAAAAAGGAGAACAAAAATTAAATAGAAAGTCAAGGAAACCCTGAAGATTCCAGAACAAGAGCTACTATTGAAAAGCTTGAGTGTTGAGTAGGTTGTGAACAGAGGACAGGGGCTCCAGACGGTAGCTGATGCCCGGTCTTCATGTAAATACAGGGATCTGAGATGAGAGGAAGGGTCCCCAAGGTTAGGGTTTGAAATCATTTGCCTCCCATAATGCCAGGGCCAAGCACTAACAGTGCCCTCACAAAAAGGGCAGTATAAAAAAATCACATAACCCTGGACTTCAGGTTCAAAATCTATATCCAGAGGAATGGCAGAATTTTCTGTTATACCAACAGTCATAACAGGAGGAAGATAATGGAATGCCTTCAATGTTTTTGGGGAAAAATACTGCCAGCCTGTAATTCTGATCCAACAAAATATCTTAAAATAATAAAGACAAAATAAATATATTTTTAGAAAAACAAATGCTGAAGATTTTGACTCCAAGACACTCTAATTAAGGGAAATTCCAACAGACACACTTTAAGCAGAAGGAAAGGTATTCCAGATGGCACGTCTGAGATTAAGGAAGGAATAAAGAGCAGAAAGTGGTAAAAATGTGGGTTAATCTAGATGAATGTGGAGTAGATAAAACAAAGATTATGGTTTCTTATGGGGTTAAAGACATGAAGGGAAGTTGCTCAGTCAAAAATTAACAGTTCTCATTAGGGTGGATGGTAACAAACTCACTGTTTTAGAGTCTGTATATAATCTCAGATGGTTGAGTATTTTGGTTAACTTTGAACTTGAGTAAATGAGCCATGTCTGGTGCAATTTCTAGAGTATCACTAAAAGAATAGAGAGAGTACATAATTGCAGACAAATGGAGAAAAAGATGGAATGAACAAGTAATCAATCTTAAAAAGGGAGAAAGGAGAAATACACAAATCTGGGACAAGTAGTAAACATAAAATTAACTAGTAAATATAAATCAAAACACATCAGCCATTCCACTAACTATAAAGGGATGGAATGCCTCATTAAACCAGGATGGTTTCAGACTGAATGAAAAAAATAAATCTAACAGATATAAGCATTCCAAGAGATTTAATGTTAAAAGTTAAAAAATGGCATTTTGTGAAATTTAACCAAAGAAAAATGATGTAGCAATATTAATAGGAGAAAAGATAAATTTTAAAACAAAAAGCATTAACAGACATAGAGGTTACAGGTAGTGATAAGGGGTTAAATACACCCGCTCCCCACGCCCCCCCCAAAAAAACCCACCTAGGATTTGCATGTGTCTAATAATTCATATGTGCCAAAACCTATAAAGCAAAAAATTGACAGAAGAAACAGATAATCACAGTGGGTGACTTCTAACACATGTGTCTCAGTAACTGTTGGAACAAGCAGACAAACACAGAATGATACAGAAGTTTTGGACAAAATGATGAAGAAAGCAGGCTCATATGTAGAACACAGCATCCCTTAACCATAGAATATAGATGAGAGATTCATAAAAATGAATCAGATGCCAGGCCGGTAAGCCAAATGTTAATACATTACAGAAGACTGAAATCACACAGGGTATGTTCCCTGAACATAACGCAATTAAGCTAGAAACCAGTAACTGAAAGATAACCTGAAAACTCAGGCGAATCTGGAAGTTATGGAATACATTACCAAATAACTCAGGAGTCAAATAAAAAATCTGAGTTGGATCACAGAAAATACAATACTCTGAACTTAATGGTCATGAAAATACTGCACAGCAAAACTTGCGGGATGCAAGGAAACAAAACTTAGCGAGAAGTGTACAACCTCACGTGCATTGAGGAAGAAATGGTGAAAATCAATCAGTGAATACGATCTCAGGAATTATGTATAGACTACCAAGTAATTCCAATGAAATGAGGTAAAAATACAAATAGAGGAAATTAATAAACATAATACAGAGATATTGGAATAGTTAGGGGCGCCTGGGTGGCTCAGGCAGGGGCATCTGCCTTCGGCTCACCTGGAGTCCAGCGGTCGAGTCCCACGTCGGGCTCCCCACTCAGCGGAGAGTCTGCTTCTCCCTCTGACCCTCCCTTTCTCGTGTTTTCTCTCTCTCACGCTCTCTCTCTCAAATAAGTTAACAAAATCTTAAAAAAAAAGAAATAGTTATAAAATTACCAAAACACTGGTGAAGGGAAAAAAAGGCCTGGGTCCCGCTACGGAGAATGAAATGAGCGTTTGTAACCATAGTTGCTGTGCACATTAAAGAGATACTAAAACAATAAGAGAATATTACAACTTGACGATGACACGTTTTTTTAATTGAAGAGTAATTGACATACAATATTGTATTAGTTTCAGGTGTGTAACATAGTACTTTGATATTTATATACATCACGAAATGGTTGCCCCAGTAAGCTCCCTTCTGTCGCCACGCAAAGTTGTCACAAGGTGATTGGCCACATCCCCTACACTGCACATCACACCCCCATGACTGACTTACCTTATAACTGGAAGTCTGTAGCTCTTAATCTCCTTCAGCTGTTTCTTCCACCCGCCCTCCCCTTTCCCTTCCTGCAATCACCAGTTTATTCCTTGTATTTATGAGTCTGTTTCCATTTTTGTTTGCTTATTTGTTTAGTTATTTAGATTTCACGTATAAGTGAGATCATATGGTATTTGTCTTTCTCTGTCTGACTCATTTCACTTAGCATAACCCCTCCAGGTCCAATCTTGTGAATGACAGGATTTCATTCTTTTCTTGTGGCCGAGTAATATTCCACTGCGCGTAATGTATTTATATATTACATTTGTGCATGAGGATACGCATTGAAAGAAATGTACAAAGGAGTGTCTTTTTAATGAAAGCAAACCTGGAAATAACTTGGATGTCCACCAGCTGTAAGTGGTTACAGTAAAGTTATGTAGAGATGCACAACGGAATTCTAGACAGCAATCTATTACTGTTTCCAGCAAAATGGACAAACTCCACAAATACAATATTGGAGTGGGGGAAATATGGTATGGGCTAAATTGCATTCCCCCCATTTAATTGTTGAAGGGCTTAACCTCCCCCTCCCCTGCACAGCGTGACTGTATTTGGAAGTAGAGCCTTTAAAGAGATAATTAAAGTAAACTGAGATCATTGGGGTGCGCCCTAATCCCATATGGCTGATGTCCTTGTAAAAAGAGGAAGAGACACCCAGGAATGCACGGAAAAAAGGCCATATGAGGAACCCACCAGAGGTGAGCGGCAGGAGTCACCAAACCTGCAACACCTCTACCTGGCCCTTCCAGTCCCCAGAACTCGGGGGGCGGGGAGCTCTGTGCGTTAAGTTGTCCAGCCTGTGGTATTTTGGGACCGCAACTCGACCACACTGATACAGAATAGCCACTTCAACTAACTGATTCCGTTCATGTAGGTTTCAAGGACAGGCAGAATGAAATTATATTGCTGAGGAATATACATGACGATGCTAAGCCTGTAAAGAAAAGCAAGAAAATGATTTTCATGAGAAGCCTACACAGTGGCTGTCAGTAGGAGGAGGGAGCCGAATGCCACAGGGAAGGGTCCAGCACCTTCTGGGGGGTCGGCGCTGATCACCTTCTTGCCCCGGACGGTGGCTATACAGGTTTCTCTGTATAACTTCTTATACTGCGTGTGTGTTTTACGTAGTAGTCCATGCAAATGATAAACTGCACGGTTAAAAGAGTAATGCTGGGGTGCCTGGGTGGCTCAGTCGTTAAGCATCTGCCTTCCACTCGGGTCATGATCCCAGGGTCCTGGGATCGAGCCCCGCATCAGGCTCCCTGCTCCGCGGGAAGTCTGCTTCTTCCTCTCCCTCTGCCTTTCCCTCCCCCTGCTTGTGTTCTCTCTCTCGCTGTGTGTCTCTGTGTCAAATAAATAAATAAAATCTTAAAAAAAAAAAGAGTAATGCTGAGCAGACCACTAAGGTGGTGTGTGATGGGGGGGCTGTGCAGAGATGGGGAAGGGGGATGGGGCCCCCCGTGTTATGGGGAGTGGTTGCTGGGGGGGCACCAGAGCACTCATTCCATCGCTGTTCTTTATAACCTACGTATAAGTTTATCGTCATTTTGTATCTACTCAATGTCTTAGAAAAGCAATTGTTTTTTAAAAGATAAAAAAAAAATCATGGTATCTGGCAGCTTCAGAGATTGAGCTTTCAAAGGTGCCTTACTAACAGGGCTGTTAGAAAAAATACAGGCTACCCAGTTAAATTTGGAATTCAGATAAACAATGAAACATGTTTAGTGTAGATTGCCCTAAATATTGCATGGGATAAACTCATACTAAAAAACTGTTCGCTGTTTGTGGGCAAATTCAGATTTAACTAGGTGTCCTCTCTTTTTATTCACAGGATCTGACAGCCCTATTAATATCAGTGCCTGAACGATTCTCCGGGAAACACCCCTCCTACAACTTTATTTCAATGGAAAGCATCAGTACCCAGCCCAAGATTAATATCCGGGTTTCATGTCATTGATTCTTCTTTCTCTTAGCAAAGTGCTGTTTTACAAATTTCTTCGTTCCTTGGGCATCTCCACCTAAATGTGTCCAAGAACAGGCTAATTATCTTGTCTCTAAAACAAGATAGTGATTCACCCCTGAACTTCCCTATTTATGTTAAGGATGCTGTCTTAAATTCTTTGTTGCAAGTGGCAGAAACTCAATGGGGCCAAATGCAGTCCAGTGACAGTTTACGGCCTCGTGGTGTTGACCTGCTTGAAGGGCAGAAGGCGGGAGGGCCGCAGGGCTGTGGAGACCCCGGGCTGGGACCTCCTCGGCGCCCCATCTCATCCCTGCTCTCTCTGCAGGGTCGCCTCATTCCTGCTCGGCTCTCGGGCTCCTCCCTGGAGAGCCTGGGTTTAATCCGGGCTGTGTCGCTTCGGAACCGGGCCCTTGCACGAGTTACTGACCTTGCTGTGCGGCATTATCCTCCTCCGCAAGCTCTATCCTTAGCCAGGCTCCCCAGAGCAGAGCCCGGGCTGGGGGTTGGCTGCATTTGCTTCATGGCGGGGATGCCGTTGGGAGAAAGTGAGGGAGGGGGGCACAAAGAGGCCCCGGGGAAGGCTGTGTCCTTGGCTAGAGCAATGACTGTCTGATGCCCGGGGAGCTCTGGAAAGTGGTCTGCGGTGCAGCACTGGTCCCTGCTAGAGGCACGGAACGGGCCTTTGTCTTCCTGCGCTGGTCGGCTGCCGGCTGCAGGCTGCCTCTTTGGGAGGCAGAGGCAGGTGGGAATAACCTGTGGCTCCCGTCGGGTCGAGGGCAGTTGAGGAGAAGGGCCCGCCCCTGGGTCATTCTCAGCTGTGGAGCGCAGCAAGCAGGAAAGGGGGCTTCCACCGCACAAGCGAGAGCACCTTGCTGTCAGTGGGACCAAACTCACGACTGTGTCCTGCCCACATGATGGATGCACGGGAGGCGCCCGCATCCTCACCCAGCAGGCCATAGGCATGCCGCAAATGTCACATTATGATTATAATTGTTTTTGCTTTTCCTAGTGACTCTTGAGAGGTATTATTTTTAGGGGGGAAAAATAGAAACAAAACTCCCCAGCTACCAGGATTTTCCCAGGAGTCCAGAATCCAAACTTTGAAGACACCATCGCTTCTATCTTCTTTGTCTGTCAGGTCCTAGGGCCGGATCTGGAATTTTCAGTCTGAGAGCCCCGTGATGTGTCTAGGCCCTCGTTGCTGAACTTTCCTTTCCACAACACCCTCCCCCAAACACATCCTCGGCCGCGCGATGTTTTCCTCCTTTCTGTCTCTCTGTCTCTCTGTCTTTCTCTCCCTCCTCTTTCTCTGTATTTGTCTCTCTTTCTGTTTTTTTCTATCATAGGTAGGCCTTGATGTCTGTTCTAAATGTTTATTTTTACTCAAATAATACATGCCTATTGAAGCAAAATCCAATACGAGGTAGATGTAGACAAACCCAAGCAACTCCCTGCCTCACCCCTTCCTCGCGGTCCGTCAGTCCCGGCCCCAGAGCGGAGCGCTTCCAGTCCTTATAGATGTTTGCTCTGTTTTTTTTTTTTTTTTTTATCTCCTCCATATGTTTGTAACCATGATCATCATTTATTAATTTTAAGCCTGATCATTTTCTTTCTGGTATAATGAATGAGCTCCCACAAGCAGGCCCTCTCCTTTATTTATCACATCCTCACACCGGCACCATGTCCCAGTGCCTGGCTGATCCCCACACCGACACCGTGTCCCCAAGCCTGGCTGATCCCCACACTGACATGGGTGTCCCCAAGCCTGGCTCATCCCCACACTGACATGGGTGTCCCCATGCCTGGGTGGGTAGTCAGCCCTGTTGACATCTGTACATTTGCAGCTTTGCAGAGCCAAGTAGTCGTTTTTCGTTCTATTTCCCGGTTTATTAATCCTTTTAACTGGAGATGCATGCTTTGTTTTTTTCCTCATATGCATTGAATTCTATCCCCAGGTCCTCACAGCCTGGAAAAGGTCATTATTCTTCCCCGCCACGTGGTATTTGGACTGATGTTACAATTCTAAATTGAAAATGTCGCTTCCTGTTCTTTAGTACCCCACACTGCAGCTGGGAAGCCTGTGCTTTCCGATTTCTATTCTGTGGCGTGTGTCCTGCATTTGCTTAGCTTTGTGTTAGACTTCACCTGCCCAGGCACGTTATGAAGCGTGGTAGGTGCTTGGTCACTGAAGACACTATTGCCCCATTGGACGCACACTGTAACTGGGATCTCTTGTAAGCCACTCACATTAGGGTTTCTCTCTGACATCCCTCTCTGCCCTGAAATTCCCGGCTGTTTCTCCCTGTGTCCTCAGAGCATGCATTCTACTTCACTGTGAGTCACTTTTTAGCGAATGCCTCCAACACATCAATTAGACTGTCCTCAGTTAGAGCTCCAAGGGCAAAGCCTAGGCTTCCTTAGATCCCTGGACTCTTTGTTTTTGCTCAAGAAACTGTGGTTGATGATCCAAAGTCCTATCAATTGTTGGCACAGTTTCTGAAATTCCAGATATTCAACAAGGTCAATATGTATGACAATCTTTTGACTGTTGATTTTTAAACAGATTTTCAACTCAGAACCAAAGGTCATTTTTGTTGTTGTTTTTGTAAGTTAGGGTTGAAAGTATGGAACGAGAAGACAGTACCCTCTGTTCCTACGCATTCACTGGCAGCCTCTGCTAGGCTTTCTGTTCCAGTGACAGTCCCAACATACACAAATGGATTTTGCAAGTGGGGTTTTGTGCAATACTGTATCAGATGTATTTTAATTGTCATTCTAGACGTATTACAGAAACTACATTGCTTTCATCTGTAAATCTTGTAATTCCATCAAAAAAGCAATCAAGTTGTCTATGGAATGATTTGTTCCTCACAAACACCTGGTTGATTATAGCTCCTGGTTCCATTATCCCGTGGATGTTTTCAGATTTCCACCTCTCCTTCCTCTATTATTTACTGGAGATTCAAGATGTGCACAGATAATTCAAATTTACCATGTTTCACTGATTATTTTATAATGCCATTAAGTAGAACGATGGCACTGTATTTCACAAATGAAGTTAAAACAAAGAAATACATGAATTGAAGTGCAACGATCCAACCATGATTTTCCCTGGAACTGGAAACTGGCTTTTGCCAGAGACAGCTTTGCCCGTCATTTTCTTTGAGGGTTCCCGCCCCCCCTCACCCCCGCCAAGCCCTTCCAAACCTGTCAAGTTGTAAGCGACCACCACACCTTATCTGCCCACATAAAACCAAATCCTGGTGAGTAAGAGTCTCTCAATATACTCGCTTAATTGGCAGCTGCATTTTCTTTTTGCACTTTCTCCACCTGGCACAATCTGGGGACACTTGCAGATATTGTAATTTACATGATCCCTGGGCCAAAATGTATCCATGAGCATGGGATGTGTGTAGCCCTCGGTCCCAACTGTAAAGAGCATCAAGTCACCGTGCAAAGGGAATGTTCCATGGGGGGGCCAGCTCAGCTGCCCTCGCCCTGGGGCGGAGCACTCGGAGCCACGTACATCCACTTTTTCCCAGACAGGTGATCAGGCAGGTGCGCAGGGGCTAAGAAAAGAAAATTAGAGGAGACGGATAGGGGAAAGAAGTGGCCAGAATAGTTTTTGGCTTGAGTGGGAAATGGTAAGCAGGATACGCACATAGCCATTGCGGTCAAGTGATGTGGACAGTGAGGAACAGAGGCTCGAATTACACCAGTAAATGAAGTTTTGAGATACCAAGTTTAGAAGCTAAAGATAAAACTTTAGAGCAATTCTTGAACACTATTGGCACAATTGCTTTATGACATTTTGTATTTTGTTGCAAGATCCAGGAGAGTGAGGTGGTACTTGGGGACTCTGCAGATTCCTAAGAAACTGGGGATCCAGGGGGGGACGTTGCCTCCATCCACCGGCAAGGCAGCTTCCTGTCCTTGGGCACCAGAACTGGCGAGAGGGAAGGACGGCAGCTTGCTCTGGGCTCAGGTCTCCCATGGTGTCAGCTTCTGAAGACAGGGCAGAGCATATTCAGGACGTGTTGTCTGTGGACAAGTGGAATTGAGTCAGGGTCCTTGGTCACATTATTTTTACATTTGGTTTGCAAGTCAAATGTTTGAGGGAATCACCGAGGAGGTTGGTAACCAGAGTTTACACGTATATATTTGGTCTCATTTGCTTTCTGTCTTGTAGAATGATGTCACTTAGTTGATCTTCATCTCCACATGGGTCACCAAGCCCACGTGCAATTCATGAATTGAAGACCGAGAAGTTCCCAAGGCACTGGATTAAAGAGATACCCCGAATAAATATTTTCTGCATGGATACCAGTGAGGTTGTGTCAAAAACTCTGCCATTTGTTGGGTTTTCATGGCGCACTAATGGCAACCAGTGGGTCACACAAACACTTCATATACTTATAATACCAAATGCTCTGGACCAAATATGCTACATTTACTGCGGGGCCAAATATTTCCAGCTGTATGCACTCCACAGCCTGTGCTTTACACATAATTTAAGCCATGTGCTTTTTAGTGTGTATAAAGTGTAACATATTTATTCTCAAAAACAAGTAGGACTTGCTCCTCTTACTACAGTTCAGCCAACTACAAGTTAAAGATTGTGAAACTGGATGTTCCAGATTCACCCTTTCCCATCCGTAGGAACGTTGCTAGTCCAGTGGACATGGAAGCTGTTTTCCGGGGGGAGCAGGACTGTGGGTCGAGCTCAGATGCCTTCTCGATTGTGTGGAGGCCAGGCAAATCTAGGAGGCCGCCCACAGCTTGCAAATGGGGTCTCCCGCTCTTAGGATGAAACAATGGGTGTCAGGGGCAATAGAATTCCCAGTGACTAATGCTACTGAGAATAGGTCGGCCAGTTTGTTTTGTTCCATGTCTGCCCTCAGGGCATGACAGATTGTATTGGGTTGTGAAATCCTTGTGGAGGGATAGGAAATGTTGCGTTGTTGTTTGCTATCACTCCAGTTTATGGAAACCGTTCTCCGTGTATTTCTCTAACCCCACTCCTTCATGTGTAACACAACTAAATGGGAACAGTATGACTTTGAAGTGAAATAGATTTGAGCTTTCCTCCTAGTTTTGCCTCTGTGTGATTTTAGGCTACTCTCGATCTGTATGAATCCTCAGCTTCCTTCTGCAGAAAATGGCGGTCATGAGAAGGACCTTGCAAGATCATCAAGCACCTTATCACTGATACAAAGGACACAGCTGGCAAAGAGTGATCGTTCTAGACACTGTAGTAACCCTTACTTTCTTTATCATAGCAGGTAAATAAATGAGAACGATGTTGGATTTTCTGGATCTTTTCTGCTTTGCTTTGATCTTTAGCACTAGGTACAAATGATCCTGAACAGCAAAGAAATGGAAATAGCTTTGTAAAGCTGAACAAGTTTGTATTTCTTGTAAGATCATCTAATCAAGAGGCTGTAGATTAGCTCTGATGACAAGTGACCTCTGATTTCCAGATCGATATGCTCTGCCTCATCTTTTTATCAAGATTTCAGTTCTTTGGCCAAGGTCAAGCATGAAAGGGAGAAAATACTACTTTAGTGGAAGGTGATAGGGGAGCATTTAAATAAATGCTTTTTAATCTTTTTTTTTTTTAAAGAAAAATAGAATTTGTTCCAAATAAATACAGGGTAACTAGAAATTTAGAGCATAGGAATACTAAGGGTGTTAGTATTTAAGGTCATTGCTCAGGATCTAAGACTTTACCTGCTAAATTTCTCTTCCATTTCATTAGTGCTCAGGATGAGAATAACTCAATTCGAAGATCTTACTATGAGATGTTTACTGATAACATTGGGTAGTTTCAGTCTATAAAGATGCATCTATAAGAAACAGAAAAGCATCCATGCTTTCTTGAGCTCATGTGGCTTTACCGTTGGATATGGGGGCTCTCCCAGCAACCACCTGCAGGCAACACAGCTTGACTGAAAGTGAGAAGAAGCAAGAAGTTTCCTATCTGCACAGACCTTTCTCCAAGTCTTCAGTTTCTCACCTCCCTCTCCACGAGCCGCTGCTCCTTAGCACTGTTTGCAGGCCACGTGCCCTTGCTTTGACCCAGCCTGGCCAGAAACTGATGATCTTGGTGTCCAGTTTGTAGTCGATTCATATGAGTCTTAGTAATTATGTTCTATAAAGTCACCACAAACACGGAACTAGCCAACACTGAAACTTCTTCCCTCTTAGGGGGAAGACAGGGTTAGGTTCCTGTGAGCCCCTGCTGATCACTTTCATCAGCTGATCATAACTTTGTTTTATGTGTGTTTCGGTTTAAAGACACCTTATTTAATATATGTTGTTGATTCATTAACATTGAACGCCTGGCCATCAGCTCCACAATTCGTGCAGGGAAGAAACTCGTCTAATACAGGTTTTCCCTGGAAGGCACATCCTGGACTTAGAAACACCAGGTATTACTTCAGCATGATGCGTGGGAGACATTTTATTTATTTACTTTTAATTTTTTATTGTTATGTTAATCACCATACATTACATCATTAGTTTTTGATGTAGTGTTCCATGATTCATTGTTTGTGCATAACACCCAGTGCTCCACGCAGAACGTGCCCTCTTTAATACCCATCACCAGGCTAACCCATCCCCCCACCGCCCTCCCCTCTAGAACCCTCAGTTTGTTTTTCAGAGTCCATCATCTCTCATGGTTCGTCTCCCCCTCTGATTTACTCCCCTTCATTCTTCCCCTCCTGCTATCTTCTTTTTTTTTCTTAACATATATTGCATTATTTGTTTCAGAGGTACAGATCTGTGATTCAACAGTCTTACACAATTCACAGCGCTCACCATAGCACATACCCTCCCCAATGTCCATCATCCAGCCACCCCGTCCCTCCCACCCCCCACCACTCCAGCAACCCTCAGTTTGTTTCCTGAGATTAAGAATGCCTCATATCAGTGAGGTCATATGATACATGCTTTTCTCTGATTGACTTATTTCGCTCAGCATAACACCCTCCAGTTCCATCCACGTCATTGCAAATGGCAAGATCTCATTCCTTTTGATGGCTGCATAATATTCCATTGTATATATATATACACCACATCTTCTTTATCCATTCATCTGTCGATGGACATCTTGGCTCTTTCCAAAGCTTGGCTATTGTGGACATTGCTGCTATAAACATCGGGGTGCACGTACCCCTTTGGATCCCTACATTTGTATCTTTGTGGTAAATACCCAGTAGTGCAATTGCTGGATCGTAGGGTAGCTCTAGTTTCAACTTTTTGAGGAACCTCCATACTGTTTTCCAGAGTGGTTGCACCAGCTTGCATTCCCACCAACAGTGTAGGAGGGTTCTCCTTTCTCCGCATCCCATCCCTGCCAATATCTGTTGTTTCCCGACTTGTTAATTTTAGCCATTCTGACTGGTGTGAGGTGGTATCTCATTGAGGTTTTGATTTGGATTTCCCTGATGCCGAGTGATGTTGAGCACTTTCTCATGTGTCCGTTGGCCATTTGGATGTCTTCTTTGGAAAAATGTCTGTTCGTGTCTTCTGCTCATTTCTTGCTTGGATTATTTGTTCTTTGGGTGTTGACTTTAATAAGTTCTTTATAGATTTTGGATACTAGCCCTTTATCTGATATGTCATTTGCAAATATCTTCTCCCATTCTGTCAATTGTCTTTTGGTTTTGTTGACTGTTTCTTTTGCTGTGCAAAAGCTTTTTATCTTGATGAGGTCCCAATAGTTCATTTTTGCCCTTGCTTCCCTTGCCTTTGGTGATGTTTCTAGGAAGAAGTTGCTGCGACTGGGGTCAAAGAGGTTGCTGCCTGTGTTCTTCTTTAGGATTTTGATGGACTCCTGTCTCACATTTAGGCCTTTCAACCATTTGGAGTCTATTTTTGTGTGTGGTGTAAGGAAATGGTCCAGTTTCATTCTTCTGCATGCGTGGGAGACATTTTAAACAGTGAAATCACTAACACAAAGCACAGGAAAGGCACAAAACATGGCACTTAATAGACTGCAAAAAGGCCCTTATTTAAGTATGAGAGATGAAACAAGAAGGTGAGGTTGGCTGTGTTGGAACTCGTGGGGGTCAGGAGACCCAGAGATCTGCCCTGTGCACATCTGTGCATGATTGCAAAAGCATCACGATGACTGATTTGGGGATTATATGCAAATTTTAGCAAGTGGGCAGCTTTCCATACAGAATCTGTGAATAATGAGGATCAACTTTCTATGACTTTGTAGGTTTAGCAGCCCTTGGGCTCTGTGATTTGACCCCAGTCTTGTGGGAGAGAGAATCTGATTTCCTCTGTTGGGATCAGGCTGGGCCCTGCTCCAACCCCCTGATGGGCTGCACATCTGGACGGGGACTTCCCATCCTTCTCCCAGGGCAGCTATGCTGGTGCCGTGCTCCAGCAGGGAGTGTGTGAGAAGGAGAGGAATGGTGCCCTTGGACATGGGTTCCTAGTGGGTTCTTCATCTCTGTTGTATTGCTACAAAGAAGCACTTAGCATCCCTGAATTCAGTGAGTGTTACCGGCTAGAAGTGTAAGGCTGTATTTCTGTAACGACTGTCCTTTCTCACTTCTTGACCCATATGTTGTCATGGGATCCCACAGAAAGGAGGGACCGGCCCTGCTGAGTGGGGTGGGGAGGCTTCCGTAGCTCACACGCAGAGGGGTTGCACTTTGGTCAACCTCTCTGGGCTCTAAGTCTTAAGTCCCTAAGACGATGATGCTATTGTCTCTCAGGATTCCTGGGATGATCAACCCAGAACCCTATGCCCCGAAACAAGACATGGCAATATGGTGTCTTGGGCATGTGGCCACGTGACAGTGTTCACGTCTGCCTGTAACTATGGCCCGATAAACAAGGGTACTGAGGAGGCTTCCTCCCTGAGACTCTAGGAGGCTACTTTCATGGACAGGAGAACATCCAGGCCATACTGTGTCTGACCCTGTCCTCCTTCACTGAAGTGTGACTGATGTCCTCCCGGGTCCGCCCTGAACCCAGAGGGTGGGGTGATGCATGAGTCACCTCTTAACCACAAACACAAGCGGAGACGAGAGGGCGAAGGTTAAGAAGCTACCCCATCTTTCCCGTATGCCTTTTTCTTCCTCCAGGAGGAATGAGGTTTTTAATTCTCGTTCTTTATGCACTGTGATGGTAGCAATGGCATGAAACGTCTTTCCAGAGATCCCCCAAGTCCTCGCTTCTGATTTAAGCTTATGGGCACAGACATAAACAGATGACAGAAGTCAACAGCTGTGGCAGGCTGCCAGCCTGTGCGGTGGTGGGGCGTCTGAGGCAGGGGCCCCTCAAGGAGCCCACCTGCTCACCGAGGAGCTGATGCGGTGGCAGCTGGTAGGAGAACTTCACCCCCGCACTGAGCACCCCCCAGATGAAGTCATAAATGGGAAGGATAACACGCTGGACTAGACATCGTTCAGCAGGATTCGGTCACTTTTATTTATCTGAGTCTAGTAAATGATGATAAATCAATCATTTATTTGATTCTGATCTCACCAAAATCTCAGCTAGGGTAACAAAAGGAATCAAAGACCTCGATTCAGATAGTTGTTCAAAATCTGGTAAGTGCCACCAACTTATTCCACCACTGGTGATGGGGACAGTCTTCTAATTCATATGAGCTGTCATGTCCCAAAATTGCGTTTGATGGCTGCTTGTCCAAATATTGAATAGGCCAACATATCCTAAGCAGCAGGAGGGCCCATTTTCACCAAGCTAAAGCTGTTAGTTTCCTTCTCCCAGGCCCAGGCAGCCCCATCGCCATGCCGCAGGGGGCACGGATTCCCTTGTCTCCCCACAGATGGCCACCATCTTTGCCTCTCTTGGGACACCAGTCAGGAACCTGCATTTTCCAGAGACTCCTGCTTCTCCCTCAGCTCCTGCTAATCTTGGAACAAAGTGGCTTAGCTGCTACATTTTAAAATTTCCTTCCTAAATCCCTACGTACCTGAGCTAAGAGGGAAAAATTTTTTTTCTTTCAAAACGCAAAGTTCATGCTTGGGCTCCAAAACTCCCATTGGGCACCCCTCTAGGCTGGCAGCCCACGGCCCACAGCACATTACCGAGAGTGAGGATGGTCTGCACAGCCGGGCATGGGGAGGTTCCGTCGCTCAATAAACACTACCCCACCCCCTTGTTCAGGAGGCCCAGTGGGCAAGCAAGTTCCAGTCCCCTGGGGCGGAGACAAACATGGGCATGATTACCATTACCCCTTACTGGCTCCAGAGAGAGGTGACACATTTGGGTCATCCTGTGACTGAGATATGTATGGCGCCCATCCCTGGGTCAGGGAAGAGGCTGAGGAAGAGGACAGCGGATGCTATGAGAGCCAATGACAGATTCCCTCCCATTGAGACAAAGCATGGTCCCCAAGCATCTTGTGTCCCTCACTTGAGTGTCCTCGAGTTTGCTCTCCTTCCCTGGAGTCCCTGGAAAACCATGGTCCTGTAAGTAAGGGGTTAACGGGGATTCGGGGGAGGCCTGCATCCTTCTCACTGGTCTTCTGGGCCTTACCAGTTGACTATTTTGAATATCAGCCTGGGCTGCTACACGGCATTGCCTTGGAGGGAAGAGGTATTTATTTCTTGCAACCCATCTGAGAGAGAGAGTGTCGTCCTAAGTCGAATGAAGGTAAGGCTGGAAATAAAGAGAGGCTCAGGGGACGCTCAGGGAGATGGGAGTGTGACGTCGCCCTCATTGAGACGGCATCTCAGCTCCCCGCTGCAGTCTTGCTTAGGGGGCCGTCCCGGGGTCAGCCGAAGGGGAAACAGCGTTGAGGGCCCTGGTGCTTGGCAAGGAAGGGGGGCCAGGGAGCTGGAATGATTGAGAGCAGAGAGCCATCTTGCTCTCAGTTTTATAGCGGACTCGCCCAGCTCTTACAGAGAGACCTGTGATAACTGCATTATTACGGCTTCCCTGCATTCATTCCTCACACTTTTGTAATGGAGGCAAGAGAGAGATTAATTGTATGGTGAAACTCTTCAACAATTTGCTGAAGCTCTGCATTCCTGACATTAATCTTTCCCCAAGTGCCCTATCATTAACTTGAAAAATCAACCGGGCAAAACCTTAGAGAAGGTTCATGCAAATGGAAACACATAAATAGTGTGCAGGATGAGATGGGGCAGGGCTGTCTGGCTGCCTGAGGATCTAGCAAGATGATACATTGAGCTTTTTTCCAGAATGCTCCATCCATGGAACATGTCATTTATCCATAACCCTGGACTATTGAGTTAGAATCGTTTATTTTGGGCTTGGGCCTGGTAAGAGCATGAGAAACATTTCCAATTTCAAGTTTTTTTTTTTTTTTCAAATTATGCAAATACAAAAATCACTTTCCTCCCTTGGTCTCCAAAAGAAAATCTCGTTTCCCCTTCTCCATTTGTGCGGCCAACCAGCTGCCTTTACCTAAATTGTCTTCGATGTGAAAAAAGAATAAGCAAAACGCGTTTATTTGGAGATTTTCCCTTACGATAAATGTTCCGTGATGCCAAATTTGATTAGTCTGATCATATGTAAAATTGGCTAGAGTGCTCTATTGATGTATTAATTTTGGAAGTTTTGGATCTGCTTTTCCCGATAAGACTCTTCCACACATGAATTTGCTCTTATGTAAATAGAGCTCTCTGTGCTTGCAAAATCATGATGACAAGCCAGATGGAAGAAGAGAAGTTTCTACTGAGGAGAAAATGGTCCTCAAGTGGGGGTCGGTGGTTATGGATTTCCCCCCAGCGGGGGCTTCGGGGGGCTCTGTACCGGCTACTCCTCTGTATGTTCATGATTTCAGTCTTTTGCTGCAGAGTTTGACATTAAATGGTTGGTAGTTTGAAGATGAGAAGTTAAGTATGCATCAGTGTCTCACCAACTACTTTTGAGCTCTATTTTTGACGTTTGTGCAGAGCTGAATCCCCCCAGCATGGAGAACACTCTCATCGACCCGTCACTTGGTGTGGGCAAAGCCAAGGAGTCATAATTTAAATAAAACCAGGCTAAACGAACAGATATAACTAGAGATTTTTGGAAAAAAGAATTTAGGGATATGCTCAGTCTGTTTTAGCTAAAGACCTAAATCACATCAAACCTGTAATGTTTGTCATTGAAACCAAAACCAAAGTAGAATTTAAGAAGAAAAGTGACTCAGCACTGACTGTATTTTGTCCTTGGTAAGTGGGAAGTGATTCTATGATCACAGAAGCTCAAACTTAGCAGAGGCTTGGATTTAAGGGAAAAGATACACAAGTTTATTTTCAATTACTCATTCAATTAATGTTTATTGAGAGCCTCTAGGCTATGCATCTCACTTTTGAATGAGGCAAATGGTTAAGGAGTTTATAATTTCGACAGCCCAAGACAAATACTTGGATCATAGATAAAGTAATTACATATAAACAGGTCACATGCAGACTCTCTGGAGCAAACCTTCTTCTCTCTGGTCTGCTAATGTCTATAGCTGGAAAGAACAAAAGAATAGTTAGACGTCATGATTCCAGTTTTGTTTGGACTTTGATTACTAACTAAATTAATAATATATTTTTATAGGCTAGATGTTCAACTTAAGTTAAAGTCATTTGAGTTTGTGTGCAAGGTAAATATGTTTGAATTTTCACACTTTTTTTTTTTTTCAAAATAACATCAGGGAGTCAGACTGGACTAAAATGTGGTGGAAATTTACCTACACAGATCATTTCCTTAAACTAAAAGTAATAATACTTATAAAACACTTATTAAATGCCAGACACTGGGGTGCCTGGGTGGCTCAGTCAGTGAAGCGTCTGCCTTCCGCTCAGGTCGTGATCCCCGGGTCCTGGGATCGCATCCCGCATCGGGCTCCCTGCTCCGCGGGGAATCTGCTTCTCCCTCTCCCTCTGCTCTTTCCCCGACTCGTTCTCTCTCTCAAATAAATGAATAAAATCTTAAAAAAAAATTAATGCGAGGCACTGTTCTAAGACACACACACACACACACACACACACACTTCATTTATTTCTCTAAAGCAACTGTATGAAGGGCATATAGTCATCATCTGCATAAACAAATGAAATCTGTCACCTGAAAATACGACACTTTGGTGTAAGGATTCTTTTGAGCTGAAGGCACTTGAAAAACAGCAGATGCAGAAAGGATGCTTGTCCCTCTCCTTTCTTCCTAAAAGCAAGAGCTAACCCCCCCGGGCCCCTCCCCCCCATGAAAGGTTCCCTCCCTGAATGGGGAGGGGAAAAAAAAAACCTTCTTATCACCAGGAACGGGAGTGAAGGAGGACAGAAATCTGTGCAAACAGACCTTGTTAAAGGTCTTATCTTCCTTTTGTCTCTCCTTATTGTTTAGTTACTTTCCCTCAATTGCTTTGTTCAACCTAGCAGATGGTTTTGTCGCTTTTTGGGTCTTCATTTTTCTCTAGGGCTCCTGCAGACACGAACAAACCTGTGTGTGCTTCTCTTAACCTGCCTCAGGTCAACTAACTTCTCAGGTGTAGCCAGCGACCTACAGTGGCAGAGAGGAAGTCTTGCCTTCCCGATACCAGCAAATTTGATGGCGCAGCCCCGTGGAAGTGATAATAGAATACTTCATTAGGCAAAGGACTTGGGATGATGGTGATCAACCCCACGGATGGTCCCACGTTTATCAAATGCCGCAGACTCTGGGGACACGAAAGTGGTCAAGACCTCCATTGCCCCACTGTGTGCCTTCTAGAGAGAGACGGACACCACACAAATGAGTGCAGAGCAGTGGAGGCACCGTGGTGGGTGGATGGGGCAGACAATTCTGCCCGGAGCCTTCACAGAGTATTCAACACATGGGATTGCCTGTTTCTGCAAGGTGGCCTGGGCGGGTTGAAGTCATGCCTAAAGATGCCCCAAATTCTGAATGGATTTGAGGCAATACAGTGGTTCCGGCTGTGATCTTTTTCCAAACAGCAATAATCTTGGTTACAGTATCCCTGGCAAATAAGACAGTGCGCTGCTAGGCTCGGCTCTTTACATCTAACGTGAAGGTCTTAGTCGGCGCCAGAAGGAGGGAATGGAGATAATGTCCTTCAGTTAAGAGTAGAAGAGATTAGGGGTCTCCGGGGATAGACTGAAACCTCCTCCCACTTGCTTATGTTCTGTTCATGAGAAAAATCCATCAGCAGCCATCCCTGACGTGGACTCAATATCTGGAGAAAGAAGAGTATGAAAGGTAACGGTGAGAGGAAACGAACACTTCTGAGAATTGTAGAATCGAGTGGTTTAGCAGCGACTTTAAATTATTTTGCAAGCATTTTTTAGGGGCAGAGCTTGCTATGTGTGTGCGCGGGCGGGCATGCACGTGTGTGCTTGTGTGTGTGTCTGTGTGCGGTTTAACAATCTCAAATAGCAACATGTAATGCACACATCCCGACAAAATTCACCTAAGACCCTTCACCTAATCCGGTAAGATCAAGTTCACTTTCACATGTACATTGTATCTAAGATCATGTGCATTCCACAGGTGTTTACTTGTGCTGGCTCCATAAAGGGTAAGGTTGAACTCTTTTCCTAAAGCACACTATACATTTTCACATGAGAGCATTTTAATAGAATTTCAAGTATTTGTAGGTCACTGGGAAATCTGTTCTAACTTTTAAAAGGTGAGTACATTGAACATGTTATTCAAATTATGAATTCCTGAAGACTCACTGAATGGGTTGCTCCTGGCTGTCATCTCAGGACATGCTGTGCATCTTAATTTTGCCTAAAGAATGTGCCTAAGGGAAACATTTAGCCATTGACAGTATGAAACCTTTATCAGATGACTGAGCACAGACTTCATAAAAGATACATAGTAATCATTAGAAAGGTCAAAAGTTCGAATTGGAATATATAAATAATCTCTATGGAAAGAGAGACAAGCCACGAGCTCTTCTAGCTCACAGCCCTAAAAGACCTGTATCACTTGATTGCTCTCAGCCCGCACACTATTCCCTGTCTGCATTGGGGAGATCTGCCGAAAGCCCCAAAGTGATGCACCCTCCTTTCTGCACCAGAAGTATAAGAGAGAATGGACGAGTCTTCCCAGAATCCTGGAGTCCTGGCACAGGGGGGGACACAGAGACTGCATTAGATGTCAGCACGCATGAAGGACTCCATTTCTCACCGCCTCCGGAGAAGATTGTTACAGTGTGCTTCCATCATATTCTTTGAAAGGAAATCTGAGACATGAAGACACTGCACCCACAGGCAAGTACAAAAATCTTTCTGAAACAAGTGTTGGTGAGGATGTGGAGAAATTGGAACTCTCATCCGTTGTTGGTGGGAATGCAAAATGGTGCAATCATTTTGGAAAACACTTTGACCCTTCCTCCTGTTAGGAGTTAGTTGGACAGTTAAGTAAGTCAGGCCAGGGTCCCCAACAAGAAAACACGGAGTCAGGACAGCTAAGATCAAACAGCACTGACTTCCTGTTTCACAGCTTGGTCAGGACCGCACTGACATTCCACTTTGCAGCCTTGGCAGAAATGACTTCTGCCAAATGTCCTAAAATAAGACAATTAACCACGAAAGCATTTGTCAATATCACAGGCTAGGGTCAGTTAAGACCTACGCCCCCAGGGGTCAGCAAAAAAAAGACCATCAGCATGTGGATAATTAACCTAATGGTTAGACAGATATGAGACCGAAGCCCTGATTGGCACGACTCAGCACACCCTGATTGGTTAAAAAAGTTCCGCAAAAGAGCTCATAAAACTCCCCAAACTTAGAAACTCCAGGGGCAACCCTCTCGGGCAGCCCCCTCCATCTCTGCGAGCTTTATACTCTTGCTCAGTAAACCTTGCTTTGCCGCCCACCGCTCCTCATCAGGTCTACCTCTTCGTTCTTTGAAGCAGCGCAACCAGGAACCTGGGCACTAAGGGGACACAAAATCCTGTAACACTCTGAATCTTAAACATCGACTGATTTACCACATGACCCAGCGGTTCCACCCCGAGGAATCCATCCAAAAGAACTGAGACCTTACATCTATGCAAAGACCTGCACACAAAGGTTCTTATCAGCATTTTTCATAATAACCCAAATTGGAAATAACCCAAATGTTCACCAACAGATGGGTGGGTAAACAAAACGTGGACTATTCGCACAGTGGAATATTTGATATTTTATGAAAAAGAATGAAGTGCTCATACACTCTACAACACGATGACCCTGGCGAACACTGCGTGAAGTGAAAGATAACAACAGGCCACATAGTGTGTGATTTCTTTGTGTGAAATGTCCAGAACAGGCAAATCCAGGACCACAGAAAGGAGATGAGCGATTGCCAGAAGCTTGGGCGTGGGTGGGGGGTTGGGGATGGGAGAAGGGGGAGGCCCAGAAGGGAAAAGCTAAGTCACCTGGAGAGGTGTTTTTCTGGGGGGGGGGTGCCAATGACATAGTGGTGATGCTTTCACAACTCTGTGAGTAGATGAAAAACCTCTGAACTCTACATTTTAAAAGAGTGAATTTTATGGTTTTTGGATTATATTTCAATAAAGCTGTTATTAAAAAAAATCTTTTTTAGCAGCTTTAGGTAGTCCAAGCCTACGTCCCTGGAAATTCCTGTCGAAGATCAAGATTTAGCTTGTTATTTTGAGACGTCTTATAGCCTGAAGATGAAATAAACCATTTTTTTAAAGATAAACGAAAACAACAAAGCCGTAAGAAGTTACTTTTTTTCACATGTGTTCGAATTTCATGTTTTCAAACATCTGAAGGGAATCATCCATAAAATGAATCAGAATGATAATAGATACGTTTCTGCAGTGCTTTCACAGATGGTCTTACTCAAACACATTCCGGGCGACAATAAATACAGAAGCTTGTAACATTACGTACCGTGAGACTTGGTTGGAGACTAGACCACGGAGCAAGTTCTCGTTCTCAGAGGGAGCATCTCTTACTTGTCTTTGTATTTTCCAGGGTGTGCAGTGTGTGTCAGTTGAGGGAAGGATGAAATGGTTTATTATTTTATAGCTGTTCCTCTAGGAGGGGATACCTTCAACCAGTGATAAAATAAATACCCTTTTATCTCAAAGATAATACATTTTTAAAGAAGAGCCCACCGGGAATGCAAAAAAGGCGCTTGATGAATGTTTCGCGAAAGAATGTAGGAAGTCATAAATGCACAAATGGATAAACAGGGAATATGGACAAGTGGGTATCCTCGTGGAGCCCCCACCGCACTTCCAAGGTTTAGCTTCTTCCTTCGCCTCCAATAAAAGCTTTGGAATTTTGAAGTGTTTTCAAGAAATGAAATGATCCTAAAATATTTGTGGTCTGGTTTATGTGCAGAGTGTGTCCCAGAGGGTTCTGCTGTTTCCCAACTACATAATCAGCGATGTTAAGGACTTTGAACGTAATGACATGACCCCGGGCTATAGTCCTCCAAACCCAATGAGAATGATGTTTCCTGAAAAGTATCCTGAGAAGTAATTATTTTTGGAGTGAAACCTCGTTCTCAGTTACATCACGTAACCATAAGATACTTTGAAAGGAATTAAAGCAATATTGAGACAACACGGGACTTTTCATCTTTGACTATGGGTTTTCCCTCCCGAGCCCAGGAAGACCAAGATTCCCTGCGAATGCATCCACCTTCCATGTCCCCAGTAGAAAAACACTTTAGGAACGTATTGTTTGCAAAGGGTGAAGGGAACCGAGGGGAGTATTATTTCTGAATATTATCACACGCATTATTGAGATTCCTTTGACACTTTGGGTCACTTGCTATTTCTGAAAACTTTTTTTTTTTTTTAGCAAAATTCAGCAGTCTTCCCTCATGTGATTGAATTGGCATAGTTTCTAGTTATTGGAATCTGATAATTTGTTGATTTCAAAAACACAAAGGCCATCACTGGACTTTCTCTAGAACACCATGGCTTCCGTCAACATCCCCTTATGAGGTCAGAGCTCACAACCCAGGAGGACAGAAACAGCAGGTCAAATCAATTGATATTTACACATTTTGAGAATTCCTTACTAATTTATTGCCATGAATTGGCACACTCCTGAGATTAGGTAAGAAGTAAGTGTATCCGAATTCTCATGGGGACATTCTTCCGTTAAAGAAAATGCTATGAGGCTGCCTGGGTGGCTCAGTTGGTGAAACGTCTGACTTTTGATTTCAACTTGGATTGTGATCTCAGGGTCGTGGGATCGAGCCCCATGTCGGGCTCCACACTCAGCGGGGAGTCTGCTTATCTCTCTCCCTCTGTTCCTCCTCCTCCCTCTCTCTCATCTATAAACAAACAAACAAACAAACAAACAAATAAATAAAATCTTGGGGAAAAAAAGGAAAAGAAAATGCTATGAAAATATTAGTCAATATCTCAGTGCTTTGCACATGGAAAAATATGATACAATCTGCCAACTCTCTTACTTGTAGAGTTTGAACAGTTGTTCTAGTTTTGCTTAACAATAGGACACCTTCTTCCCATTCTTTGACAGCTTCCCTAACTCATATATGATGAAAGACCTCCATGACGTCAACTGGCAGTCACATCTCCCCTTGGCATTTTCCTCTCATCAAAATCTTACTAGCCGTGCCTTTACCCCAAATCTATTTATTCCATCAAATGATCTCTGAATAAAAGATTACGAGTATATAACCCTACTCCCACTGCTTATCAACCGTGATCCGTATCAGACACGTGGTATGCACATTTACAACTTTGTTTTACAGTTAATTTGGGCACATTATGACCAGTGCAGATTATGCATTCTTGGACTCCACGGACCACCCTGACGGATTTTTGCAAGATACTTCACACAGCAGCCTTGTAAGGAGTGTTCATTGACCGCATGAGTGAGGGAGGGGAGCTGACAACTCAGGCGGGCTGTCATCTAAGAAACACCTAAATTGGTGAATGATTACACCATCACAATAACACGTACCATTCTTCCTCTGACCTGTGCTGTTGTTTTGGAAGTCAGGATCCTCTGGTCACATCCATCAGACGTATGGATTTACTCCCTTGAGGTGTATTTGCAAAGAACTTTGGTCATCACACTCAAAGCAAGGATGAGGAAAGATCTGGTGCTCCCGTGTTTTGCCAAGAGGCATGCTTCACGGACACCTTTGGTCACAACGTGGCCATCCATTGCTCAAAATCGTGTTTAAAATTTTACTTCAGAATGCTCACAAGTAACCCAAGGTGAGTACATTTATCTTGGGGAGACAATAAATTTGATTTTGTAAATGAAATTGTTGCTTTCGGCCTCTCTGACGGAGCAGGATGTTAGAGTAGCGGAGCCGTGGGATTTCAGTAAGAGCCGTAAGCAGCCAGGTAGCCTGTTTTCAAATGGCTCCAACACAGACCACTCGGGTACAAAGGGTCAAACACAGTCCAAACAAATGCTTGACAATAATAGGTACAAAGGGCCCCGTGTCCGTGGTGAATGATTAATCATAAGCTATCATAAACAAAAGTGTTCTATACATTTGATAAACAGGTTTCTAGAAGACTATGGAGCAAAGTCACATCTTCCAAAACCCAATGTCAGCTAAGGTGGCTATGTTCTATTTGGGGGCTTTATATTTTTGAGGGTTTTCATGAGAATTTTGAGTCAGGCTAGGGTGACTATGTCTGCACTCGCAAGTTGGTGGGTTACATAAATGCGTCCATAATTAAAATGTACTCTTAGCGTTTTTACATATTTCTTTCATTCTGTTCTCCATTCAGCAGGTTATTTTATGCACACTCACTCTCAGAAGGCGCTAGAAGGAGACATCTCCTTTTTTTGGCTGTATATTTCCTCCGCTCCTGGGAAGGAGGGAGCAATTAGCCAAGACAACCACTAGGATGGAAAAGCTGTAAGCCCATTCCACAAAAATAAAAAGGAAACATGGCCAACACTCAGAGTAGCCAAAGAATGAAAGCGTGACTATATATATGTATATACATATATATATATAAATATATATATAAAAGATGAATAATTGTTTTTTCACAAATGTGCTGGAATGTATAGAGCCAAACACATGTGGCCCTCCCAAGTGGCCTGCTTGGAAGATAACACGACCATTTTCCAATTTCCCAATAACTCTGCTGTAGCTCAGAATACTTCTGGTGTTTGATTTTAAGAACTTATATTGAGACTTACTTTGTAAGTCACATAAGAAATTTGCTTCTTCAGCCAAGGGGTCAACCGTGGGACGGAAAGGGTTCTGAGGACCTTTCTCGGTCCAAAGGAGAGGGAACTAAGCCCATTGCGCTGGCAAAGAAATGACCGCAGAAAGAAATGGCGGGCCAACCAGAAGTTGGGCTGGCCTCAGGGACTTACGGGAATTATCAGGAAAATGCAAAAGAAATGGGCTCTGGTGACGATCCTGCTTCTGAGAGCGTGGTCATGGGCAACAGAGGAAACGCTCTGGACATGGTTTCAGAGCCTCCTTGGTCCCTGGGGGAAGAGAGGGGAGGCGTTCCTCTTTCTCTCCCTTCTCTCACCATATCTTCCTCTTCCCCAGGACCTCAGGCCACGCCTCGCGTTTCTATGGCCAGTGAGACCAAACAACAAAGCCAACAAAACACCTGAATTCCAGAACCTTTTGGTCGTGAAGGGCAACGTGTCTGATTGAAGCAAGGAAAGGAAATGGGTGGCAGAAAATACAGCCCCAAGTGTCTTCTGAAGACATTCTTTCTTTTGTGTGTCAACAACTGTGTTTTTTCTAAATTCTAGAACCTTTATTCTCTTCCTTCTCCTCTCAAGAAGACAGGTCGGAAGGATCCATGAGCGGAGGTTCTCACAGATTCATGTTTTCTCTACCTTATATCACAGCCTTTCCCACGGGAAAGAGCCCTGAGTGAGTGTATCCCCCCAGGCACGTCCCGGGAGGCCCCCTCCTGCACTGGCCTCCCCACGTGTCCCCAGTCTCTGGGATCCCTACCGTGAAGCCTCTTGGTTCCGTTCTGCCCTCTAGGGCTGGGTCAAGGAGACCAAAGCCCATGGGTTTTGAAGGGATGTTACACATTCTGTGACTTTATCACCATTTTATGCCAAATTCTCTTTACAATATTCCTTCAAGAGGCCCTCCAGTGCCCAGGAACTCTCCTGTTGGAGAGAAATCTCCACCGCCCAAAGGGATGGAAGTGGTAAGGAGATAATGCGTGGAGCTTGTATAGTGCAAGGCTGGGGCACCCCAGGAACTCCAGGGAATGGTTCCTCCTTCAGAAAGCTCGGGCAAGCATGGAGGGGTGGGCCTCACCGATCTGAAGTTCACCCCCCATAACTTCCACCTGTTGGCTCCAGGGGTGTCACTGAAACCCTACAAAACCAGGATGACCCTTGAACACTGCTCCATGCTTACCTTTCTCCCTGTCCAACAGCCTTATTTTCAGGGGTTCTTCCTGAGATGTGATTGTTCTATTACATCCTAGTTTCTTTTCACCTGCCGGCCAAGTATTTTCAAGTGACCATTTTGATGGATATGCTAATGTGTAGGTAACGTCAGATCATCAAGTCATGAACCTTAAGTATATACAATTTTTTAATTGTCAACCATAGCTCAAAAAGGCTGGGAAATAATTACGTATGTTTCGTACCATGATAGTATTTTATAGTATATTTTTTCAATAAATTCATGCTTCCCTTTCTTAAAGGTCCTGGAACCAACCTTGAACTGACTCTCGCTGGTGGTGGTGACAGGAGCAAATCTGTAATAACTCTTGGGATAGACCACACGGCGTAGCAAGCACATTCCCTCCATATCAGTCCTCTGAGGGAGCACGCTTTCCACCAGCCATTTCCAAATGAAAACCGCAATCAAGTCCCTTGCCTGCAGGTTCAACAGACGTCCAAGCTCACGTGGAAGGAGAAGGATAAAGCCAGATCCTCCAGAGCTGCACTCCCTTCTGCACCCTGCTCTGCCCTCTGGCTCTCCTTTTCAATCTGAATATGGCTACAAGGTCCTTTGTGTTGCCTGTTTATACTTTGCAAGTCTAGCTCTTTGGAACTTGAGACTTGTGGCAGTATTTCCAGAGCTCCCCCTTTCTCCACTATCTTTACCTTTGGTTATACGCCCATCTTTTAACATTACGTTCGTGAACCGCAAAGCACCTGCGCCTGCAGATTACCTCTGGGGACTGACACCAGCTGGTCAAACCTCATGCTGTCAGGCACGTTCCCTATCCTTTCTTTCAATCGGATCTGCCTTTCAAGGGATCTCTTTACCTTTCCTCTGAAAGTTTTGAATTGCCTTGCTGATGCCATGGTTGTATGTATGACTTTGGAAAGACTTTGCTTTTTGTCTCTGTCCCCCAGGGTACATATTTCTTCCTCTTTTTCCATTAGTAGTCAACTGCAAAGGCTTTTCCATTTCAGACTCACAGGTCCTATGGTCTCTGTCACAGCTGCTCACATCTGGGTTGTAGAGCAAATCAGCCAGAAGCAATGTGTAAATGAACGGGCAAGCCATGTTCCGATAAAACTTTATTGATAAAAGCACGCAGTGTGCAGGATTTGCCTGTAGGTTATCGTTTGCCTCCCCTGGCCTTAGACTATAAAATTTCCTTTGGAAAATCAAAAAGCTTTTATCTAATATGAAACCATTGTGGATTTATGAGTAAGTTCAACGCAGTAAAAACCAAACTCCTTTTCTACTCAAATTAGTTCCTTCCCCAGATTTCCCTATTTCTGGCAATGACAGCAACATTTTCCAACTCATACACATTTAAAAATGTAGAGTTGAATATTTGATTCCTCCTTTCTGCTAACTGCCATAGATCCCAGATCTGTGTGTTTCCATTCTCCTAGATGGCGGGAGTTTATCACTGCACATCTGTATTTATAGTCCTGGCTTTGAACTCATGCATTTGCCTTCAGTCTTTCTCCCCAACTCATCCATAGCATGGCGTTTGGGTTCGTTATTCCTAAAATATTGCTTTTTAAAAATTCTTTACCCTCCGACCTTGAAAATCTACCAAACTCTGACCTCCGTCTGCCTTTCTCTTCTCACACTCTGCACCGGCACGCTAATGCTTCTTTCTGTCTTCCTTTTCTAACACTCTGTTCAGGTTTGACTGACATGTAAAAAGCTGCCCATCTTTAACATATCCAACTCCGTAAGTTTGGGGGCGAGTACAAGCCTGTGAAGCCATTATGACCACCAGGGCCATAGACAGACATACATCACTCCCAAATTTCCCTTCTGTCCCCTTTATTATTATTACTATTATTAGTGTGTGTGTGTGTGTGTGTGTGTGTGTGTGTGTGTAGTGAGAACAGCTAACATGAGATTCACCCTCTTAGCAAATTTTACGCATACAATACAGTCTTGTCAGCTATAGGCAGTAAGCTGTGCAGTAGATCTCCACAACTTCTTTAGCTTGCAGAACTGGAACTTCGTACCCTTTGACTGTCCCCTCCCTGTTCCCCCTGCCCCCAGCCCCTGGCAGCCACCGTTCTGCTCTCTGTTCTGTGAGTTTGACGATTTTACATTCCACGGGTAAGTGAGATCATGGAGTCTTTCTTTTTCTGTGTCTAGCTGATTTCACTTAGCCTACAGTTCTGTCTATGTTGTTGCAAATGGTAGGGCTTCCTTTCTCCTTAACAAATGGTTGAATAATATTCCATCATATGTGCACACCTCCATCGATGGATATCTGGGTTGTTTCCATGTCGTGGCCGTGGTGATAATGCTACAAAGAACATGAGTGTGCAGATGGCTCTTCAAGATCCCGATTTCACAATAAAAGTAAAAGGTAATGTATGGAATCGGGGAAAATATTTGCAAACCATACATCTGATGAGGGGTTGATATACACGTTATAAAAAGACCTCATATGACTCCGTAACAAAAGAGCAATGCTATTTTCCTCTGACTCAGGAAACTGCCTTGCTGTGTTCTCCTGCCCCTTCTTTGGATCACACAATTTCCTACGTCCAGAATACTATTTTATTGGCAAAACACCCATCCATGTTGCCTCCGTTCTCAAGAGCAAAGCTCAGTTCTTACCTTTCCCGCGACGCCTTCTTGGTCCGCTCTGTCCCATCATGATGCCTCCTGCATCTGTTTTCTTTAAGTGCAGCCTCTTTGCCACCTAATCTTATACTATTTTGCATCATTTTCTTCTGTTTTGGAAGTGTTTGCCTTATTTCTCTAGTTAGAGCAACCTTTGTCGAAGTCTGCAGCATATCGTACCACGCCAGGTGTGTTTTCATGGGAGTCACCTAAGGTCTTTGTTGAATATATCAATGGATGGATGGATGGACGGATGGATGGGGATGGATGGATGGATGGACGGATGGATGGGGATGGATGGATGGATGAATACTGATATTCTTTTTGCCCCCAATCTCCCATCTTATCTCTTGATTGGCTATTGGATTTCAATGGGATGTAGTTTGAAAAAAAACAGTTAAATGAATTAATCCTTACAGGCGATCCCCAATTTTCAAATTAGCTGTGTTTTAGATGTTTGTTTGCCAACCGAATGCTAAAATTCAAAGTACTTTATCATAGAGACACTATTAAAACTGGAGGTTATAATAAGATCCCAAATTGCTGCATCGAAGCCCACTGTTCTATAAGTGGTTTGAAATCCAGGCGGACGAACATTACAAAACAACGCTATGCAAGGCCTGTGATTAAAACAAAAATGAATTCGAGTGTTTCCTTCTCTGTTTGGGGGCGGGAGAGGAGTGGGGAGAGAGTCATCATGCTTAGGATAAAGCAGATTTTATTATAGGAAAATAAAATGAAAGGCAATTTCATGGATTTACTAAAGGGGACTTTTGTGTAGCTTTAAAGATACTAGATGCTGATAAAAAGTGTTTTTTCCCCCCAAATAGAACATTTCCCTCAAAATTAATGGCTCTCATTTTTTTAAAAGATTTTATTTATTTGACAGAGAGAGACACAGCAAGAGAGGGAACACAAACATGGGGAGAGGGAGAGGGAAAAGCTGGCTTCCCACCGAGCAGGGTGCCAGATGTGGTACTCAACCCCAAGACCGAGGGACCTGAGCTGAAGGCAGACGCTTAATGACTGAGCCACCCAGGCACCACAGTGGCTCTCATTTTCTTTTAGACATAAGAATATCATTGCCACTGCCTTTATGTGTATCAGCTTTAACTGACGTCTTTTTGTTCTGGATCAGATATGGAAAGATGTTCATGAGATGCAGAACCTGAACCCTGTCTGTTCCTCACTGCCTGAAAACGGAGAATGGTTTTTACATTCTTACTGTAAAATATTTTGAAAGAATAAAAAAGAGTAACATTTCATGTGAAAAGAAACAGCATTTGAATTTCAGTGCCCATAAACCCAGCTTTAGTAGAACACGGCCAGGATCGTGTGTTTACACTGCGGGGCCAGAGTTGAGAAGTCTGAGTGGCATATGGCCCTTTACAGAAGGGTTTGCGGACCCTTGCTCTGCAGCCGTGGTATTGGCCAACAAGGAAGACTTTCATAAATACAGTGTAGAGGGAAAAAACTAGACTCTGGAGTGCATGCCTATAATTCAAGCAAAATTACTTTTGGGTGAGATGTGTCCCAGAGTGGTGACCTCCGTGTGGGGTGAATGGGTTTCCTGCATGAGGGGGTTTCTGGGTGCTGGAAGCATCTACTTCTTGACGTAGGCTCTGGATACATAGAAGCGTGTCCCCAAAATTCCCTGGGCACTTAAGATTTGTTCTCTTTTCTGCATTCATGTGAGACTTCCAGCTTAAAAGTTTACTTTAGAATTTAAGGAAAGGGGCGCCTGGGGGGCAGAGTGGGTTAAGCGTCTGACTCCTGGTTTTGGCTCAGGCTGTGATCTCCGGGTCCTGAGGTTGAGCCTCGCCTCTGCTCCTCGCTCAGCGGGGAGTCTGCTCGGGATTCTCTCTCTTCCCCTCTTCCTCTGCCCCTCCGCCTTCAAATAAATAAATCTTTTAAAAAGGTAATAAAATTGAAGGAAAGAGTCAAGGAAGAGCAATATGTATACATATATGTCTATGATGAGACAGAGAAGTGATGCTAGAGGGAGCTGAGGAGCGTGGGGAGGAGCAGGTGGGAGCCGGAGGTGGCGGAGGTGCGGGCTGCCCGGGGCCCAAGGGGCTGCAGCAGAGGCCGGAGGGGCGTGGCTTGCAGCCCGGCCAGCTCCTCTGCTGTCACTGGTGGCCTGGTCATCACGGTCACCCCGGCGGCATCTCTGTTTGATCTCTGTTTGAGGGGGAAGGAGACTGAAGCCGAGAAAGATCCAGCATCCTGCCCACAGACTTCTCACTTGTGTGGGGAACACTTATTTTAATCCAGGAAGAAACTACAGTTTGTCCCCCTTTTTCTGAAAAGAAGGAATGAGCTGTCATGGAAGAAGCTACCACGGCTCTCAGGGACAGCCAGCAACACTGGCTTATTCCCACGGTTGGGTGGGGAGGCTGGAGGGTCCTGGGGGGCATGGGACAAGAGCTCTGGGGGTCAGAGACCCTGTCTGCACCTGCATGTTTCTATCACCATGGGGCATTCTTAATTCAAGGCGCTTGAACATGTACAGTATCTCGTTTCTTCCACGTTTGGTGCAGATGCTTTTCCAGTTTCGAGGTGAGACGCTTTATCCGTAGGTAACAGCCATACATAAGCTGTGCAGCCGTTTTAATGGCCTATAATGTGAAGGTCAGCTTTCAACAAAATGAAATACACCGCTGAAAACCAGTGGCTTGCAAATACTTAAAATTATCCTCGACTGTATGAAGGGAAAGCCAGGAAAGTTTTTCTCTTCTGGAATGGAATACAGTCTCCAGGATTCCATTTCAGGATCACGTCTGTGTGGGCCTGGACTTACGTTGCTAAGTGAGTTAGCAGGTGAGACGTGAGTCTGCACGAGATGCTGATTTTAGCTCATAGGAAAATGCAAGTGGCTGAACTGAATTCAGTACAATAAAAACAGAATGCACAAATAAACATCAGACTACGTGATTGTAGTTGGTGGGTGAGTCCGAGGTGAACATTTATGTTTATTTCTTGTTCTTTACACACGTGTGGTCTGTTCTGGTGCGGGGCTTGGGATTATGCTTGGTACAAACCGGCTGTGGGAATCTGTGCATGAAGAGTGTCAGCTCAGAGAGACAGAGAAGCACGGGATGCCCAAGCTCTTCTGTAAATTGCACACGCCTCCTCTCTGCAGAAATGGGTCATGGGCACCAGTCCGTTTCCAGCCCAGCGGAGACCTCCTCAAAGGGTGGCCTCAAGTCCCTTGACTTTATTAAAAAAAAAACAACAACATGACAGAACCCTCTCCCCCCAAAATTAGCCCCTTGCTCCACTTCCTTCTGTTTCTCTCTCTTGTAAGTGATTGCTATGGTGTGCTATCCCCACACGGTGAGACTCAGAGACGTCCCTGGAGTCATACCTCCCGATGTTGAGCTCCTCACCTCCTTACAAACAAACAAACCCCTGTCCCCAGCATTTGTTGTGATACCGTCACGATGCTTCACTCTCTGCTCTAAGAACATCAACGTGGACAAAATGCAGCGCATCTCATTTACCACAATTGACAACTTTCCATCGTTCTCCCCATGTGATCAATAACCCAAAACCAAAATGGTATTTCTTTACCCAGGAAAACATTCCCATAACTCTGTATTTATGGAGGGGTTTACTGCCCATCCCATCTAGAGGACAGACCTGAGAAGCAGACTAGGAGGTGGCGTGAGGCTCACCGGGGCTGACTCGCCTGGAGCCGGAGAAACTCTCACCTACAGGGCTGGCACCTGGACCTCCGCTGCCTCCCACACAGGCAGTGGGAAGATTGGGAAAGCTGTGCATGTGTTCTTGTTGAAGGGAGTCCAGTGTGCACTGTAGACGGAAAGACCTTTTCTTTGATCCCAAGTAGGTCAATGCAGCACCCCACACCGTGATGACGAGGGAATGGCGGATGACTGTTTCCAGACGTGAGTACCCAGGAAATGACCTCTGAAAGGAGCCAGAACCATCCAAAATCAATAAACCAAGGCCAGGAATGCCAACATCTTTATTTATATTCTACATCGAAATGATACAAGTGCTATTCTGGTAAGAAAGATCTGTAGGCATCACACAGGCTCATGGGTCAGTCAACTTTTTCTAGCACTAAAAGATGACATGTGGACACCAGTGAACCTATGGGTGCAGGTGCGGCTGTGCCTGTCAGGTGAGGCACCTGACGGCCCTCACCGGGTGCGGCTGACCAGCAAGTGTCCTGGGCAGTGGCCCGAGCTGGTATTTGTAGATCTTGGTTGTCACAGCGACTCTGACTCTCAGGTTTTCGGCAGAAAATTGACGCGCCCCCCCCCCCACCCCGCAACCAGGTGGTGTGGCTATAGAGTGGGCGACAGTCACCAACAGTCTAGGAGTATGAGCGGTGGGCAGTAGTGTGCGAGATTAATGAAATATGTAATATCAACAAACAAGTTGACAACTGGCTTTTATAGCAGGTTAATGACCGATATTCATGTTGGGAGATTAGACTGATGCATTTGAATCCAAATTGGCTATTGAGACATAGACATAGGAACATTGAAAAAGAGAGAGAAAAGCTGCAAGGTATTAACCGGCTGGCTCATCCCAATCAACACTCTCTTTTGTGCAGGAACAGAGCGTTTGATTTATGATCTTCCAATCACTCCCATCTCCACTGCACTTCTACCTCCACCCCACCCCTACCCCCCTCAACACATTTACCCACACTCCACCCCACCCCACCCCACTCCATCCCTCCCCAACCCACCCCACGCCCACTCCACCCTCACCCCCACCCACACCCCCCCACCCCCACTCCACCCCAGTCATTATCTCCAGCTCCGGTGTGTTGCCTGTCAAGTTGCTCTGTTTTTCATGGTGGCTTTTTTTTGCCATGTGCTTTTCTTGTAGGCTTACTCCATTCTTACACAAGAACAGGCTTTCATAAATAAGAGGAGAAACTTTACTCAGAAACTGGCGAAGTCGTTGGGTGCCAGGGTTCCATCAAACAGGGACCGTCAGAAAGGACGTTCAGACAAAAGATGGGGGACCCGCCAGCCCTGGGGGGTTCTGAAGGTCTGCCCTGCCAGGTCTTGGGAGCTGGGAACATCTCAGAAGCACTCTGCGACAGCGGGGAGAGGAGACGGCCCATCGGACTGGGGCACTAGACACGCGTGCGCACGTGGTCTTTCCCTGCATCACTTTGCTCTATCACTGAGATGGGAACACGACGCGTCAGAGAAAAATCCCTTTTCTCTGGCATCTCTCTAACATGCCTCACGACCCCTCCTCTGTAAGGACAGTGTCCTGCGTCTCCTCATCCCCTGACCCTGTCGCTCCTCTGGTGGGCGGTGGGACGGCCCTGAGGGAGGGCAACCTGCCATACTCCCTCTCCTGGCCCCAAACACCCCCACAGACACCCCAAAATCACGCTTGGCCAAATGTCTGGGCACTCTGCGGCCCAGGCAAGTTGACACATAAAATTAACCATCACAACTCAACCCCAATTCCTAGCTCCTGTGAAGATATTTTAATAGGTGAAAAAGAGGGTTACCCCCCCAGGTTACCCCCTTAGGTGTACGAGGGAATGGGCGACAGCCACCAACAGTCTAGGAGTATGAGCTGTGGGCAGTAGTGTGTGAGATTAATGAAATACGTAATATCAACAAACAAGTTGACAACAGGCTTTTATAGTGTTTTCCACACTAACTAACTGCAAGCACATCAAATATAATTTGCCTTTCCAAATAAGCTGACACACAGGTCTCCATGCCACCTGAATGCACAGATTTCTCTCCGAAACAGCCTTAGGCGCATTCTAAAGTCTCAGTGAGCCAAGTGGTGTTGAAATTATTCTTCAGACCAGTTTTCCTTTCTGGGAGTGAGTATCAGAGGGAAGACGTTTATATGCCACTTAAATGTCTGCCCAGCTTCCCAAGATAAACCCTAAATGTTCCAAAAGAAGGACTGGTCTAGTACTGGAAGTGTGCAAGCTTCAACTCTCCCGCTGATGAAGGTCAAAGCTTGCATTTAAGAAAGAGTTTTCATGGAGACACACACCCACGCACACCCTCCCCCATGCACACGCGCACACATACACAGCACACACATGCACACACACATACGTGCATACAGAGCAGCTAAGCAATGAGAAGCGAAGAAGAGAAAGGTATGAGTTGAAGAGCAGGGTACCCCCGGGACTTCTACTTTTCTTAGGCAATTTTCATGTCAATGGGAAAATAGAAAATGTGAATAAGAGCTTGTTTTTCAAACCTGAGGGAAGATTCTATCTTTACCCCCAAATTCCAGTGTATCTGTGGGAGCTGTCAATTTAGGTAGGCTTTTTAAGTGAGACTCCTAGCTCACCTTTCCTTTGGGTGGGGGCTGGCTTGCTGTCACATAGAAAGAATAGACTCTCCCCCTACACCCCCCCCCATATCTTGAAAGTTATAGAAATCTATAGCTTTACTATGTTAAAGTTAGAACTGCTACCAAAAACTCGAACTTTTTCTTTAGATAAAATAAGTCCCCAGTCCCATTTTGACAATTTCTTTTCTTGTCACCGTAGCTGATTGGAAGTATCCCCCGGGACTGTACTAATTTAAATTAATTCTTTTGTGCAGAAATGATATTGGCTAGGTTCTTCCTTTCCGTCATTTCAATGGTTTCTAAATTTTTACTTCTCCCGAGCCTCTGTTGGCCATCAGCCAGCTTGGAGGCAGTGGCCCGTCACCCGTTTCCGCGCTGCGTGAATAGCCACCTCCAGCCCTCGCTCACCTGCGGCCCTCAGCGCCTGTCAAACTGTTCTCATGCAATGGAAGTTTGCTTCTTGTTTTATGCCCTGGGATTATCTCCGCACTCTTGCAGGGCTCTGTTTCCACGTGTACCTTTGTTACTTATTTCTGAGGGGTCCGTCTCAGATGGGAGGCTCCGGGGGTTGATCTTGACCATTCATTTTGAACAATGGCTCTCAGGGTGCCCTCTGATACTTCAGATAAATGCTGTTGATGATAATAAAATGGAATTCTGAAAGAAAGCTCAGTTTTACAGACATCAGCCCGGCTCACAAACAAATATTTTAGTATCATATTCAACCATGAAATCATTCGTTACTTGAATTAATTGTTATGATGTATTGATATGATTCTCCTTAACATCAACATGAGAGTTCTCCATGGAGCACTTTCCCACTGGGGGTCCAAAGGTGTGAGGAACTGGGGTATTCTTCAGAAAGAGGAGGGCTACTCTGGGCCCCATTTCTTCTTCTTCTTCTTCTTCTTCTTCTTCGTCTTCTTCTCCTTCTTCTCCTTCTCCTTCTTCTTCTTCATTCCTAGCACCCTCGGGATTTCTCCACCGGGTTGGTGTAAGCAATTGCTCTGCTTGGTTATGAATGGGTTCCCTTCATTCCTCAGCAACCCCATACAGATTCTCTGTGTATTCTGAAGTCGGTGGTGGGGAAACGGAGGGAGAGGCTATTTCATCGCTAACTGTTCTAAGAAGGATCGCCATTGTCATTAAATAAAATGCATGGTGGCCGCGGAGTAATGGAGCTACCTTGGGGGCCTGTCAGGAGAGTTACTCTGGGACGCTACCTGATCCTCCCGGGGAATACTGCTATCATGAAGGCATGTCTCTATTTAGAGACATCCTCCAGTCATTTTCAAAGGAAACCCCTTCATGCATAATTCTACTTCGTTTAATATTATAAGCAGTATTATCTAGCTTCAGAACTGACCACATTTACTGAGGAGGCATCAAAATATTTATTGTTTCCCAAAATCAAGCCTCCCTCAGAGTTTGGTGATTTCCCTCACTCAGGCTAATCAGGAGTGTTGCACCCTCTAAAGAGAAATTTTAAAAAAGGAGGGCCTAGAATGTTTTGAACAAAAGAAGGACTAAAATGAATTACAAGCATGGTCTCCCAGGTCATCATAGGGCCGTTGACCAACGAGGTTGTAAGAGTCCGAGCTCCTATGTTTGTATTTTACAAAAAGATTTTCTACTACGTATAGTTGGGTCCGAGGTATGTGAGGAGAAGCACATTAGTAACCAGCACCTAGACGTGAGCCACGCATATGTCCCCTGCTCTCTTTTGGAGGTCGAAGAACTCAGTTGGGACTGGATCCACGTGACTTTCTCCAACCTTCCCTGTCATGAGCTGCTACAGAAAGATTCAGAATCTGAGTCTGAGTGCCTGGATCCTTCCCAGTGTCCACAAACAAAAGAACACATAGATCGGTAGCTTCTGGCGTGGCCTACCTGTGGCTGTTACCGTAAGAACTAGCACATGCTTTCGTAAGGGTATGAATGAAGTCTGTCTGGCTTAAGTAGGAACAAACGCAGTGAACCTTGAGAAATGCCGTATCCTCTCTCTCTTTTGTTTTTCCTTTTGGCAGGTTTTCATGGGAATCTGTTTATTTGTTGAGGGCAGATCTTTGTGTTCGTAGTTTAATTGAAAAGGAGAAGGAGGAAGAGGTAGGTAAATGCAGCAGCAAGGTTTCATTGACAAATGTGGGTGCGTCTCAAGCAGAGTCTGATTTTCTTTTTTTATGTGTGGACTTGAAGACCTTTCAAAAATAGTCCTTAATCCCACGAGGCTTTAAAAAATCTGATAATAGAAATACGGTGGGGCTGATGCTAGTAATCATGGCCCATGGTGTCAGGGTAATCACTTCTAAAGAGGGTGGGCTGCTAATCCACACCTTTGTATGGCTTCCCTTGGATTTTCAGTCTTCCGTGCGGTCTGGGGACAGTATTGCATTTCAAACCCAGAACAGTTCCAGGGAGAAGGTGGGAGACCTAATCGCAAGTCCTTGACTGAAGAATGCAACCGAGACTCAAAATGTTAAGGGCTTGCCCAAGCTCTCGGGGCCGAGGCGTGGGGCTGCAGGAGGCACGGGGCCCTCTCACCCCGAAGCCACGTGGCCCCGTTCTCCTGGGACAGAGGTTATCCAGCAGGCTGTGTCAAGTGGAATTTCCTAAGTGACTCTGGTCCGCACACAGATGCACTATGTCAAGTCAATGACGTGTCTTTCTTTTAAAACAAAACAATGTCCCTCACAGTTGTCCCCTTGTGCGTAGATGGTGGCAAATTATTGTTTGCCAAGCCTTCTATCTCCTCCCTTTCTGTGTTCCATTGAGATCATGGAAATGCAAAGTAAATAGCCATGGAGTAAAATGCCTTGGAGAGTATTTATTTAAGAGTATTGTTCCAGGATGTGCACAAAGATAAAGACTTTGTGTAATGAATGAGTGGCTCCAGAGGCCAAATACCAAGAAGTTATATTCTGTACCCAGTGTGTCCTGGCCAGGGCGGGGTCACTACGAGCTGTCTCAGGACATGCTCTTAAACAAGGGTCACCTTGCCCAGCAAAAACCAGTCCTCCAAATCCATGGGGGCAGGTAGAAGCTCAGTAAAAAGAGCAGAGGGAAAATTCCGGGCTGTTGTCAGTGTGTCAGAATGTCAAGGTGGGAAGAGGCACTCAGAAATCGGTTCAAGACGGAGGAACGGGCAGCCGGCAGCAAGATGTGCGTGCTGGAGCTGGTGTGTGGGGCGTGCGGTGCCCCAGAGGCCGTCCTGCACTCCGCAGGCTGGGGCAGCCCGGGAAGAGGTCTGCAGCTGGGGAGCTTGCTCTTCATCAGTTCCTCAAGGGCCCAAAGGAGAAATAGCAGTGTTTGCTTTGGGGTCACGTCACCTCTGCAGGGAAGGTGGGGAAACCATCGGTGTTCGGGAATCCAGTGTTAATCAGTTTCAACATCACCCTATTCCCTACAAATGCAGCAAACAGACAGATAGACAGACAAAACACGGATAGCCTAATTTAGAATGAAATACAAAGCAGGGAGCACGCAAATGTCTCTGCATATTTAATGATTATTGACTTTTTAAGTTGGTTTTAAAATAAAAGCTTTCTAGATGAAATACGGATTTCGAAGGATTACTAGAAAGTGTGGCTTGAGCACCCACCAACTTTATATTAATTTCTTGCCTTTATGCATTAAGCTCTACCATTTTCCTAATTTCCTGTAAGCACCTATTGGCCGTATGAATTGTTTTATCATCGAAAATGCCGTCGAGGCAACCTAGTGGTGTGCTGAGAAGACTTTTCATACAGACCTGTTTATTCACCAATAGCATTTGAAGTCAGCTTTAAGGTGCTCCTGAAAAAAAAAAAAAAAAACACAACAAAACCCAGCATCGGACAAGCACTGTCTTCTTCAGGGAGCAGGGTGTATTGCCTACATAATCTGAACATACAGAATTGAGTTTTATTGATATGGGAACACATTTTATTGCTTTCTCTGATGTAGTAAGTTGGCTTCCCCATTTCATTAAAGCAAGATTACTGGCCCTGTTTCATTATCACTGTTCTGATTCTTGGAGAAAATAATCTTCCACATCGCTTTTTGTTACTTAATTATAATAGTGGGTAACGATCATAAAATTTACATGGAACTGTCTTTGTAGAAATACACAGAAAGCACGGTCGTTACGTGAGGGGTGTGGAGAAAGCACACCTTTTGTCTTTTTCTTTTCTTTTTAAATTAGATAGCAGGAGTGGGAGAAATCCTTAGGAGCTCCCACGCCCTTTTAGAGATTTTTCACTCGGCATACGTGACGTGATTGCTCATATTCGCACGGACTCTCAGGTCGGATGGATACCAGAGAAATTCCCATCTCATAGATGGATAGACTAAGAGCATCAGGGCCACTCACTACTCCCCCCACGCCAGTCCCCGGGCAAGAACAGGTGAGAGTTCAAAGACCAAGAGGATTTGAGATGCCCCAGCACCAGCTCCTCAATCCAAGATACAAAACGTGGCAATAGGTTGCAACCAAAGTTTTTGCTAATTGATGTCAAATACTATCTTTTCAGTTTCTCCTGTCTTGTCAGAGACCCAAGAAAACCCTTTGTCTGTCTCTCTCCTGAATATTCCGTTCCACTTGGACGTTTGCCTGCTTCCAGTGGATGATCCCTTACTTGCAGGCACCCACCTTGCCGCTGCCGGCGAATGCCAGCCGCCCGGGCCGCCCGCAAATACCCGGGCACTGCCGCCAGGGAACCAGAGGTCATGCCTTCCTTGGACACACTTTGCCCCCTTTTCTGTCTACACTGGAAAAGGGGATACTTACCCAGCAGCCAGCGACTGTGGGAGATGCCTACAAAAGCACAGAATCTACCTTGTCGGGGTGCTGAGGATGGGAAAAGGCATCCCGTGCCACAGACTAGCACGTTCCTTCCCACCCAGAGAGGACCCAGTGTAGGCCGGCTATGAGTTCCTTTATGAGGGGTAGAGCATCCGTATCAATACCAGTATCTCATTTAATCTCCAGTCCGTGGGTTCTCAAGCGTGAGTTCCAATCCTGAGTTTGCTGCCCCACATTCTGATTCAGTTGGGGTGGGGGGGGCTTCACCTGGTTAAAACCTCCCAGGTGGCTGTGATACGCAGCCGAGGTTGAGAGCCACTACTCCAAGGGGTTAGTCTGGTGATGGGTATTAAGGAGGGCACGTTCTGTGTGGAGCACTGGGTGTTATGTGCAAACAACGAATCATGGAACACTACATCAAAAACTAATGATGGAATGGATGGTGATTAACATAACATGATAATAATAATAAAAAAAAAACCCTACTCCAATCCCTGCGGTGGAAATGAGTGTCCCCTAATTTCCAGAGGCGAATACAGAGGCCCAGAGGGGTTTAGTCATGGGTTCAAAGTCACACAACTGGGTGTGGGAGCTATGGCTATTACCCTAGGTTTTCTGAGCCCAACGTTCGTTAATACCCTTCGGGCAATCGCTGGGAACATTAGCTGAGTCTGGGGATCATTGAGGAAGATTTTACAAGGACTGATGCTTGGACCCCATCCAACAACCAGGATCCTTATTTTCTAAGCCCCCTGAGGGAATCTCACATGAGTCATGGATCTGGGGACAACTTCACTAACCTGAAAATGCAACACCTGTAGACAAATTCCCTGGGGTGTGCTCGAGCAGGTGTCGGCTCCAGGACACCAGCCCCAGCCCCCAGAGCAGAATACATGGGATGGGGGCCGAGGACGTGGATTTAAAATTGACATAAATCTTTCCCGGCAGTGTTTTTTACAGACGGAATTTTGGGAACTACCTACATTATGCACCAAGTGTTTACATTTAAGTAGAGTTCCCCGTTTCTCTCCCTTCTCCTTCCTACTTCCTTCTCTCCCTGTCTGTCACGTTTCTTTTCCCCATCACTTTCTCTTTCAGTTCTTACTGTAATAATATGAAAAATAATTTCTACATTATGTTTTATTCTACCCTTGCGGCCTGCAAGTATTTTCTTAGTCAATAGTAGTATATGGAAAACGATTTTCACACACACACACACGTCTTCTGTAGTTGGTCTGTGTATTAACAAAAAATGAATGTACCTTCTTAGGACAAACCTATTTTAGACTGAAAACTTTTAGCAGAAAATTGTACATGATTCTCTCATCTATTAGCAAAGTTATCAAAGAAGTACAGGCTTGTCCTTCGTTCTCCAGCAAACGCAGAATTGTGCATAGGTTGGAACCATTTCTAATTTCGCTTCATGCGGCCCTAGCCCTCCTTCTCTTGCCAGCGAGGGTAAAACGGTATGGGAGGCTTCTGTTGACATTTTCTGAATTCGCTGGTACAGGAAACAGAGAAAGAAAACGAAAGGGGGACAGAGGAAGGAAAGCCAGTAAATGGAGAAACTGAAGTCAGCAAAGGAATTACTGGTGAGGATAGAGCAGAGGAGAGTCGGGGAAAAGGAGCTGGGGGAGGCCGGGGGCTCGGAGAAAGAGCTAGAAGAAATGTTACGGCGAAGAGTGTAAGAGCCACGTGCAATCCTTGCGGAGCTTCACCAAGTGTTTTTTTATCTGCCCCTCAAACAATCCTGTGATTGTCCTGCCCAGAGGAGGACTCTGAGGTTCAAAGTGGTCAGGGCCTTGCCTGCGGTTCTGCCCCAGGAGGTGGTGGTGGGAAGCCAGACGGGGTCTTCCGACCGCTCTTGCGGCTTTGCCCACAGGGACGCCCCGTCCCCCTGCAGCCGAGGCCCAAAGGCCACGCACGAGCGTGTGAGCGCAGAGCGGACCAGGCCCTCCCTCGGCGGCACCGGCAGCTCACGGCCCCTGGTCTACACCCGCACTGTCCTGGGAGGGACTCCCGACTCAGAGCACAAGTCAGACACACTTGCAGTTTTTTTGTTTCCCTTCTCTTGCCTAACTAGGGCCAAAACTGCCTTTCCAGTCGGATGTTGGGCATACAATTTCCTTCCCCGGGGGCTGGCTGATCCCAGGGGACCAAAGCTTGTGGGTGCTGCGCCCGCATCAGGACAGCCGCTAGACCCACACAGCGGCGGGGTGACGGCCGCGGCAGCGCACCCGGAGCCGAATGACGCAGTAGGACGTTGGTGCACCGTACTTATCACTCGCCGGCAATACCGGCCTTTTCTTTTTCACGCTTGAAGGGAGAGGTGTTTAAACTTCACTGGCTCTTATCTCTCTGTTCTATTGCTTAGAAATGCAAGACGGCGCCTTCTACCTCCGGCTGATTTGCATGGCACAGCCTCCATGGTGGTGGTTTTCCTCCAAGTACGAATGTAGGAAGCAGTTTTTTGTAATTGAACTTGAAGACGTAACCACCTGCCTTTAGGCCTCAGAGTAGGTGGATGGGCTGGGAGATCCGGGGACAACAATTTTAACCGAACGCAACAGAAGGTGAAGACTCCAAGCAGGGAGCCAGCAAGGAGCAGGGGAGGCACTTGAGGCCCAGCCGGGAGCAGCCTGGAAGAAAAGAGAAAAAGGATACAAACAGCTTGGATAAATGTATCAAAATGTAACAAACGCTCCGGCAGGTCCAGGCGTGCCAGGTGCACAGGGAAGAAACTGCATTCTCAGCAGCCAGCAGGTTGGGGGATTTTAAGTGTTTCGGTTCCATGTTGCTGGGTCATTTTACAAGTTTGCCCTTTTCCTCGGCTGGGGGTGGTGCATCACTGGGGGAAAAAAAACCTCACGAGATTATCGCGTTTTTCTCCACTTATCTCTTCTGCATGTTTTATGAGCCAAAAGTCGTGTCATCCGAGCAACAGAGGAGTAAAAACAGGGGCACAAAGATCCTGCTGTGTGTGCAAGTCTTGGAAATCTGTTTTCCTGGACAAACAAGTTAGTTGAAAGAACAAAGTCTGAAAGTGAATCATAAACTCTTGTTTTGTTAGAGTAGAAACTGTTTTTGAAAACGTCTATGTTGGATTTGGGGGCACAGACGGGCAACGGGGGGCCAGAAATAAACTGGAATCGTCCGAGAGGGAGTAGACGGACTGAAGAGTCTGTTCTTTTTTTCCCTTTAATAATTGAAAGGCAAAGATAACACACATTTTTCAACACACTGAAAACATTATAGCCTGTTTAAGTCTTCAAGTAAATAGCTTTTGTTAACTCTCACATAAGTGAATTTAATAAATGAAAAAAACCATCCTTAATATAAAAGCTTTGTCAGAGGCCCAAAATGAATTTTGAGTGTGGCTTTACAGGAATTAATGTAAGCAATCTGGTGATGACTTGCTTCTTTTAAAATAAATCCTAAGGCATTATGAATTATTGAAAATTATGTAGTTGAAAGAAATCCTCTGAATTGTATTACTTTCTTTACTGGAAAATGGTAATGCTCTTTTGAATGGGAAAGCAAACTATATTAAATTTAAAAATCCAAATATTTTACTTTGAGGCAATACAAATTCTTTCTTTTCAGGACATTAACATATGTATTGGGAAAGCTTGGGGCATCTGCATAAAATGTATATGACTACTTAGAATGCAGACATACTTGTTTAGACTTCTTAAAAACGACTTAAAATTTGGGACGCCTGGGTGGCTCAGTTGGTTAAGCGACTGCCTTCAGCTCAGGTCATGATCCTGGAGTCCCGGGATCGAGTCCTGCATCGGGCTCCCTGCTCGGCGGGGAGTCTGCTTCTCCCTCTGACCCTCTTCCCTCTCGTGCTCTCTGTCTCTCATTCTCTCTCTCAAATAAATAAATAAAATCTTTAAAAAATGACTTAAAATTTATCTTTAACATTATGATCTGGGGAGTAAGCCTAAAGAGTGCAGTTTCTGTTTATACACACCACAGTGCTTGGGAGATATTTGCCCGTTTGTAAAAGCCGGCTGACTTTGAAAATGTCCAAGAGGACCTGTCCAAGCAAAAATAAAATATCAGCTTAAGCATTCGGCAAATTATTCCACAAGCAAAACGGAGAAGATTTTCCTGAGTTTTAAAATGAGCAGATTAATAAAAGTTTCCCACTTTTGGATAACACATTAAAAACCATAGCACTTCCATTGTTTTGGAAATCCGTGAATCAAGCTCTCTGTTCCTTTCCTCTGGCAGAGGAACTGACCAGTATTTGAGTAGGACTGAATGAATAGAGGTATATAAAAGAAGGAATTCTCCACTTTGACTATCTGTAGTTTTCTTTCTTTCTTTCTTTTTTCCTACTGATTTAAAACATAGTCGATCAATGTTGCTTCCCATTCTCATGCATGGCTGTAGTTCAAGGTCAAGGTCCTGAAAATGCCATCTGAGTTCTGTACATGCTGAGTTTTCAAAGTTATTTTTACTAGTTTCTCATTTTGTCTTGATCTACCAGTGTAGGCACAGGGAAATCATTACTTTTGCTTCATGCTCTTGAGAGCCTAGAATGTTCTAGAGAGCTGGGGCCAAGGGTCCTAGCAAACAGTTGCGGAACGCTTGTGCCCTGCACTGGCTGGGGCTGGCTCGCAGGCGCACAGTCCTTTTGAACGTACCGTTTAGGTGCGGCACGGATGCGATTTTGTTTACAGGGCAATGGTCCTCCTGGTTGCACTCTGCCAGGAATCCAGGCTTATTTCCCAGAAATAATGCTCTTCCAAAGGGTAGATAAATATCCCCTCCCATTATATGGAGAGTTAATAAGATAACCCGGGAACTCCAGGCACACACCCAAGGGCAGCGTTGAGGGTGCATAGCGAAGGCATGAACCTGTCACGAGGAAGACGGAGGGCACGCAGGGCACCAGACAGGTGAGCAGACAGAGCCGCGTGCTGACCTCAGCGCCAGCCACGAGCAGGCTGCGGCCGGGCTCAGAAGCGCACAGAGCAAGGAAGCACCTGTGAGTCTCACCCGGCAGAGTATTAGCAGGAAAAGCCGAGACTGAGGACCGGGTCTGTAGGGAGGGGCAGGTAGGTCAGGAAACCCTCGCACCTACATGTGTTGACATGTTGAGGTGCGTGACCGAGAGTTGGAGAACTAGTCGTTAATAGAACAGGTTCTGTTTCCTTAGGACGTAGCCCAGAGAGGGAGCCAGACGTGCAGTCGGCACCTCATGCCTGCCGGTACAGATGGAGAGTGGGGGCGGCTTGAAGGGAATGGTTCAGTCTGCCCTGGGACTGCAGGAAATCTCTGCTGAGGGGAACAATTTGAGTTCTGTCATAGTGGAGGAGAAATAATTTTCTAGATGTAAATTTAAAAGTTAAGTGTGTTCTTGGCACAAATTAATGAAAGGAAAACGCACGCCTGAGGCATAATGAGAATTTCAGTGGGGCCAGAGCGAAGGTGTTATATGGGAAAGGAGAGGGGGAAGAAGCGGAAAACATGAGCGATGACACTCACGGGGGAGCTTGGGGAAGACCAGCGAGGACAGAATGAATGGGGAGCATGGTGTGTGTGTGCGCGCGCGTGTGTGTGCGTGCACGCGCACGTGTGTGCGCGTGCACACACGTGCACGTGTGTGGTCATATCCACGCTCATTTGACTACCTGAGAATGAGCACAGGCACAGGGGGCACAGGAGAGCAGACTGCGGGAAAGATAGCGATTTCAATTTGGGGCATCTTCTGTGTGCAGAGGCGTGGGACTTGCACGCGGAGATGGCTGGAATGCAGGCAGAATTACAAGCGGAATGACATCTTTAACGAAGAAACACAGAGCCCTCCAGTTTGGCACAGGCGGGATGGCATCCCCACGGGGCGGGCAGTGGGAGCCCAGGACTGACTCACCACCCCTTCAGGGAGACGCACAAACAGCCCTCCCCATCCCTGACACAGGGAGCCCACACTGACATTTCCCATTTCCCATGTCACTCTCCAGCACAGCTAAAACGAGTTCGCACTGTCGAAACAGACAGTGACCCAAGGTGAATGAAAGACTTGCCAGAGAACATTCCTGGAAGATTTCCATGAAAAGTAATCAGTTTCACAAACCTGGTATAATGTCCATATACCATCAGGTCTAAGCACACACTGATCACACTGGTGTTCTACATCATAGCATCTCTGAGGTTCCCACGCACCTGCCAGGCACTGACAGCCAGGCTACCCTTGCCTGAATCACATGTGACTTAGCTGTTATTCCTGGGGCATGAAGAGGCGGTGAAAACCCTCGATAGTTCAGCTGACCAAACACTTAAAGGTTAAGAAAACTCATCTGATGATGATAAAGGAATCAATTCATCAGGAGAATACAACAATCCTAAAGGTTTAGACACCTAAGAGAACTTATAAATACATGAAACAAGAACTGATAGACATGCATGAAGAAGCGGAAAAATCCATAGCCCTAGATTTCAATACCTATCTCTCAACAATTGATACAAAAAGATAGAAAATTGGCAAGAACATAGAAGATCTGAACAACACTGCCAACCAACTTGACCTAACTGGCAATCATGGACCAAACGGAATACACAGCCCTTTGAAATGCATGCAGAATATTTACCAAGATATGTTCGGTCATAAAACAAAAGAAATGAAAGCATATTTTCACATAAGAATGTACCAGACTATTTATAGCGGGTGACTTTGTAATATCCCAAAAAGTGGAAACAACCCGAAACCCCACCAAAGGTGAATGGGTAAACAAACGGGTCTATTCACACAATGGACCACCACTCAGCAATAAATAAAATGAACAGGTGATGCACACTACAAATGGATGAATCTTAACATAACTAAGCTGCGAAGAGGTCAGACAGAAAGAGGAACTGGGTACAATTCCACTTAAGTAAAGTTCTAGCAAACCGATCTGTAGAGACAGGAAACCAGATCAGCATTTCCCTGGGGAGAAGGGTGGACGTGGGGGCTGGATGCCAGGGTGGAATCACGAAGGGGCTCGAGGAGGCATTTGGACCTGGTGGATGAGTTCATTTTCTCGATAGAGGCGATGGCTCCCCAGATACACATAGCGGACAGGTGAAACTGTATACTTTTAAGATAGGTGGTTTATTGCATGTCAATTATGCCTTAATAAGATACTGAAAACCTCATAAGGAAATGAAGGTATAGCCTTGTCTCATTTTTAATGAGCACTGTTTTTCTTCCCATCCTAGTGGTACATGAAACACTGGTGCATCCTACAGGAACATACGAGACTCAGTATGTGACAGGTACACCCTCCCCTCACAGTTCCTCCATATCCGGTGCCTGAGAAGACAAGGGGCTTGGCAATCTATTTGCGCATGGAATGGTGTTTTCGAGTAACAGGTGGAAACTGAGGGTTAGAGCGATAACCAAGGATCTACAAAGAGAAGAGAGTCTAGACAACCCGGATTACAGAACAGAGCTTTCCAGTCAAGGTACACAGGTATTATCCCAACTCCTGCTTACTCATCTTCCTTGAGAACAACTAACTCTCCAGATGCAATCTTATGCTCTCGACTTGTCTCATATTTACCCAAGACTTTCGCTACAGCAGCAGGGCATTATTTGGTTCCAGTATGTTCTGGAACTTGAAGAGCTTCTGCAGCTGGACATTTGGGTTGGGAGCCACGAGCTCAGAGGCAGGTGAAACCTAAGGAGGGGTGAGGCGGGAAGAGGTTGGAAGAGGGCAGCTCAGACCTCCACGGAGGACAAACACAGGATTCCTACAGAAGGAGCCTTCCAGGTCCCTTCTGACGAGCGAGAGGGGAGGGATGATGGGTAGAAACAGGTAAGCCAGGCGGTGGAGGTCTCACCTTGCCAGGCCACCCCTGCCTGCTGTGAGGTCCGCGCCCGAGGCTTGTTCCTGGTTACCAGGGAGGGCAATTTCCCTGTCTGGTGTGTCATATTCATAATTGATAGTAAGGTAACATGGCATACTTTTGCCCTTTATCATCATAACACTTTGACTTTTCAGGAATGCATATCTTTCCTCTGTCCGAAAAGGACTGAAGGCACCTTGCAAACAGGATGGAAGAAAACGAGCAAACAAACATCATATGAAAGATTCAGTACGTGGGAAACAAAGCAGGCAAAGAAAGCAGCGGATCCGGTGCCTAAATTAAACCCAAACTTTGAGCTTTGTGGCCTTGGGGGGATCAGGAAGCATACACTGCAGGGCCTGTCGCTGGAGAGGTGGGAGCACCCCGCCGCTCTGAGAGGGGAGGACCGATCTCCTTATGCCCTGTGCCTGGCCAGCCAGACTCAGACACCTCGTTGGACAGCCTTATCACCACCGTTTCACGACAAAGTGCATCAATAGCTTTCATTTACATACAGCTTGAGGCAACTTTTAAAAAAAATCAGATGTAAAATTGAGGTATGATTTCACTAAAATGTTTATTGTATCTAGTCCTTCACTGGGTCCGGAGATGGAACTTGGAATATCTGTGTCAGAGCATCCCTCCGATTATCCCCCTCGATATTATTTCGCGGAAAGCCGGCTTTGGCAGGCAGCTGGGCTGCAGGAGATAACGATGAGAATCGTTAGCGTGGAAGCAGATGGCCTTAATTGCTGACTGGGGACAGACACATAAACCTTGGTGGGCAGATAAGCAGGGGTAGAGTTAACTCTTCCCTTAAAATATCCGAGAACCCGATGGGAAGGCCACCCCACTAGGCACAGAGGTGGGCTATCAGGGTAACTGAATGCAAAGCCACACAGTCTTTCTCCGAAAGCAGGCTGCGGTCTGTCCCAGAGTGTGAGGCTCTGTGCCATAGGGAGCTCAAGAGTGTCCCGTCACAGAGTGACAATTCCGTCATGTCCGTCCCCGGGCCACCCCCATCATTGGCACCTGCATCCTTTGAGGAGTGCAGACTCCTGGACCCCATTCCAGACCTGCGGAATAGGAATGTTAACAGCGGGTGACTGGCAGGCTCAGGGTTGTGTGGTTTGCGTGCTCCCCGCTATGCACAGATGCTCTGAAATTGGGTAACTATGCCCACAGAGGTCAGAGCTTGAAAGCAGTCTCTGAGCGGCTGCTGCTGATTCCGTGGGGCAGGGAGCAGCCCCTCTCCAGTCATCCCTGGTTCCCATCCCTCTGCTTTCCTCCTTTGTTTCATCGCTTTCTTCCCCATGCATTTATTGAGCAACTACTGTATGTGAGCCCTGCATAAAGCGCTGTGTTATAGAACCAGTGTCTTGGGAGAGGTGAACTTCACTAAATGAGTCTTCCCGAAATTCCGCCTGTTTGGTATAAAAAGAGGGGCAGGGTACAAAACCGAAGCCCCGGGACATGGTGGGGGTCATGAGAGCTAAATGTGGAATTCGTAGCAGGTGCAATTCATGGACCGCAGAGATTCCGTGAACAGCAGAACCAGCACACCCGCCGCGCTCCAGGCCCAGGACAAACTTCCGAGAATTCAAGGATGAACAGCCTTGAGTTTCTCTCCTTAGGGAGCTGAGGACCTAGCAGCGGGGGCAGGTAAGCTCACACCAAACAGGTATATACATGGCTCCTCTCAAATCCCTGCTGGTTGAGACCCCAGATTCATGTTTGGTTTCCAGTTACAGGTCGATGCTGGTTTCTTGGGCTTATTTTGCCTTTCCTTCTCTGGCCCCACCTGTCACCCCTCCAGAGTCAGAGTGTTGTGCGGAGGCCCTAGCTGCTTTGGGGGCCCAGGACAGCTCCCAGTGGGAGGCAGTTGGTGCGTGCAGGGCAGACATGACTCCTGGACCGGCTTCCTGTTTTCAGCGGGGTGTGGCAATGCCAAAAGGACAGCCTCACTTTCTGGCTGGATTCTGGCATTTCTCTGAATTTGCAGAGGAAGCATTGGGATTTCAGAAGCAAAGCCTCAAGCTGTCAACCAGATATTTAAAAAGTTGGCCATCGTTGTAACGATGTTCTCATGTTCTCATGATGCAGGGGGCCAGGTGGAGCCCCGGCCTGCTTAAGATTCCACCGCTTCCTGTGGAGAAAGGTCTGGTGGTCAGGTCCAGAGAGGGAAGCCCGCCTTCTCTGGAAGGTGTGATGCCCCTTTCTCTCCAGTTCTACCCACTTCCAGTACACTTCCCCAGACTGTCACTAAATGGTTGACACACCTGTTTGCCTCTATGGCAATTATGGCTTTCTCTTCATTTATTCTGCCTTCATCATTCTTTCATCCACCCATTTAATAAATACCCGGAGGGCCTTCCAGGGGCCAGGCAAACGTGGTAATCAGCAGACACATAATGGTACGGCCGGCCGGTCAGTCCAAGAGCCCCTACCGGAGTTTGCGGGGTGCCCTGCTCCTGTTCAGCTACAGGGGCTGTCAGTGTGGTCTCAGTGCAACCCAGAACCCCCATAGCTCATCACGTAGCACGGAGCAATCCCCAGGAACTCCTCCCCAACGTCCACCACTAGGTCCTTGACACAGAAAGCAGCTAAATGCACGAAGGTTAGTGTTGAGCCGCCAGCATGGAAGGTAGAGGTTGCTTCTCAAGAGCGGAGGGGATTTGAGGCAGAAAGACTGAGGTAGAAGAAAAGACAAATTAATTAGCTTGTCAAATCCTTCTCAGAAAGCACAAATGCAACAGGCTGTTGCATAATGAAGTATCATTCCCCAGGAATGGGGAGTTTCCATACCTTGCTTCTCTTCATGTACCGATTTTTGTTTCAAAGGTACTTGTGAATTAGTGCAGATATCACAATGGTTGGGTAAGATGTAAGAGGAACATTCTGCGACATTAAATAAGTCAAGTTACTCTTAAGTTTGTATATATGTGGGCCTACATGTTACAAGATTGGGACAGGATGCTCATTTTTTTACACGGGATCTCAATGGATACTGAACACAAAGTAGCAAATTATTTTAATAAAAGGAGTTAATAAGAGTTTTATGATATTTCCAAAAGCACTTTTCAACTTGCTTGAATATTCGGATGCATTCTCTTGCCACTCATTAATTTATGGTTTTTATTTTGCAAGACTATCGTGAGGAAAATTCCTGGGTACATAACCCTGAAGTGAATTTCTAAGGAGACCATTCTGACCATGAATGACATTTTTCTATTTTTGGTTTTATTAAAAATTTCCCCGCAGTGAAAAATTTGGAAGAACTAAAGAAATACTGTGGTAGATCCAGCTACAAGTGAAAATTCAAGTGAAAATTTGTTGTAAATAACAGTAATTTACATGATAACATATTTTTATATTTTCTGCTGTAATAATGATTCCCATATAACCACATTATATTGTTCAAATGTGATTTGCAGAACTCATGGTTTATTTTCAAACCTATGCATTGCCTTAAGAATTTTATTTATAATTTCAGTTTCTATTGCTTCAGCTGTGTGGTATCTTTCCAAATTAAAATAACAAAAACTGCCTACAGAAATCTTAAAACTATGATGACCCAAGAAAGATCGCTTAACAAGCCATTATCAATAGAACACAAACAATGTGGAAAAACATCTTCATGATAGCACCCAAATTAGTGATTCAAATAAAGGCAAGGAAAATTGTATGAAATAAATATATAATAATTTATTAATTTTGTATGTGACTACTTTTTACCAGCCCAAACATGTCCACCCCATCATCAGAACAGCTAGGCCTATGCACGCTTAATTTATTTTGTAATTATAAAGATCTATTCATCAAGGTAGAAGATATATTGCCTTTGATTTAGCAGTTGATAGTGTCTGAATCTATTTGGGCTTCTGTAAGTAAATGCCACAGGCAGGATGGCTTACAAACAGCGGATATTTATTGCTTGCATTTCTGGGGGCGGGAAATCTGAGATTGGGGTGACAAGCGAGGGGTCTCTTCTGGCCGCAGACTTCTCGCTATGTCCTCACACGGTGGAGGGGTGAGGTAGCTCTGTGGGCTCTCTTTTATAAGGATAATAATCCCAAATAGGAGGGCTCTGCCCTGATGACCTGATTACCTCCCAAAGGCCTCACCTCCTAATACTGTCATCTTGGGGGTTAGGTTTCCAGCATGTGAATTTGGGGGGACACACACATTCAGGGCTGCCTCCAATGTCAGGAAGGTAGAGGTTGCCCCTTTCCGGATGGTTGCCCCATCCATTGGATGAATGCACAGCCTTCCACCAGGACTGATGTTGGTGTCAGTCTTTGGCCCATTTCGGAGGAATTATCAGGGAAGGTGTTTGAAGAACCCATAAGTTTGTTAAAATTTCCAGCGGAGGATCTTGTTGCATTGCCGAAAGAACTGCTAGGTGTCCCACAGTTTTCACTGTAGCTTCTTGGTTCCGTGGTCAGTTGCTCTCTTGGTAAGTTTACAGGGGTTTCAGTACACAGGTAGGCCCGGCCGACACTCATCTAGATGATCAGGACCCGCAGAAACGGTGCCCAAATCCTGAGCATGCCATTTCTCGTCCCCGTTTTCATAGAAGGAAATCAGGTTGTCGAAGGCAAGGCCCACTTCGCAATTCCGCCTCAGAAACCTGTCACTGAGAAACAGTGTAGGGAGAAATACATCGCCCCAGCCTTCAAAGAGGAGCCCTCTCAAACACCAGGCCTAGCACAGAAGGGAGTCTGTGCCCATCCTAGCTGTCCAGTGAACGAAGAAAGGAATGGTGAAATTTACTCCTATGTGTGTATAACCTCATTCAATGACTAGAATAACTAAATCCTGAAAAGAGCTTGAAATTCACTTGATGTTAAGGGTGAAGCAAGAAGCTACCTACTTGGGGCAATTTGGCATCTCTCAAAGTAACTATATGACAAGTGTTTCATTCAGACCAGCCTTGAGGTATCCAACCTTTTCCTCCCAACATTTGTTGCTCCTGGATGAGCACCACACTCCTGAAATACAGGGGCAAAGCACCAAAAATCTTTTTCTTCTTTTTTCCTGTACCTTCTTAGAGTCTTTGGGTGTCACCCATACATATGTGGCCACACTTAAATACTGCCTTGAACCTGTAAGTAGCATCTTCCAGAATTCAAAGGCAAAGAGAAAGGGATCTCCAGTGTTCTGTTTGATCCTCATCAGTTTACAGCAATGGATGTAGAGGAAAATTTGCCCAGATTTTCCAGTGACTAAGCGTTTCTGGGTCTGAGGTAGGTGCTTTAGAAAGCCTCCTCTCTGGGTTTCCAGTCACGAGGATTCTACCTAGCACGCTGGCTTGCAAGTTCATGGTCATCTACAAATGCACGTTGCTAACTTACAAATCTTCAGTGGACTGGGAACAAGGAGAATTCAAATTTTATTTAAAAAAAAAAAAACCTCGAAATGGGCATACTTCTGTGCCCAGCACTCATTAGTGTTAATAAAGGCTAACTTGTTAAACTTTAAAAAGGCGAAGCTCAATTGTGCACAGGGGCCTGCCAGCAGAGTTGTAACCCAGCATCTTTAAAATAAAAGCCTCACTGGTGGGGCTCCAGCTCCTTGCATCAGCATCTCTTTGGCTTTCTCATGTGCGCAAGGGCACTTTGCTGCCCTGAAGTCTTTTTCCTTAAACTAGTTCCATTGCCTGGCATTTTCATTGCCTCCTTAGAAAGTTCTAGAACAATTCTGACAAATCCCTCTCCTTAAGAAAGGAGTTGTCGTGTGGCATTTCCAGGTTATACGAAAAGAAATGCCAGAAGAGGGAATTGACGAATAAGATGAGTGGAACTCTGGGAAGCCTCCTGTCAGTACCAGGACCAGATTCCTGGTGCCTTTGTGAGCTCCGAGCACTCTTGCATCTCATTTCCCGTGCTGCTGAATCTTTCCTATGTCTTTAAAACAAAACTATTATACAGGGTCTGAAGCCATGATGAACATTTACTAATGAGTCTATATCCCCAAAAGTAGATTTAAAATTTTAATCTTGACTGACTTTAAATGTAACCCAAGCCATATAAGGATCTTTATTTAAAAAAAAAAAAATACAATCCAAAGCATTGTGAAGCTCTGGCATAGTGGGGGGAAAGTGCTGATTTCCTATGCTATTATGAGCTCCCACTCCCCCCTCTCTTGGAGAATTAACATATTATGCAAATTATTTTACAAATATGGTGCAGATGTCATTAATAAAACATGAAAGTGGGATCTGAGTCCCCTATTAGCATTTTCATTGTGTTTTCAGTCCAGTCTGCGCCTACAGCTTTCTCCACCTCGTGAAAAGCTCTGTTGCCATCTTGGGAAGCCCCTATTTGATAGAGCATCAAAAGTCTGTGTGCCGAGAGCTGGTGGAGTTCTGAGGATGAGGTAGGGGAGAGAGGGAGGGAAGCCCAGGTAGGGCCAGCGCCTCCCCTGCTGTCCCGGTACCTACACTCGTCACAGAGCCATGCTCCCCTCGACCTGTTTCCCCAGGGATGATATTACAGGCTTGTTGATGGATGCTCATGAATCAGAAGGTTGAATTTAGATATGGTCAAGTTTACTCTCTTCCAGTAGGTGGGGAATCGTCTGGGGTTGGATTTAGAACTGCGAGCACAGCTTGGTTTGACCTTCAGGGATTTGTTCTCTGGTGTTTATTTTGAACGGGAGATGCGAGTCTTGCGAGTCTTCTGCGTTGGGGCTGAGGTTTCCGGTTGGCCTTTAGAATAAGCATTTTTTGTGCTATTCTGGGCATTTAAAAACAAACACACTTACTTTAAAGCACCCCCCACCTCTCAGTCAATATGCATGTCCTATTTGCAAGGCAAAGACCGTTTTGAAACATCAACAGTGCAGTAACTGTCATCAGTCTTAAGGCATCACAGAGATGCGGCGGTGCTGATAGCCTGCAAGGAGATCATCTGAGGAAGATTACTCTGGAAGTTATGTCCCAAGCACGCATTCTAAGATTAATTTCTCAGTTTACTAGAAGCTAGTACTGCTAATAATTAAAAGGTGTGTGTTATCAGGGGGCCAGATAAGAAAGGAATTTACATCTCTTAGCTCAGATCAACTCAGGTGAGATTATATAGATTATTCAGCAGGAAAGGGACCCTGCCGTTGCCTCAGTGAACCAGACAGGGGAGGGAACGTGGTGACCACCAAGTGGTAAGGGCGGGTGAACAAGAGCTGGGGGGCTGGTAACGCGGCCAGGCTGTGGAGCCGACCGCGGCCCATGGTCAGGGCATCTCGGCTCGCCCCCCCTCTCTCGGGAGCTGGCTGGGCCCAGCTGCTGATATGCGAGCATGTCCATCCGTGGCTTGGAATCCCCGTTTCCGCTGTCAATCACAGGTCATCCCTGGGGACGTTGGTAGCAGCTCAGAGGTGAGGGTGCATGCGTGGGTACCTCTCCTGCCGAGCAGGTAAGAGCCAAGCAAGGAAAACACCTGGCGCACAGCTGCCAACAGCACCCGTCACTGCGCCTTAGGGCAGCAGCAACACTGGGGCGCCCGCCACGTGCCTTCTCCGAGGCTCCCGAGCTGCACCGGGTCTTCAACTATCTAACTTTGACCTGTTTAATATTTAGTAAGGCTAAAGAAATAAAAGATGAATTATTGAAGAGGTGAATGCTTTTAAACCCCCCCCAAAAAAACCCAAAAATTCACAGCTATGCCGCTTTGTATCAAAAACTCATTTCATGGGCATTAATTTGTTAATAAAATGCTGATTGTGCGATGAAGTGGTGTGTCTAAGCAGCCCGTAACTCACCGGGAAGGGCGACCTTATGTTCCTGGGCGACACGCACTCTGAGTCCAATTTTTTCTTACGTGGGTTCTAGAAACTGTTGGAAAAAAAAAAAATCGGCAAGGACAGACCCTGAATTTTTCTCCGGGTTTGTAACCTGAGGGAACATCTGAAACCCTGTGACACTGGCAACACAGCCCAGGAAGGGGTGGACATGGCTTTTCAGAATGTAACTGCGCAGACAAAGGGATCGCCATTAGGAATTGTGTTTTCTGGGGTACAGGGAGAGGGACGGCAGCCAGGGTAGTGAATTCAAGCAGAATCAATAGGTGGGGGCTCTGTTAATAGAGAAATCTCGGGTAAGACCCAGCACAGATGGTGGCGTGGGGGAGGGGCGGGCGTCCGGGAGGGTACCGAAGAAGGAAGGACGGTGGCTAATCTCCCCCCTAGCTTTTTGTTGTCGTTGTTGGTCATTGATGTAATTTGCACTATCATCTTGCATGTCTCTTTCATATCTGTAGTTGGGAAAAGACATAATCCTTATATGGATTACTACAACTCACAGAAACGCCTTAGTAATGCTTCGCAGGGAGCAGATATTCCAGCGGCCCCTGGCAGTAAAAACGCAGAGAACCCTGCACGGCACATGGTTTTAAGACGAATATTGTACATAGAGGCATTAATGCGATGCAGGCGAACAGACTGTGACTTGGGGAACGTTGACAGGATGTAGGCTACAAAAAGCATTGTCTCTGGGAGAAATTTTCGAGGTCATGAAGTCAAATTGAAAAGAGGGAGAGGGAATCTCGGACTCAGAGAGAAGGTTAAATTGTTTTAATCGGAAGAGAAGAAAAGAGTCGGTGTTCATGGCACGCCCTGTAAAATTTACTTTCTGCCTCGCGATCGTTTATAGGGATTTATGCCTGCCCCACTGTGGGGATGCATTTGTAAATGCATATTTATAAGTCTTCCTGAAGCTCAGGAGCAAAGCAGTGTGACGGAGAGGCTCCGTTCAGGAAGTGACTGATTCCTGCCTCCCGGGCCTGAGGGAGGCTCCAGTGATCAGAGATGAGGACCCCTCTGCTCTCCTGGGGGAGGCCAAGCCTGCACTACTCTCAAGGATCTTTCAGAAGCCCTAAGAGCCACGAGCTTTATTCCAAAGGCAGCCTGGGAACGGGCGTTGATCGCCCCCTCGGTGAGGGAGAGAGAAAAGAAGTCGGGGTGGCTCTAAACTAGACGGGAAGCCACCTTCAAGAGATTCTGTTTCAACAAGCCCGATGCATTCCTTTTGTGTCTGGATCTTTTGAAGGAATGGATTTGCTTCTGAGGGGAAGGGCTGTTGTAGCTGTAGATAGAAACACACACTCCCATACTTCCCTTTTCGCTGGAGAAAATGCAAGACAGAGAATGCTCCACTTTTAAAAACATCAATATCTTCTATTTATAGAGCTTGTAAAAATGGTTTGAAGTCAAAAGCAAGGATAGCCAAAGTTTTCAAATTCTACAAGTGCAAAATAAACTTACGAAGAGGTCCAGAAATGTACATCTGAGTCTACCGTCTTGATTTCGTTTTGAACGCAGGGGGGTAGGTATTTAAAACAATTCCAGAAAGCGGTTTTCATGGCAACCCTTACAATCCGATCTGACCTAAACTGCCTGGTGGCTTGAGATAGATTTTTAGAGGTTTGTCTGATGATTCAAAAATGGTAGGTTGTATGTTTTATTTTTCCTGAGGTACAACTTGTGTATTTCAGAGAAAGAAAACCTCCTAGGATAGGGATTACAGTTATGAGAAATTGTTCGTTGCAAGTGTTTGTGACTGACTAGACTTAGATTTGCATAAAGGTCTCCAAGCGGCGCCACTGTACTTGGAGATTCTCAACTTTATTTCAATCAAATAAAGACTTGTCCCATTTTTGGGGGGGAGCAATGGAGGAAAGATGGGGGAGATTATTCAATACAAAGCCCTTGTTACACACACACACACACACACACACACACACATCCTTGTTTTTATAAAACAGTTTACTTTTAAGCATCTCTGGGAAGCCTTCAAGTGTCCTCCCTGGATGTGGCCATGGGGATGTGCGCAATCGGGAACAGAGGCCTGAGCTGCTTGCTGGAGATCCGGAGACCACAACAAATGCTCCCCGCCCTCAGGCTTTCCACCTCAATCCTGAGAACTCTCAACAGGTGGCCCGCCCTCGGAATTTCAGAGATGAACATGCCAGTTCCTCGCTATTCGCGCTTCTCCCCAGTTGGGTTTCGTCTTCCTTGCTTGGGCCCTCTCCCCTGTGCCTTCCTGTGCCGCTGGGAACACGCCTCCCGGTGGCATCTCTGTCCCACTGTCTGCGTGTCCCTGCCCTTCCCCTGCAGGCCTGTGTGCCCCAGTTTCACCGCCGGCTCTTGTCCTTAGCCACCGGCAAGGCGATTACCAGCCCCGCTCGTGATCCCCGATGTGCGTGAAATCCTCCAGCGCGGTTTCCCTCTGTCCTTCCTCTGCCCTGGCTTCCCTTGCTGTCCCCACGGCCGCAGCAGCCATCCCTGCGCAGACAGGCACCCTGGCCTGGGAGCCGGAGGGGAGCGGGACACACTGAGGCGCGGGGCAGACCCCCATGCCTGCCCACAGCTGTCCCCCGTTGCGCGCATCCACCCGGCTTGTTCAGCCTGCTGGTCCTCCCTGGACGATCACCGTGAGTGCTCCCGGGCCTTCCAGCCTCCCTCCTCAGGCGGCAGGCTCTCGGCCAGCCATCGGTGGGGAGCCGCTGACCGCAGGGCACCTGCCCTTGGCCTGACGCTGGCCCAGCGTGAGGGGAGCAAACTGTGCAGTCAATGTGGTCACTACATGCAGAGAGAGAGAGAGCAGGGCTGCAGCGAGGGGGACAGGGCATCCGCGAACGCAAAGCAGGGGCGGCAGAGGAAGAAGGGACCAGGAGACAGAGGGAGCATGTCCTCAGGTCTGCAGGGAGCTCCGTGAGGCTGGAGCAAGGGCACGGGGTGGCTCGTGCAAGGCGGGAGCAGGTGCCCACAGACTTACGAAGCTCCCTGAGCTGGCACGTTAGCCTGGGTGCCTGGAAGTGTCTTAAGCAAAAGAGTAAAATAACCGTGTTGCATTTTAGAAGCTGACTCGCACAACTGTGTAGGAAGAGGCTGGAGGGGTCCAAGGAGAAAAGAGAGCAGGCCGACCCGTTAACAGGAGATCTGAAGACGTGCGGTGAAGTTGCGGGAGATTAGGTATGTCCGAAGAGCATCTCGGCAGCGGGGTGGGCAAAGGGAGAGGTTCCCGGCAGACAAGGGGCCCGCTAGTAATTTTTAAGTCACCACCAGCTTGCTAATGCTCACAAAATTGGATAGTCTTTCCTGAAAGCCTTGGTGGAAAAGTGTTTGCCCGCACTGTGGTTTGTCCCCACACGTGGTCCGCGGCGGGAGTGCCGGCTGCTTTGGCGGGACAGCCTGCCAGGCAGCTGCTGCCCCGGGGAGCGGCCTCCGCCATGTCTCTAGCACACGAAAAGCCCCCACAAGACGAGGGCTTCCATTAGCCAAAGAAGGGGGGAAATTGAGGAAACCTAAAGCACAGTACGGCTGCCACATACTCTTTTCCGATGAAGAGCACCTCTCCCGGGTCCCGGGCCTGGGGGCCTGGGGGGCTGCGTGAGGCGGTCAGTGTAAACACAGAAATCTGTCAAGAAAGGAAATTGCGATCTGCTCGGTGAGAACCTGAAAGCAGAGCTTTCCCAACAAAATTCTTGATGCAGATATAAATAATTGAGTGTATCTACATCACACAGTTCAGTTCGGTGTGACTGTGTGCACAGCTGTATCTTTGAACTGGAAACGTCAGGTGCTTTCCGTGTTCAGAGCAGAACTTCTCTACCTTCTGAGATCCTCCTAGAAACAAAGGCCCCTTTCTCCCCCATCTCTCCCACCTCTGGAAGAAAGCGTTACCGTCTTCAGCCCTTAGCCATCCGTTTACGTTTGGTGATTTGCTTTGTCAGTTCCCAAACTTGCACACAGGGTAGCAGCGGAAAGAGCAAGTGGGGCGAGGGGAGGGAATCTTCATGAACAACAGTGTCGGCAGGTGTGAGCTCACGTAGCGGTGGCTTACCTTCACTCCCCGGGACCACGTGAGCCCTGGTCTGTCTCCGTGCCACTGAGGCTGCAGGTACAGAGACTCATCCGAGCTCATCGGCCCTTGTGAACCTCACATCAGGGAGACAAATCTATACGTTCTTTTATTTATTTATTTATTTGAGAGTGAGCGTGCGCGTGTGAGAGGGAGTGGGGGGAGGGGCAGAGGGAGACTCTCAAGCAGACTCTGTGCTGAGCTTGGAGCCCAAAACAGGGCTCAATCCCACGAAGCTGAGATCATGACCTGAGCCGACATCAGGACTTAGATGCTTAGCCGACTGAGCCACCCTGGAGCCCCAAATCTATACATTCTTGACAACAGTGCCTTACATCAAGTGCTTTGACAGAGGGCCAAGAGGAAAAAAGCCTACGAAAAATGTCTCTAAGTCCCAATCCAGAAATCTATTTATTACACACGTCATTTGTGATGTGGGGGGGAAAAAAAAGAATCAAAGGCACTTAAAAAAAACTATCACAATATGTTATATGCTGAACAGATTATTTTAAATTGAAGTATTTCATTTGGTTGGTGCATGTGGGAGGAAGGATGGCTTTGGTGGCCGTCAGTGGCTCATTCATTCACTTGACCACATTACTGCCCCTGGGATTGCTGTCGGGCCTTATGGGAAGTCGTCAGTCATGGTTCCTACTATCTGAGAGCTCACAGCTGAGAGAGGCAGAGAGACCCACCAGCTACAACCCAGCGTGACATGTGTTACAGAAGGTCGTAAGACAAGGTGACGTGTGTGGTAGTGGACAAATGCAGAAACATCCTGGTCCCTGAAGGGGAGAGCACCTGCCTTTGCTGACACCCACGGAGAAGATCCATGTAGTGACGTTTGACCCGGAAGAATGGGTTCGTGTCTTTCGAGCCTGCTGCCCCTCCTCGAGCAGGGGGATCACAGGCCCGACACCAGAAAACACCAGAACCCACCTTTTCAGGGAGACGCGACAGATGGCAAATCTTCAGATACAGGCGCCTCCAAACATATCAGCTGAGGGTGTGCTATTTTCTGATCTTTGTGATTTTAAAACGGATCTTCATTTCAACCTTATTTATTAAGCGGAAGATTCCGGCAATTTTGGATGGGCCTCGGAGGCAGGTTTCCTTCTTGTCTTCTTCCCTTGGAGTGTCCCTGCCGGGGTTGCCGCACTCACAGATGTCTTCACCCGAAAGCGAAACAAACACTACCTTACCAGCTAGTGGGCACGCCCGTGATTCTCCCTGATACCTGGCGCCTGCGAAGTTCGACAGTTTGGGTTAATGATTAAGTGAAGTTACAGGACCTAAGCAAGGCTTTTTGCTCCCTACTCCTTCCTCCGTGAAGGCAGGCTCTGCCCAGCCACTACCACCTCGGGCATCACCGCAGGCTGGTGTGGAGGGGCCAGGCTCGTCTGCTTAGCGCGGGTGTTCCCATCCGTAAGTGCCAAGCCGTCAGACCACCTGCTGACGTGACTTCACAGAAAAGAGAAAGCAGAGATGTGGCTGACAGTTGGCTGGGTGCCGCTAATTAAGTGCTGCAACCCCACCCCCTAGCAGACCCAGGCCCCCGGGCTCTAACCCATGTGATAGAGTTTCCTCCAATGGTGGCACGTAGTAGGGTGGCCCGGAGGGGTGTGTGTGCGTGTGCGTGTATGTGTGCATGCATGGGTGCTATAGGGAGAGACCGTTTTGAGCCAACGTTCCGCCCTCCTTTGGGCAGACCCAGAGCAAGAGCCCTCGCCTCAAATCACACCGTGGCCCAGGATGAAGGGCATGAAGATAAACATGAGAACCAGATTTCTCTAAACACGTTATCTTGCTGTCAGGAAGCTTATAATCTCGACAGGAGCAGTATTTCTCAACCAAAACTGATGGCTAATAACACACATTAGCCTTCTAGATGAGTTGGAGAACACTGGGCTGGTGTCTCCGGGGAAGGTCCGGTTCTGGAGGCCAGATTTTAACTAAAATTTGAATGATGGATTCTGTTTCAACAAACAAAGGGAGAGTGGCATTTCAGGCGTGTGAGCCAAAAGCAATATTAAATGTTCAATTCCTGAACTAGTTATTCAAAAAATCCTTTGATTTAAGCATTCCAAAGTTGTGACGCTGACCAGGTAGCCTGAACCCAGTCTTGCCCTACAGCAGTGCAGAGCCAACCTGCAGCCACGATTCTCATCCGTTGCCAAGACCCCAGGCACGGCTCTGGGACTGTGCTAGCCTCGCGGCCACGTGCATGGCGTGAAGGGGACGGGCCCTCCTCGCTGCCCGTCGGCATGCCACCGCTGCGGTGACTTGAGCACATTTTCATCTCACGGACGAGAAGAAACCCGGGCTTCCTGGAAGTTACCAAGCCAGCAGCCACAGTGCTTGCTAAGCTTCCATCTTGCCACCTCCAAGTCCGGCTCCAGGGACGAAGGACAGAGATGTGGCACCTGGAAACAGCGTCCGTCCCGTGTGGTCTTGCCCCTCCAGCCTCCCAGGCTTCCTCTCCGCCCTGACTCAGGCTCTGGGTGAGTCAGGTGCAGATAGTTTCATCTCTATGAAGCTATGGAAAAAAGCTCTGTCCCAGACTGCATTTCCTTCATCTTCCAGAAATCACAGACCTCTCTCAGCCCTGGTCTCCACCCGGACACCCTGGGGATGATCACATGTATCCCACGTAGACAGCATTTTGAGGACGTGCAGGTGGATTGTGTAAACACACATTTTAAAGTACATTTGTTTATGGATCAAACCTACTTACAGAGTGCCCGGTGGGGGCCGGGAATAATGTTAGCCACGGGGTGAGAGTGAACATAGCACATTCTCTCTCTCTCTCTCTCTCTCTCTCTCTCTCTCTCTCTCACGGAGCACAATTAGGCAGAGGAGGGCAGACCGGAGGTTTACCCGGACCCAGAAACAAGCATGCTGTGAATGGGGGCGTGTGGAGGGAGATGAGCACGAGCATCTCATTTGATTGTCATCATCGGGATCCTTGTTTTTGAGAGGGTTACAGTTAAGCTAAGATCCAAAGGGTGGTTTGGATGAGTCCAAGCAGCAGGAGGGAGGCGGCCTTGCAGAGAGCCGGGAACCGCATGGGGAAGCAGAGGAGAGCAGATGAGGGTGCAGCACAGAGCCTCCAGAACCACGAGGGGAACCTGGGTTTTATTTTAAAAGCAAAGGGAAGCCACGGGATGATCCTGTGATGGCATAACTCGTCTCTCCTACGAGACTGTCAACTCTGCAAGGCTGGAAACCCACAGGGACGTGTCGCGGGCTCTCCCACAGCAGCAGATACTGTGATTTGCTAACTAAATATTTGCTAATTGGAATGTCCTAAGTTACAGAGATAGTGAGGGTACTTTATGAGGTAGTTCCCTCAAGCTCTGCCGCAACTTGAAAGGTCCTTGAGCTGCACAAAGAATAGAATGTTAACTTTGTTCCATCGAGTGGGGTACATTTTTAAAATTAGAGGCAAACACCTCACCCAGTACAGTCCATGTGTGTATTGGAGGAATGACGAATGACATGTTACATTTCCTTCCTTTTGAAGTGCTTCAGATTTGGTTTTTTTTGTTCCCTTCGGGGTTTTCAGGATTTTACAGCGGAGCTGGTGAATGTTTCGCGTCGCCCTTGGCTGTCACTTCACAGAAGGAGACACATGGAAAGACCCCAGGGCATGGGTCCCAACGCTCTGGACTGGGACCAGCAGCCTCGTCGAGCAGGTGGGCACAGAGGGGAGTCCCCCAAAACGGTCTCTGTGTCCTCGCTTCCCTCACCTTCACTTTCGGTGCCTCCCACCCGAGAAGGATCCCATGGAATCTCTTTTCACAGAATGTTCTGTAAAAGGGAAAAGCTCAAATTCTCATCATGTTTTAATACTTCCTTTTCTAAATTCATTTTTTTTTTTTTTTTTTTAGAGAGTGAGATGGGGGAAGGGGCAGAGAGAGAGTGCGAGAGAATCCCAAGCAGACTGCACGCTCTGTGCAGAGCCTGACGCGGGTTCAATCTCACCCCCCTGAGATCACGACATGAGCCAAAATCAAGAGTCGGAGGCTTAACCCACTGAACCACCCAGGCGTCCCTGTAAATTCACTATTGTAACAATGAGACATAAAAATGGTTTGGACACAAAATTCTCTCCGAGCAGTCTCTCTGAGTCTGTTCTTCTCCATCCTGAGTAAAAAATGCTGAGGGGTTTGTTTTGCTTTTACCCTCATGTGAGAAATGCCTTGTTGTGAGAATATTTTTAGTGTTGTCATTTGGGAATGGGGAGTTTTGGGGGCTCAGGGAACAGTAGGGCGCTATGAAAGAAAACTGAACTTTTTATGGTACTAGGAACTCCGTTGACGGAAAGCGCGGTGTCAGGTACGGCTCGTCCCGTGAGGATGGAGAGGGTGGCGAGGGGCCCACAGCATCGAGCCCGTCCTGAGGAGGCGTCTGCCTCCGCATGGGGACGCGGGGACCCACGTGAACGATTTTAAACCACTATGGTTGTTCATGCTTGTCTGGTTCCTGCCGTGACCAGACCTGGGAGGGACCAGACCGGGGTTTCTTCCCCAGCGATGTTACCACCAGGGATACGGTGGCAAGAAAGCAACTCACAGGCCTCCTGTCGACGTTTATTATTAAGTGGGCACGGAAGGCAGCGGTTTGGCCTTCTTGGTGCATTTGGGGGCAAGGCCCCTCTGGTTTTCCGGAGGCAGCCCAATGCGTGTTCTGTGCGGAGGGGGTACTGGGACAACATCTGAAGACAAGACCGGCTGGGCTGGGGTCTTCGGCCGTTTCTGCTCCCGGGGCCCAAAGGAATTCTGGACAGAATGTGCTTCCTCACACATTTACGTTGAAATGAACATTTTATCACATCTCACAGCTGCACGGATGAGCTTTCCATTATAACGTGTATTGTGGTATATTTGTTCTAAACATAGTTTTGTTAAAACGGTGGAGTTGAGGGTGTTTTCTGTCCCATTCGTGCAAAGTGAGCATCACGTACTCTAATAGGATGAGCCAGTCTCCAAGGTCAAACCCGTTGGCTACCCTGGGCTCGTTTTTGGCAGGAGATATCGGGCTTGGTTTTGTACTTCAACGAAACATGCTGCTGGGACAGCTGTGTTCTTCTGGGTCTGTCCTAAGGTGGGTTGGCAGGTACAGGTCAGCGCGAGAGCCACCGTGTCTGTCGCCTGCATGACATCGGGGGGCTGCCCCTCAGCGCCTCCTGCTGTGGCTTCCTTGGTGTGTCGTCAAAGGGTTCCAGCTGCCATGGGCCCCAGAAGGGTTTTCCCTCCCAGCCTGGCTCCAGTCCAGTCAAAGGGTGTGCATGTGACCCCCTGGTACAGTGGGAGATGAAGTGGGCAAAAACGTGAGGGGGGGTTATGGGAAGGGGGCCCGGGGGTGGCATTTCAAACCAAAGGAAAGAGACTCCATGCAACATAAGGATTTGCAAAACAGCTCCATCATGGGCTTTCCTCCCCACAGACTACTGGACAGTCTCCTACACCCGGGGTGCACGCGCTCCTGGCTGAGACTGCCTGTCGGCCACAGCTCCCTTGAAGACAGGGACAAGGCATCTTCATGAACGACAAGATACAGCAAATGCACTGGAAAAGGGTGGAGCCCAGAACAATTGTAGACGATGCATTTGATTTTTGCTCTTATTTTGATATGTGACTTGTGACATTGGAGTGCAGATGCTCTTCTGCACCTGGATGCTGGGGTCGGCCTCTGGCCCCACCTGACTCTCCTTCCTGCCTGCCTCCCTGACTCTGAACTTCTTCCTCCCTTGTGCATTCGCTCCCATTCTCCCCTTTTTCCCAGGGGCGTCTCTCCGGCAGCTTCCCACTGTCTCCATCATCAACTTCCTCCTCTCCTTGGCACGGATCCCATCACCATGGAAACGGGCCATCATCTCTCCCTTCCCAGACCCACCTTTTCCCGACTCCATCTCCCCTCCAGCGTCTCTCTGCAGAAGAGTTGCCTCCGCTCTCTGTCTAAATTCTCTCCCCCTGTCCTCTCCCCAATGCACCCAGATCACACTTTCATGCCCTTCTGCACAGAGCTGCTCTTATCAAGGCCCCCTGCAGCTGCCCATTCTCGGCCCGCGGCGCAGCTGACCCGTTGACGCTGTTCCGTCTGCCTCGCTGATCTCAGGACACCACACCTTCTCATCTCTCTTCCCGCGACACTGCGGGTCTCTGTCCCCTCTCCTTTGCTGGCCGTTTCTCTTCTCCTTGACTTCCTCGTGTTTGAGTGTCCAAGGACCGAGGTCTCGACCTTCTCTTCTCCCAGGCGACCGTGCATCCTCCTGCTGATTCCCCTCCAGTCTCAAGGCTTAATTAATTAATTAATTACATTTATTTATTTAATTATTTAAATTCAATTAATTGGCATAGAGTGTATTACTAGTTTCAGAGGTAGAGGTCAGTGATTCATCAGTCTTTTATTTTTTTATTTTTTTTAAAGATTTTTATTTATTTGTTTGAGAGAGAGAAAGAGATAGAGAGACCATGAGAGGGGGGAGGGCCAGAGGGAGATGCAGGTTCCTCGCTGAGCAGGGAGCCCGATGCGGGACTCGATCCCAGGGGCCTGGGATTGTGACCTGAGCCGAAGGCAGTCGCCTAACCGACTGAGCCACCCAGGCGCCCGTGATTCACCAGTCTTATGTAACACCCAGTGCTCATTCCATCACATGCCCTCCTGAATGCCCATCCCCCAGCTACCTTATCCCCCCACCCCCTCCCCCGACTTCAGGCTTTAAATCCCAACAGTCAGTGTGCTCGAGGCTCACACGTGTGTAACTCTGGCTCAGACCTTGTTCCCGGGCCCCCTCCTTGCTCGACCGCCTGACTTCCTGGTATCTCCAGTTGCCTCTGTGGTAGCACCTCAGATCCAAACACATCTAACACAGCCCTCTGATCTGTCCCTCGTAAGCTGCCCCACAGCCTTCCCCACCTTCAACTGGGGGCAGCAACATTTTTCCTCTGGTTCAGGCCACAAAACCATCTGTCAGAAAATGCTTTGGGTTCTGACCTCAGAGTACTTTATGTCTGATGTCCAGCCACTTCTCCCCGTCCACTGCTGTCTTCTGCTCTGAGCCCTCACACACTCTTGCCTGGATTTCTGTGATGGCCTCCTAACCGCTCTGCCTTCATGTCCTCTTGTTCTCTTTATTCTCAACCCAATATCTAGAATGACCTTTTGAAAGCTTAAGGCATGTTAAGCCCTTCAGTTGCTCACAACCTGCAGAGGCTTGCCTTTTTAATCGGAACAAAAACCGGAGTTCTTATAATGCCCACAAGACCCTAAATCTGACCTCGTATTCAGTGTTACTCTCCCTCCTGCGCATGCTCTTCCATCTGCTCTGGCTTCTCCCTGTTCTGTAAACATACCAGAACGACCTGCCTCAGGGCCTTTGCACTGCCTGGCTCTTCTGCCCAAATACTCTCCTCCTGGATTGCCTTCAAGTGGTGAAATTTGTCCAAATTTCACCTTCTTCTGGTAAGGTTCAGAGAAGCTATGTAAAATTATGACTTGCTGTTAGTTCTGGTCCCTTTTAGCCTGCACTATGTTTTTTTTTTTTTCTACTGTATTTCTTAGCACTTTATAACATGCTCTATCATCTAATTATCCATTATGTTTGGTATTTATTGTCTGCCTCGGGACACAAGGTCAGCTCTGTGAGGGCACGGAGTTCAGTAGTATTTATCCCAAGAACCTAGGATAGTGCCTAGCGCATAGCGGATCAAATAGAGCACCCGTCAGCATTAGAATGAGCACTAAGGTGGGGAATACAAGAGGAGACGGTGAGCTTAGCTGTCAAAACAGGACTTGTGCATGCACCAGCGTTAGATGGAGAAAGGAATACAGTGATTGACAGTTGAACAAAGCCCTTCTCTGCTGGAGGAGGGTAAGGAAGGCCTTGGAAGGAGTTTCTGGGGCTCCGCAGTATCAGTGAAGTCGAGGATCGACCGAGGAGTTAGGGACTGAGCCGCGTCGTGTAGCCTGGGACAGGGCGAAAACCCCGTCACTCTCAGATTCAAGAGAGGAGCCCAAGAGAGAGTTCCAGACCAGAGCACATTCTGGAAACCAAGTGTTGGAAATAAACATAGCTTGCTTGTCAGTTTCCAGAAGGAGTGACTCTGTCCTTCTCTACCCATTTTCCTGATTTGTGAAGTGGGAAGGCTCTTGTTTGCTTACTGCTTCCAGAGGACAGTGAGTCAGAAAGAGAGTGACCATGAGTGGCCTGCTGCCTGTCTCCGGGTGAGGGGTCCTAGAAATGGAACACATTCCGACGTTTGACGTGTCTGTGGGAGGTCTGACCGTCAGCAAAACCTTCTCCACTCCCCTGCACCTGCTGATTTGCATCTTATAAAATGCACTGTCCCTCTTGCAGCATATTGCCCAGCGATTAGAAAGGTTAATATGGAAAAATCCCTGATGTGGTCAAGGCCTGGCTTTCGTTCAGAAAGATCTTGAGGATTTTATATTCCGGAAGAATCTTGGGGGTCAGACTGAAGAACGTATTTTTCTTCCTACAAGGAAAAAGAGGGCAGAACTCTTCCCAGCTTCTTAGTATTGATGCCTCATGAATTATTTAAGTTATGTAAAATGTTGCTCTATTAAGATTTGCATATTTGCAAATATTTAAATACCATTCCTTTTCAATTTTTGAACAAGTTTTGTTACCATCAGATTGTCAGTAGACATCTGCTGAAATTTCTACTCTTTGCCCTCCAGTTGCAGATGAAAATGCCAGTAGAAAGTTCCTTTCTGCACCAGGGTTTACGTATTACTAGGGAGACATGGAATTTTCCCAGAGTATTTGCTTCTTGCATTAATTCAGCAATTTGCTGTTTTGGAAAACCTGGGTACAGATGTTTTCTCATTGCCCTGGGCACGTTGTGTCTGCCTCGGGGGATTGTAAAGAAATTGCCTGAACAACACTGAGGAGAAATTGGATGACAGAACATAGGACACTGGACAAATCAAAGAAGGCTTCCTGGAGGAAGGGAGACTGTCACTGAATCACGCATCCGAAGGGCAAATAAGAAGACACAGAAACAGAAAGAAGCTAAAGGATTTACCCAAAATGAAGTAAATAGAGTCAGGATAGACCTGCGGAGCATTTCTCAGTGCACTTTTGTTTTTTTAATGATACTGGAAACTCTAGGTAGAGAAGAATGTTAAGAACAAAGAAGAGTTGCTAGGGTCATGTCTGTAAATACCCCGAACGAGGGAGCGGAAGGCCAATGGGCCCTGTTTCCCTTGTGGTCAGAAGAGATTGTGGGTTTTTTCTGGTATTTTTTTCTCCAACCATTTGCCTACCTAGATTACTTTTTCTCTTCTCCTCCATTTTTGTCAAAATTCTACCACACTTTCAACCACACCACGGGCACCTGTCTCCTCCATGCGCCTCTCCGAATCCCCGCCCTCCTCCTGACCCACGATGGATGATCCCGGTACCCACACTGTTTCCAGTCACTCAAGGAGATCCTCCGGAGTTGGAACGATTCCTGGGCTTCTCCAGGTGAGCTCCCCCAGAGGCAACAGGCCACAGCATGCAACAGAACGCTGGCCAAAAGTGGAGACGTTTTGGAAAGACTGATGACACGAACAAGAAAGGCAGCCCTCCTATGCCCCTGCTTGCAGGGGGAAGGAGACTCCCGTGGGAAGAGTCACCTTAAGGGAACTCAGGTCCTTCTGTGTTGCATTGTTGTGCATTTGGGGGTGTGTGTGTTGAGGAGTAGGTTTCCATAATATTTCAATGGTTCAGAAGTTTTTTTCTGGATACTGATTTACAAAATGGCAGATTTTATTATTTTAAATGCATCTAAAGATAGGAAAAAACACTTTTTAACTGAGTTTTTCAAAACTTCCTTTTTTAGGGGTGCCTCAGTGGCTCAGTCGGTTGAGCGCCCCACTCCTGATTTCAGCTCAGGTCTTGATCTTGGAGTCTTGAGTTCGCCCCTCACTGGGCTCCATGCTGAGCATGGAGGCTACTCACAAAACAAATAATGACAACAAAAAACCCTTTCTCTTTAAAACCTGAATCAAGAGTTTAAATTACAGGCTGGAGAAAAGGCATGAAGGAGCTCAAGATAACCCAAGTTAACACCTCCTAGTTTCTCAGCTACTACTTGAAGGCGGATTTCAGGAACTGGTCTTGCTTTTCCCACTCAGTAGCAAATAACATCCATCCAAAACATACTAAAAAGAAACCAAATGTTCAATCACTGGAAATCACCTTTTCCATGACAAAATAAAATAAAAGCTTAAGGGTAAATTTATTCCTCATCTCGAGAACTAGAAATCCAGCTTCAAATATACACAGTAGTTTCAAGCTCTACTGAGCCAGGGTTATCCCATTAATTATGGATGACATTATGTTTTAAACAAATACAAATTGTTTTGCTCTCACCTTTAGAACCCCCTGAAGCAAATGTTTTATTCCCAGTGAGAATCATTCTGCACAGCTCAGGTCCTTGGATTACTGGGAGAGCTGCAGTAGTATTACGCCATCCAAAAATCCAATGTTGTCTTATTGATACCTGACTCCCATTGTACCGTGTTATTTAGTGGGAGGGAGCAGGGCCAGGAAGACGTGGTTCTCTCTCCCGTTACCGGCGATGACTCACTCACTCAATAGACAGGATGATGGGGGAGACTTCATCCCCAGGCCACGGACTGCACACATTCCGGCATTGTCCCCTCTCCCGGGCAGACATCACGGATGGGTGGAGGTTTTCCACTCGGCCCACATGCAATGTGAGGATTTGTTCGGGCACTGGACTCCGGTTAGCCATTGATGGAAGAGGCCAACCTGGTCCCTCTGTTACAGCTTCACAAAGTAAGTCTTTCTTCTGGGTCACTGTGAACCTCAAGGGCTTGGTCAGGTCTATTCTATTCTGTTCCATTCCATTCCATTCCATTCCATTCCATTCCATTCCATTCCATTCTCCCATGAAGGCTTCAGTGTTTTGAAACCTTTTCTAGACCTGCCTTGTTGGGCTGGTGTGTGGTATGCAGATTGCAAGACTCTGAGGGTCACAACCCAGTGTCCTTCTCTATGAGCTAGCTGCCCAGTGTGGGTCTGAAATACCAACCTTTGGGTGTTGGCGCCCAGGAAGGAAGGTACTTTCTCTGTGGAAATGTATTATTCTTAGGTTGTTCAATGAACAACATTGTTGTTGTTGAACAGTTGTTCAATGAGTCTCTGGATCAGAGGTTCCACCTGTGGATGCAGAATGGGGTCATTTACCCATTGCCTACGTGGGGTCAGCTGACTTGCTTCTGGTTTCATGCCTCATCACTCACCTTTGGGTCTTCTCCACTCGGTTCGCAAAGCTCTCTCGACCATCTCTAGACCGAGAATGTGCTTTCGTGGAAAGGGATACTGGGTCTGGAAGCAGAAGCCCCAGATTCAAATCCACTGTTTTATTTATCTTTTAAACAAACACCCACCGAGAGCTTACTTTGTTTTAGGCACTGAACTCCAGCCGTCTGCGTTGATAAATTCATTTGACTTCACAGCACCCGTGATGCAGAGTCGCTCATTATCTGTCTTTACTGCTACAGAGACGGGGAGGATGGGGAAGGAGGCAGAGTCGAACCCCACTCTCGCCAGCCCTGGGGACGATGCTCTCAAACCCACGGCCTGCTCTTGGACAAATAAAGGACCTCAGGTTTTCCCGCCTGAGTGTTACCGTTCTCACATGAAAAAGTGAGCGTGAAAACAGCAACTGTGTGGCTTCTCTGTGTTTGCCAAGGTGGTCTGAAAGCCCTAATGGCCTACACGAAGGTCAGGTGCAATCGTTATAAAGGAGGAAGGAGAACCAGTTTGCAAGTGGAGATTGGTGAGAAATAATGAAGCAGAGACTTCACGGTGCCTGTCCTGAGAGCTTCCCTACTTCTGATGTGGAAGTGGCAGCAAGAGCCCACATTTTCTCTGCATCCCTGGGCTTTGTGCGTACACGGCCACCTGGCCCAGCCGCAGTGACAGGAACTCAGCTCCCAAATACATAACATTGATATTAGAACAGAGAAATTTGTGTCACATACAGATGACAGAAAGCAAAAAAAAAAAAGGAGGGAAGGAGGAGAGAAAGTCTTTAGTTCCACTGAGTAACAGATTACAATCATGATGGTCATAGATGGTGTGAATATAAAGACTTTAAGGAAAAGTTCGATCGGTTCTTTATGGGTTATACTGATGGGGAAGGCAGGTAGAGTGAGAATCTAGGCATCAAAAGATCATCTATTTTAAAAATTTTCATTTATTTATTTTGAAGATTTTATTTACTTATTTATTTGAGAGACAGTGCGAGAGAGAGCATGTGTAGGGCAGAGGGAGAGGGAGAAGCACTCCCTGCTGAGCATGGAGCCCAATGTGGGGTTCGATCCCAGGACCCTGAGCTGAAGGCAGACACTTAACCAACGGAGCCACCCAGGTGCCCCGAGCTATTTTTTTTTAAGGTGTAGATAAATACAACACAAAATGGGTAAAATCAGTGCTTATGGTGATCAGGACAAAGGGAAGAAACTAAACAAGGGAAGACGAGCACGCAGAAACGCACACGTTATGGCGACATCAGGGGAGGAAGCAGCACATTGTGCTCTGAGCTGCCAAGCAGCCAAATCAAAGATGCATGAATGATTCACAGTGTGATGAGATGAAACACACAACAACTAAACAGCCAGGCAGGTGGAACACATCTTCTGCAATTTATATACCAGTGGGATGTTTCCTATGGGTCCTTAACAATGGTATGTGTAAAATTATGGAAATTGACACATTAAATAGCTCAAGTTTGGGGAAGGTGGTTCTTGAAACTCCATCAGTGCAGTTTCGTTAAGAAATCAAAGCAACGTGGTCCAGGTCCAGAGCCCTCTAGAGGTGCCTGGATCCGAGTGGACAGCGAAAGCTGTGGATTCCCCAGCATACCAGGGAAGTGAGTCAAGGGGTCATTCCCTGTTCCTCTTTGCCTGGTGGATGAGAAGTTGGGAGCAGAGGTTGAACTGCCAAACGTGGAGCCAGAGCACATAGGGCATGGAGGCTCTGACTAGCTCGGAGCTGGACCCACAGCTATAGAAATGATCTACCCCTGCAGTCATGTCTCTCTGTGGAGTCGGATTCCACAGGGGCCACTCAGAAATGGGCATGGAGACTGACCACAGGCTGATTTTAGGCAGAAAATGAGGGCAGGCTAAACAAAGATGAAGCTCCTACAGCAGAAAGACTAGCACTCCTTTCTATGGTCTTCCATAATCCGCTGGCTAGTTGGGCGTCGCAGCTAATTAACTCTTCATTCAACTCTTCCACAACAATGTACCGAATCCACTTTGTCCTGGGGACCATGCTGAGTGCTTGGTTACGGAATCATCCCTAACTTCGTGGAGCTTATTGGGTCACAAAGAAACTCGACATGGTGTGTAATCCTACCGGGTCGGGAAGTACAGGATGCAGGGAGCAGAGGGCTAGGGAAGATCTCCCAGGGCAAAACCACTGAAGGTGAGCCTCAAAGATGAGTGTGAGCTCCAGCGAAGGCAATGATGTTGGACGAGGGAGGGGAAGGTGCCAGGAGGCAGGAGGGAGCGCACTGCCTTCGTGCGGAGAACAGAATTGTCCTGGCAGGAAGAGGCGGGGTGGAGGGGGGTGGGATTCAGGAATGGAGAAGACGAAGAAGAAGGGATATTCCGTTTACAGAAGTTAACAGGAGTGGTTTAAAATACCTTATTAAAAGATAAACTATTTCAGGTTTTACATAGAAAACTCCAACCATATGTCACGAAGTCTAAACACAGCTAAATGAAAACCACATACCTGGGAAAACAGGCAGAAGAAGGGAGGGGGGAGGAAGGGAGGAGAAGGGAAGGGATGGTATAAACGGCATTCGGCCAGGGTAGGATTCAAGGGGCACGTGGAAAAGAATGCAGATTTGAAAAGTGGGACTAGAACAGGGAGATAAAACATCATAGACCTTCCGAATGTCAGGAACAGTAGCTCGTTGCCCCCGATGGCAGTGACCCTAGTGCACAGTTCCCAGTAGTCAGCCCCAGCATTGTTCAGACATCAGACGCCATGCTTCAGGCTTTGGTTGTGTTGTTGGTGTGACTGCCCCTGATCGCGGCCATCCCGCTGGGGGGACCTCCGTACAGCGTCCACCCATATTCACAGGGAGGATCGCCTAAGGCCAGGACCAGTGAAGATGTTCTTATTAAAAAATATAATGGAGTCAAAAGTCTTCATTACGCTTATTAAGCCACAGGACTTAGAAATGTTCTGGAGGGGAGCTGGGGTGGCTCATTTGGTTGAATGTCCAACCCTTGATTTCGGCTCAAGTCATGATCTCAGGGTCATGGGACTGAGCCCTGTGTTGGGCTCTGTGCTCAGCTCGGAGTCTGCTTGAGATTCTCCTCCTCTCCCTTTGCCGCTTCCCTCCATGTGCTGTCTCTCTAAATAAGTAAATTAATTAATTGGTTAATTAATTTAAAAAAGAAATGTTCTGGAGGCTCCAGCGGGGAGCAGTGCTGGTTGTTTTGAGAGGTGATATACCCTTTCCGACAGGGTCTTTTGGGGACATCTTGGTCACCGTGGATGTACCCCAGTGTGACTACGTGGGGATCACATGGGCACAGGGAGAGAATTTCTATCAGGAAGACAGAGGGTGAAGCAAGTTGAGATGATTCACACTCTGGGAGAACAGAGGCGACACCATTGAGGGGGAGCGTGATGGTGACTCAGTCGTAAAAGGTGAAAAAGTGGGCCCGGTGTGGGTGGGATTGGTTTGTGACCCACACTCCAGCTCACGGCATTCCAGCTTGGCACACTCACACTCACAGCTCCGAAGGGTGCAGAGCTCAGGGTGGTCCAGGCACTGTGTGGGATTTCCCTGCAGGAAGAGGGTGTTCTGAGGGACAGAGGGTGACTAAGCAGGCCAGAGAGTTCAGTGAAGGCAGATGAGCACCACTGCCCTGGGCCAGGCACCTGGGGAGTAACATGGCGGCAGGCAGAACAGCCCCAAGACATGCGGCAGCAGGGCCACGGGGTCAGCTTCCCCATCCATAGGTGCGGTGGGAGGGATGATCTGCCTCCAGGCTCCTGCTGTCCCAAAGTCAGAGGGGCCGAGCAGGAACCCTCTCTCGTCTTTGCAGGTCACGTGGGGGATTCTGCTGATTCTAACCACGTAAGGACTTCTGGCCTGGAGATCAGACGTGGACAATGCCTGGTGGGAGTGCATTTACACAGGGCTGGGGACCGAGACAGAAAAGGGTCCCCCAGCCCTGCCCAGAGACGTGGGTCAGGACTCCCCACCCAGGGAGGTGGCTCCAAAGGGATCCAGAAAGCTGTCTCTTTTTATGCCCTGATGCAAAGCTCTTCCATGGCTTCCCAATGACCCTAAAATTAATGAGGTGAACGAGAAGATTTCACAGAATCAATTTGAGGACCCCCGTGCTGAACGGAGGCGACCCTGGTCTCTGCACTCTGCCAAGCGTCTAGGTGGCTTAGAAGCAGAGCCAGGCCTGGAGACCATGGTTGACTGTCTTGTCTTTCCCAATCCCTCTGTCGTCTCAGCCCCTCCTCTGGCTTGCAGTCTTGGTCACTGACTTTTGATGGTCCTTCTCGCCTCTGGGACTTGGCAAACTCTATTCCCTCCCACTGGGATGATCTCAGCATCTCCTGTACTCCCAGTTGTTGTGAACTGTATTCACCTTTTAAGACAACTCAACTGTCTACACCCTGGGAGGCCTTCCTTGACCCGTCTCCCCTGGATTGAGTGCTAACAAGCTAACGTGCCCTCCGTCTGTTGTTACTACTTAGTTATACACAAACATGTGCGGTTACGTATTTGTCTTCCTGGCTAGGCTGGAATCACCGGGAGGCAGGTACTGATTTTACTCCCAGCTGAACTCCCCGTATCTAGCCTAGGATGGTATATACTAGGCATGCAAATACATGTTAAATAAATTTATAAATGCGATACAGACATCACTGCCTTTTGAGGACTTCCTAGCTTCCTATTACGGGTTGAATGATGTTCCTCAGAAAGACATGTTGAAATTCCAACCCCCAGCACCTGTGGATGTGACCTTATTTGATGTAGGGTTGTTGCAGATAGAATTGAGTGAAGAGGAAATCGTTCAGGGGGCCCTGATCCAATATGACCGATGTCAGTAAAGGAGGAGGAAGCTCCATGTGAAGATGGACCCATGGGGAGAAGATCACAGGGAGACAGAGGCAGAGGATGGAGGGTTGCAGCTATTATCTGGGGAATGGTGAGGATGGGAGCCCCCACCACCAGCCTGGGGAGGTGAGGAAGGATTCTTCCCCGGGGGCTCAGAGAGAGTGCACCCCGCTGACATGTAACTAGGGACTTCTGACATGTAACTGACATGTAAGTAGGGACTTCTGACATGTAACTGACATGTAAGTAGGGACTTCTGACATGTAACTGACATGTAAGTAGGGACTTCTGCCCCCACGACTGTGAGAGGTGAGATTTTTGTTGTTTGCGTCCACTGAGTTTGTGGTGGTTTGTTACGGCAGCCCCAGGGAACTGGTATACCTCCCAGCGTGTGCAAGAAGAAGCCTCTGACCTGGAGTCTGAGGAAAGTTATCTCCCAATCAAACAAAATCATTTGAACCACAAATGCAAAAGTGACACTAATTTTCTCTTAATGTTTGAAAATGCTTACAGAGACAGAATCTGTAAAGCACACCAACACGTCAGGAGTGCAAATATTTCAATTCCTTCAGTGTTCCTGTTGGTGAGGAGAGAAAGATATTACAGCTTCAGGTTTTCTAGAAAGTTTCCACTTCTAAATGCCATCCACTTTTTTCCCATCGAACAAAGAAAGAGGACATTTACGTGTTAATGTATGTTCTGAAATTGGTCACTTATTAACAAGATTGCCCTTGGAAAAGGGATTTAACACGGCTGTGCTCCCATTTTATCTCATGTAAGCGGAAATAATCAAGCCTATTTATAGTTTATTAGCATCCTCTGAGATAATACAGGAACAGTTCTTGGAAGAGTGTCCAACATATATTAAATACACTCTTATTTTATCCTTAATTATATTGCTAAGTGCCTTACTCCAGAATCTAGTTTGAAATTCCTCTTTTCCCCTCCTGTTTTGTGTTTTGATGTCTTCATCCTGTAATTGGGTTCTCTCACGAGAGTCTCTGCTGGAGTCCCGAAGTGACCGTTTACTCGTGTTATGTGCTGGTGCTCCTTTTGTACTCTGTTTAATCAGTAACTTCCAGGGGCCATATGCTTCCTCTGAAGAAAGGCAATTTATTTATTTAAAGATTTTATTTATTTATTTGAGAGAGAGAGAGAGAAGAGCGCCTGAGCAGAGGGGAGGGGCAGAAAGAGAAGCAAACTCCTTGCTGAGCCTGGAGCCCATCGTGGGGCTCGATTCCAGGACCCTGAGATCATGACCTGAGCTGAAGGCAGATGCTTCACCAACGGAGCCCCCAGGTTTCCCGAAGAAAGGACATTTATATAAATATATGAGACGTGTAACTAGAAAAAATTTGTCCTGGCTCTTTCCAGACCAGGAGGAAGGACAGTAAGGAAGATCCAGTGGTACCAGTGGGACGGGGTGCCTGAGATTCCATGACAAGAACTGGAGCTCAGAGGACCCTGCTCCTGTACACCCCACCGTGTAGGGTCTGGAGAGCAGCACAGAGTGGCTGGTCCTCGGGTCCATCTGGAGCAAGCCTTGGAAGACCACGCCTTCCCTGGGCCCTGCAAACACATCCATCTGGCACTCCGGCCGCAGTGCTCAGGGAATCCGGCAGCCAACCCTCTCCCCCCGACCCCTGTGCTCTCCCAGACGCATGGGCCTCCGGGGCCCGGTTTCCCACACGTTGAGTGCGGGCTGAAACACAACAGAAGAGGGAAAAGCCAGGCAGTTTTGAGCTGGACTGGGGCGTAAAGCACTTGGCAATGTAAAGCACTGATTTTTTTCGGTTCCTTCTCGAGTATAATAAGCCCCTGAATATTCATATGTAACCTTTTCTAACGCTGTGTTCAGTGCTTATTCATGCACTGGGAGTGGGTGCCGGTGACTCATGGTGCCTGTTCCGGGCTATTGATGTGCCTCTCCAAGCCCCCACCCCACGCTTATCGTCAGTTCTCCACGGAAGGCTTTGTTTGTTGGTGTTGATGCTGTCATTGCTGTTATTTCTCTAGGACTTTGAAAAGACACGCATCCCCCCCGCCTCCCCGCACCCCTACCCTCGGGCCAGCTCATCGGAACCTCCTGTGTCTTCCTCTACCTTGCTTGTCAGACTTTGCTAACCTGTCTCCGAGGAGAAGCCGGTGGACCCATTGTCTCTGCACTCGCTTGTGTGGACGGAACGATGCCCTCTCTCCACCCCAGAAAATCCATGTCCCGATCCCTAGAACCTGCGCATGGGTGGTCTGACATGGCAAAGGAACAGTCCTGCGTCTTCAGGTGGGGAGATGACTTTGGATTATCCGAATGGGCCCACTATAGTCACAGGGATCCTTAGGAGCAAAAGAGGGAGGCAGGGGGCCCAACGTGGAAAACCCTCCACTAGCCACTACTGGCTTTTGAGGCGGAGAGGGCTGTGAGCCAAGGAACACGGCAGCCTCTAGAAGCTGGGGAAGACAAGGATTCTCCCTGGAGCCTCCAAAAGGAACCAGCCCTGCCCCGGCTCGACTGTAGCCTAGTGAGATCCGTTTGGGACTTGTGACCTCTGCAAGCGTAATCTGATGAATTGTTGTTTTCTAAGCTTCAGAGTTGGTGGTAGCTTGCTGCAGTGGCAACAGGTCATGAACATCACTTCACCATCTTGAAAGGCTGCATTTTTAGTGGGCTCTTCCTTACGGCTTGCGAAGTGGACAGCCGGTATGGGGATACGGTTTATTGTGCAAAGCGGGACACTCTCTTGGGAGTGAAAGAAAGTGGCATTAATAATTACAAGGAAACAACAGGCATGGCTGAGAATCCACTGTGATGTGCCGTGGCGCTTTGAGTCCGCGAGACACACATTCCTGACTCTGTCACGCACTCTGGCTCTGCTTTGCCGGTTTGGTTCTCGGTTGTGCCACACTGTGAGCTGAAGGAAGCAACATGCCGAGAAGCAGCCAATGCGGGTAGGTGGCCTCTCTTTCCTGCAAAGCCATCTCTCCACACAAGGACTAGGGATGCTTCTGCTTCTAAGACCAGACTTCATCTTCCCCTCCTGTCTTCTCCTCACCCTGGTCCCCTTTCTGAGACCTTTCTGCAAATGTTCAAGGAGATGACATATACCTCGGGGCAGAGGTACGCCAAGGATTTGGGGGAGCATTAAGGGGGCAACGTTTCCCGCAGTTCCAGATCTGCACTGTTTCACCCCTCATCCCCCTCCTGTCCCATGATTCTAGAATTCCACATTCTCTTTCCTCTTTTTATTCAGATCAATAATTTAAAACAGGAAAATAAAGTATCAATAGACGCGTTAGAAGGAAAGAAGGATAATTAACTAGAGACACTGTCTGGACCATAACAGAAAAGTAAGAGAGTTGATGGAAATGGGAACTCAACAGGGGTGAGAAATCCCAAGTGATTCAGAAGCTGATTGTGTGCCCACTGAGCGTGTGTTCGCAGAAGAAAATATCAAGGCGTCTGACCACTGGCACCCAATGGGAGAAAGAACAGAGACTGAACAACTTTTTTTCAGGGAGAGTAGAATTAATGGATGATACAGAGGTTAATTTAAAATAATAATTGCAAGGATGTAGAGGAAGGGGAACCCTCCTGCACTATTGGTGGGAAGGCAGACTGGTGCAGTCACCCTGGGAACCAGTATAGAGGGTCCTCAAAGTTAAAAATAGAACTACCCTACAATCCAGCAATTGCACTACCGGGTATTTATCCAAAGAATACAAGAACACTAATTCAAGGGCACCTGGGTGGCTCAGTTGGTTAAGCATCTGTCTTCGGCTCAGGTTATGGTCTCAGGGTCCCGGGATCGAGCCCCACGTTGGGCTCCCTGCTCAGCGGGGAGTCTGCTTCTCCCTCTGCCTCTGCCCCACCCCACCGCTCATGCTTTCCCTCTCTCTCTCAAATAAATAAATAAAATCTTAAAAAAAACACTAATTCAAAGGGATACATGCATTCCTATATTCATTGCAGCATTATTTACAATAACAAAATTATGGAAACAGCCCAAGTGTCCACTGAATGGATAAAGAAGAGGTGGTGTATATATATAACAGAATATTACTCAACCATAAAAAGAGTGAAATTTTGCCATTTGCAATGACATAGATGGAGCTAGATTATATTATGCTAAGTAAAATAAGACAGAGAAAGACAAATACCACATGATTTCACTCCTATGTGGAATTTAAGAAACAAAACAAAGAAGCAAAGAGATAAAAAAAAAAAAAAGAAAGAGACAAACCAAGAAACAAACTCTTCACTACAGAGAACACACTGACGGTCCCCAGAGGGGAAGGGGGGAGGGGGATGGGTTAAATAGGGGATGGGGGTGAAGGCATGTACTTGTCGTGATGAGCACCGGGTGATGTGTGGAAGTGTCGAATCACTGTATTGTACGCCTGAAACTAATATAACACTGTATGTTAGCTATATTGGAATTTAAATAACAACTTAAAATAACAACTGCTCACTTTTATTGAGCAGTTAATGTATGTCAAGAACTATTCCAAGCAGCTCTCCTACTTTATCTCATTCACTCTTTCCAGTAGCTCCATGATTCAGTGTGTATTTCCATTTTAAAGCAAAGAGCAGAGCAGTTTAGCATCTTGCTAAAAAATCACACAGCACAGGAGGTAGAACTCAATTCCGACCCACAAGTCCAGGTCCAGAGCCCATCAAGTAATACAGGGATAAGGGAACATACTGGAAGTCTGAGGTAGGAACAAGCCATCACCATATACAGCAAATGGAAATATTTTGTATGGAAAATAAAATAATTAAAATAATGAAGTTAAGAGAAATGGAGGAAAGAAGCTGATGTAGCAAGACCCCTCACGTAGATGAATAAGTAGGAAAAACAGTAGTGAACGGAGAAGATGAAATACGTTACTAGACAATGAGGGAAACCTCCCAGCATTAAAGAAAGACCTAGGACCCAAGTTGGGAAGGATGCATAGGGCACCAAGCAGGGTAGATGAGAAAAAACTCACACCCGCTTGTGTTAGAAGGGATTGAAGGACATGAAGAACAGAGAACACTGCCAGAGAGAATAAGCACATCACCCACGGAGGAGAGAATCAGGCCGGTAGGAGACTAGCCCAGCGAACAGAACGCGGGAAGACAGAAGAGTCCGATTTCCAGGTGTCCGAGCTTGGGCGGGGGGCTCGGGTTCAGTCTAGGTCCATATAAATACACTTAACATGAGCCTGAAATAAATGTAGTCTCTGGCATAAAAGGCCACGGGATGTTTGGCACACAAATTCCTCCTTGAAAACATACGTGGCGGCTATGAACTTCTAAGGAGAGAAGGAAGCTCAGGACCACATTATGAGCAGCAAGCGTAAGTAAATAAATTAGTTCGTTCTATCGTTTTCTCAGGAAGCTGTGACCAAAACCAGAACAACATCGGGAACAACAGGCAGGAGAAGCCCCTGTATAGAAATCTAAACCCCAGCTCTGGGCGACAGCAGCATGGTTCGGGACGCTGTCGGAGGCCCAGACGGGTGGAGGAAGAGCTAAGGGATTGTTGGAGAAAGGACCATGCTCAGCAGGTAAAGATCTTGTTCCAGGAAGAGGTGTAGAAACTGATTTACTGAAGAAATTAGTAAGACAAGCAAAACTATAGGTCTTAATCAAATAAAGAGAAATATAAAAAGTTTAAAGGTAGACTAAAGTATGTTCCAAGCCACCAGAGAAAACCTACCAAACTAGAGATAACAAGGAGAAAAAAGAAACAAAAATGAAATTTAGCAAAGAAAACAAAATAGAAGGTATCAGTAATGTCTGTAAGGGTAAATAAATCAAGCTCACCAAGTGACAGGCCTTCTCAGATTTGCTGGGTAAAGAAAAAGCAAACAAATGAACAGATCCAGGAATCAATTGTTATGAAAGGGCACTGAAAACAAATATATACCACATTTTTGAAAATAAAGGAATAGAAGAAAGATAAGCTATCAAACAGAAACCAAGAGGAAACTTAAGATAGTGATTTTGTCACTAGGCAAAACAGAATTTAAGGCAAACTAGTTATAAAGGACCCAAAGGGGACACTTGATTTGACAAAGTAGGTAACAGCGACACTGGGCATACACAGGGCCGAGCAGACAGAACACACAGTTTGGAGGGCACGGGGGTGGGGGGTGGGGGGTGCATCGTGGGGACCCACCCTGACTTCTGCTATGAATACAACCTCAGTGAATTCTGAACCACCTCTGGACCATGAGTCCGTGACTCATTAAAATTGTAACCCGATAAAAAAAAGAAGAGTTTTAAAATTCCATATATGAAGAAACAAACAAAAATATATTACATAAGCCTTGTGTTAAAACAAATATGGAATGAATCTGGGAAATGCTTTCAAAGTGAGTAACAGTGAGAGCACGGCATGTCAGATTTTGTGGGAAACTGCTAATGTGCTCGAGGAAGTTTATAACTGTGATCACATTTATTAGACAAAAAAAGACAAAAAAAAAACACAAGAGAGATCAGCATGCAAATCAAAATGCTAGAAAAAAATAAAAGCAAGCAAAAAGAAATAGGAAGAGCATAAAAATGTGCAAAATCAATAAAACTCAGAAACAGTCGATCACATGAATATGAACAAAATTTGTTCCTCTGAAATGGTAGTTAAAAAATATAAACTCTGGCAAAAGAAAATTTGAAAAAATAATATTGAAAGAAAAAGGAGAAATAATAGCAGATATAATTGATGTAAAAAGAAAAAGAATAAAACTAGTTGAAAGGGTAAATTTCTGGAAAAAAATCTTAAAATGTCAAAATGGTCTGAAGTAATAGACAAATTGAGTAGACGGATAACCACTGAAGAAATTAAAATGATAATCAAAGCCTTCTCCAGGCAAAAAAATAATTATTTGAATAAATTGAGTTTCATTCAAGTCTCAGGAACAGCTCTTGTCCTCCCAAGAAGACCCCCAATGTTCAGAAGGTCAGGAGAGCTGAGAGCAAGGGCACCCGCATACCACACCTGCGGCTCATCTTGTCCCCCTCTTGCCATAGACTTTGACCTTGAGGGTCAAAGCTTTGTCATTGCCAACAAATCCCATTCCAACTTCATCTCAAGTCTGTGTCGGCTACACTCTGACCACCCCCTCCCCTCCTTCCAGATCCCTCCCCCCGGGTCCACGGAGACCCCCTGTTTCCTCATTACCCTGTGTAAGTTCCATGGCCGACCATAACCACCATGCCCTTGAGTACATTCCAGCCCCTCTCCCCTTTCTTGCTTCATGATACTTGTCAAAATCACAGATGAACTAGAACTTTCTGCCTAATCCTTGCTCACTTCAATTCAGCCTAAATTTTGGTGGAGAAAAGCCAACCATCATTCCAGTCTCATGTTAAAGATCACGGACCTCAAGGGGTCCCTTGGTGCTTCTGGCATTTCTACTATGTTTCCATGGTTCACTTGCTTGTTCACTTGATGACTGATTTTCACTTTGCCCTTGCTCCTGAAAGCCAACAGGTGCCCCCTTCTCACTCTCGGCCTTGAAGTGATTAAGCGGGTATGTTCACGTACTTTCACAAATTGCTTCTACTCATGTGCGAACATCTGTATGAAATACTCTGCCTTCCTATCTGTTACCAGAGGTGACCTCTTCACGCCCCCACCTAAGGCCACCCTCCCCACATGTGCACTCCATCCCCCATACCGTCCCAGACATTCCTCCTCCTTCCCATGCCCCCGAGCTTTCCCTTCCCTGGACTGGTTCCAACACCACATCAGTGTTACAAGTTTCCCTACTTAAAAAATAACATACAAAACACTGGGTTCTCTCTATCCCCATAGATATAAAGCTTTAAAAGTAAAACTCCTTGAAAACATAGTCTAAATTCACTCCCATTTTCACTTGAACCAAATCCTACAATCTAGATGCTTGGCACCCCTCACACCTCCCCTTCCCCAGTCACTGATGGCCTCCTTCTTGCAATTCCGGTCATCAGCTGTCTTCATTCTCTTACCTGGCCTTCCAAATGTATTCAGCAAGGCACATTCCTCCACCCTCCTTGACATATGTTCTTCTTTTGTCTTCCAGGGTGGCATACTCCATTGGCTTTCCTTCTATCTCACACCCCAAATTGGGTCCACCAGAAAATCTCTTGAGGCTCTCAAAATATATCCATAATCTTGTTTCTTACCATTTCATTGCTAGTGCTTGGTCCAAACCTGATCCCTCTTCCTTCAACTAGTTACAGAATATCAAGTGGGCACCCTGACTCCTTATATGGAGAGGAATTAGCTGCACTCATCCTGGAGAACTTTCTGGGGCACTCATTAGAGACAAGCATGCCTGAATCATGAATCGGAGAAGCTTATGCAGGTCCATATGGAGATGTGTGCTGCGTCGTTTACGGGAGGAGGGTTTGGAAGAAACATGGGTACCCATCACTAGGTGAACAGTAAAGTATGATGAACACATATGGTAACATTTAATGCCACAGTGTGAAGCAAAATTTAGCAACAATTGAGATCGTAAAAACATAGCATTGGGTGGAAAAACAAAACAGGATCTGCACCCCAAAATTATTTGTATGGTTTAAGATCACATTTATACCGTACATCTTTCAAGGATACATTTGTATCCAAGGACATTTAATAAACATATTGGAGTTAGTGCCTGAGTGAGGAAATGATTGTGTCCGTGTGAACAATGAAATAAAAGGAAGTGGCGGGTCCTTGGATAGAGCAGTAATTATAGAGTGCTGTCACTCACCTGAATCTCTTCCCTGGCGGAAGATAGAGGAAATTAGGAAAAAAAAGTTTTCTCAATTAGCCTAACCCAGTCTCTGCTTTAAACACACAGGTGCCATCATATCTAGTCCTAACTGGGCTTCAGACATTCTGTAGAAACTAGAAACTTAAGGGAATCCAACTGTCAAAACCCCTCTTTGACAGAAGAGCAGATTTTCTAAAATGTCCTCATCCTGAATAAGTTACAAAACAGTTACATACCTGTTGCTCACCGAACACATGCACACATGTACTCATGCACTCACACACACGCACACACCCCAGAACACTTTAAGGGCTAGAAAAAAAAAAAAACTGAATAAAATGAGGCCAGAGCCGAGTGAAGGTAAGCACAGAAGTCAATGTGACAAAGTTTGGGGACAAAGGCCAATAGTGGCACCCTAGTTCTGGGGATTAATGGGGTCGCTTAGCAGGAAGAGACTGGGCTTTGAGTATACTTGCAAAGTGGCCTCATTGAATCAAGCCGCTACACAGAGCTAGGGAAGCTGAGGGAACTACAGCTTCAGAGAAATGGTGGATGAGAAAAACCTGATTGCCTGCCTGCAAGGAAACCTGAAAGAACATCTCTAACTCTGTTCTTTTCCAAAAGGAAACAGCATCCCCTGAGAACACGGGGTCATGAGCTTGGTCTCTTGGCGCATCCGGAGTTTAACGGAACACAACCCTCTGCTCAGGGAACCTCCAGGCTAAGGCATCACATGAACCTTCTCCAGGCAGGTGACATCCAATATATTTTAGGGCAAATCCCCTCGGGAGCAAATAACCCTCAATCTTGTTCCCTAGGGATTTCTATACATTACATTTGGTCAAGTCTTAGCTCACAATAAAAAAGAAATTACCGCACCGTAAGGAAACAAGTCTCTACAAAGCCACAAGTGACTTATTGCAATTCTCAAAGACTTCACATACTATAAGAATCAGATTAAATGTAAAATGACCAGAAAAAAAATAGAATATGAGGGAGAGAATAAAGAAAAGCTGATAACTGAGAATTTTTCAGAACTGATTAAGATCAATGAAATCAGAAGAAAGTAGAATGATATCCTTAAAGGAATGAGAAAAACAAATGTCAGTCCAGATTCCTATACACAACAGAATTATCTCTCAAGATCAAGAGTGAAATAAGGGGATTTTTTTTTTGGAAAACAAAAAAGGAAAGAATTTACAGCCCCAGATCTTTCCTGAAGGAGTCTTGGCAGGAAAAGCTTTAGAAAGAATCAAAAGCACCCCCAAAATAGTGTGCTGAGCAAGTGGTCTGGGAGCAGGTGAGAAAGTTTAGCCAACATTGGCTTACAGGACGATAACTGAAGTGTCTAATTTACTGGGATAAAATTAATACTGAGATCACATGGCCAACAATAGCAGGTGAGCCTCGTTGGGGGGTGATAGCAGAGATCCCCAGGTCTCTGTCTTGTTCAGGAGAAGAGTAGATATACTTTTTTTAAAAAAGATTTTCTTTATTTATTTGACAGAGAGAGAGAGAGAGCACAAATGGGGTGAGGGGCAGAGAGAAGCAGGCTTCCGTCTGAGCAGGAAGCCCGATGCGGGGCTCGATCTCAGGACCCTGGGATCATCACCTGAGCCAAAGGCAGACACTTAACTGACTAAGCCACCCAGGGGCCCCTAGAGTAGATATACCGAATTAACACTAGGCTTGCTATTTTAAATGGGAATATATAAAATATAAATAAATAATATGTATATATATAAAATAAATAAAATATTTTGTCATACATATGAAATAAGAGAAAGGAGAAGAATAAACAAAGTGATACAGAAAACAGAAGACCAAATAGAAAACATACAGTGCAGTGGTGGAAATAAATCCAAGTCTATCAGTAATCCCAAGGAATATATTTGGGAGGTAAAAGATAGCAATTTCCAGATGGGACTTTAAAAATCAAATTATATGCCCTTTGCAAGAGATAAGCCTAAAGCGCAAGAACATTGAAATTGCTCAGGTAATTAACTGAAAACCATGTGCCAGGCAAATAACAAGCAAAAGAAATCTGACAGAGTCATATTAATGTCAAAAAAAAAAAAAGGCTAAAAGGCAAAAACCATTATTACAGATGAAGAGGGTCATTATATCTTAATTTAAGTTTAAATTGCCCAGGAGGGTATAAAATTTGAAATATTTATGGATGTAATAAAAGAGCTGCAAATATAAAAACAAACAACTGATGAAGTTCCGTGGAGATGTGAGCAACGTCATTGGCCGACTGGGATGCAGCCTCGAACTCGGTAGCGATCGCCAGGTCAGGCGGAAAACGTGTAGCTCAGATAGGGAGATTGCAACAACACAATTAACATGCTGGATGTAAGGGCCATATAATGAAAACGCTGCTCAACAATTTGAAGATACCACTATTTTCGTTACGACCAGGAACATTTACATGAATCTCGTGCACCGTGTGTGCCACAAGGTAAGTCTAAGTGAATTTCAGAGTCAAAATAAAGCAAGCCACGTTCTCGGATTACAGTGCAACCAGCTTGTAAATCAAAAAGAGGAAGGGAACTTGAAGAAACGGAATGTATTGAGAGACTTTTAAAACTTCTAATTTATAAGTCAAACGTCAGTTAAAGAGAAGCCAAAATGTAAACGGAAAGAGTGCAAGTTAGCGCTGATGGGAATAGCATGAATCCACGCACCTGGGGCAGGTGGGGCAGCTCAAGATGGGTTTGCAGGGAGGCTTAGGACATTATATCAGGAGAGAAAATTAATGAAATATCAATAAGCTAGGCTTTCCATTTAAGGATTTAGGAAAAGCAAAACAACAGAAGCCTAGAAGCTAGAAGGAAAGACAAGATAAAGTTAAGAAGAAAGAAATGGCATAGTCAGGGTCAGCAAGGTCGAAAAGGGGTTCTGAGAAACAATGGCAAATAAACCTCCCGCAAGACTGGTCAAGACCGAAGAGGGGCCGGGTCGGGGAGGCACAAATAGTCAACCATAGGGCTACGGATAGGAGCCTAAGTAGAGATTTAAAACTTTTTTTTTTAATTATAAAAATCTAAACAAAATGGACAAATTCCTAGAAATATACTAAAATTGGCATTTGAAAAATCCAAGACTATCTCTATTTGAATTAGAAGGCTTAAACAATCTCATAAGCATCAGACGAATTGAATAAGTATTTAAAAATCTGTCCTCAAAGAAAACAACAACCTCATGCAATTTTATAGGTAAATTCTCCCAGGTTTTCAAGCATTTACAAACTCTTCCTGAAAATTAAAAACAAAAAGGCAGGAGAAATTTCCTCCACTCATTCTTGATATCAAGATGAAACAAGCAAAAAATGAAAACATAAAACTTAGGGATAAATCTCTTTCAGGAACAGAGGTGACATTCCGGACATGACGGGGCAGTGGTGGCAGTAATGGGGGACCGGTCCCCACTCTCCTCCTCCTTGTGGGCAGTCCGCTTCACACCTGTGCGCCTAGGCTTCCCCATCACCTTTCTCCTCATTTTTCGCGGTGAGGGTAGGAGATCCTGGCAGACGTGGGGCATGCTTGTGAGCGACCCTGGGGAGCTTGAAGAAGGAAGACAGGCAGGGCCAGATCCTGCGGATGATGAGGATTTAGGGCATGCTATGGGCTTCTGCCCTTGTCCTGCTTTCCTCCAAAGCTTCACTGAGAACCAGCTGAAGGAGGGTTGGTTTGCCTTGATCCTAAAGAGGAGCAAAACAGCCTTGGTCCTTGTCGCTGTGGAGCTTCTAGTCTTGAACTCGGGACTTCAATCTCTCTAAGGGAAGGAGGACACAACCAAGGCAGTCTTTTTCTAAAGCCGTTTCTGACAAGGAGCAGGGAGAAGTAATTAGGAGACCATTGCATCAATCCGGATGATAGGTGGCTGCAGGCTAGACCAGGTGGGTGGAGTTGGAGATGGGCAGAGTGAGGTTGGGGGGCGCTGAGATTTGGAAGGTAACCACTGAGCTTGATGGGTAGGTGTGGAAAGTAAGGAATACAGGCATCGGGGATGGGCAGATGGAAGGTGGAGGGGCCATTCACCAATAGGAGACAGCAGAGAAGGACCAAGTAGGGGTGAGGTGTAGAGAAGGTAGGACTTTGTTCAGTCTGATGCGCTTTTGAGGCAGCCACGTGGGGACTTCGAGTGGGAAACCCAGACGTGAGCTCTGGGTAGAGATTGGAAGTCACAAGGCATCTGTGTGCAGATGGGATTTTGGACGCCATGGGCTGTCGATGGGACAAGCACTGAAGGACTACAGAGAGCAGAGCACAGAGTTCAGGATCAAGGAACTCCCACACTTGCGATTTAGGCCAAAGACGAAGAAGGAGCCCCAGAGAAATAGAAGGAAAGGTGGGAAGACTCAGCATCATGGCGAACGCAGAGGACATGCTCCAGGAAGGAAGTGGGGTTAAAGGCTGCTCTTGGATAGTAACTAAAGAGCTGAAGGATTCAGGCCGGACCAGGCATACGCATGCCGTGGACGTTGGTGGGGCTGTTCTCAGCCCAGTTCAAGTGGTGCAGGTAAAGGTGGGTCATGAGAAATTGGAGGAGCCTGCTGCCAATCCAGCCGTTCTCATTCCAAATTGGTGCTTTCGATGCCACGATGCCTTTGCCTACTCCCTGTGCCATTCGTTTCCCACATAGCTCTTTTGGTAGCCAGCTGAGAAGAGAACCGAACATCAAAGAGAAAATATATGACCAGCGTATGATCGGAGTGACACCATGCTACAGAGAAGCGCTAACGTGCCAGGTAGCATGCTGGGCTCCTTTGCATCTTGGTTTTACAACAGAAAAGCATTATACCATCACTACACTACTTGCCACCGATTATCAGGAGTGGGTTCTAAGTCACAGAACTCGTGTCCCGCGCCACAATTGCCATGGCTTTGGTGTAGACTCCTACTCCTTATACGGTGGTTTCCTGGCCCTGCACTCTCCTTATGCTCTAGGAGCTTAAGCTCACGCTGCTGCATGACGTGGAACCATTGTCCAGTGGCATCAGAATTGGCAGGGATTCATTAAAATGCAGTTCTTATCCCCACAAATCCTGACGTACTGCTTTTTGGGGAACTCTGAACTAGCTCTCCAGGCTGTGCTGAGGTAGTGGGCCCAGGGGTCACACTTAGAGGCTGCCCTGTATGTTATACCACCATATGTGAGGTTCAGAATAACTGTGCTCATTGTACGATTGATTATTCATCATCAAACAGAGGCTAAAGGACACCATGAGTCCTTTAAGGTACCCTTCTAAGGTAGGGTATTCTCATCAAGAATTGAAGGCAGAAGTGAGATCTCGCTGAGTTTGAATGGACCGGCAAACATGCTTGTCTCCTCTGTCCGGGAGAGCTCCTTATCCCACCGGTGGTAGTCACATGGGGACCGGTGGCATCCCTTGGGAAGCAGGGCGGCCCTGCTCTTTCCTTCTGCAGAGGGCCAGAGAAGGCTGCCCTTTGCCATGGGCGCTACCGCTGAGCCACGGCGGGCCAGAACTGAGTCTATACTCTGCAGGGACAAAGAAGAGATAAAAATCTAAGATACAAACTGTTTTGTAATTTAGATTTTTTTTCCCTTTCCTCAAATCTTTGAGGCTTCAGGCCAAATGATAGCTGAGAAAAATGAGAAGGAAAAAGATGGGCATGTATGTTCAAAATCCTATTTTTAAATTGTTCATAATTTGATTATTTTTGCCGGTTCTATTAATCTTCAGAAGAGTAGCTAAATGCAAATGTAAGCATTTTAAGGCATTAAAAATTATGCAGAAAAATCTGAGTAAAATTCCAAGAATATGTATGTATATGCAACATATAAATTATAATTTAAGGGCCTTTCCAAGAACATTTGCTTAATAAATAGGAACGAGAATAGGAATTTTTGCAATGCTAATTATTATACCACTTTCTCTTTCCAGATCTCACAAGATGCTAGGACATATGCTACAGGTATTCATTTGGATGAAAAGTAATCTTTAATGTCTATTTCATGAGAAGAATGGAAGGTTCAAGAAAGTCAAAGCGTGTGGTTCAGAAAGGGTGCTCCAGATATTGTAAATATTAAATGGTGTTTGTGTAGTAACGGAAAGAAGTCACATTTACTCAAAGGTAACAAAGATCATCAGAGCTCCAATCCAGGAAACAGGTTGGAGTAAGTCCATGTATCGTTTCAAAAATGGAATATGGAGAGGCCTGGTTTTGACCAAGATTGCTTAAACTGCTCTTTCATTAGAGAAGAGGGTATCATAATGGGAGTACAGTCTTACTCGGTTACCTCTAAAGTACTTGCACTAACAGACCAATAAAGTTCTCGGGTGATGTTCTGGCAGGAAGCATTCCCAGGTCGGGTTTGTGGAATGTGGAGGTCACGCGGAAATCTGGGGCTTCGAGCGAGCTCACATTTTCCCCACCTCTGGCTCTCGGTACCTCCTGCAGCTCTCCTCCAGTTACCGTCTAGAACCCTCTCCCTTCTCCAGAGAGAAAGGCAGATTTCAGCCAGTTCCACAGAAATCCATTCAGAAACTTAGAGGACAATCACCGATGGTTCCGGGCTGGGCCTCGCTCCTTGCTCAAAACGCTTATCCCTGATCTGTGACTGTCTGTTGTTGTGATTCTTTGGTGCCGGACTTACATTTTCACAACACTGAACACAGGGATGTGCCCAGTAAGTTCCGACTCTTTGGAATAGGAGCTGTGAAAAACTCAGATCATGGACATAACGTTGCCCTTCAGCAGCCATGCTCTCTGCCCCTAAAATCCCATGGAGGTAGATGGCAGAAATCACCAGCTTCTCCACTCAGATTATTGGGAAGTGATGTGGTTGGCAACCGCCTGACTTAGGTGAGTCCACAGACAGCATCAGTCACCCCCGAGAAGGTGGTCCTGGGGTTCTGGAACCCGCGGCATCCAGCTTGTAGGAAGTTCAACCCTCGGGTGCAAAGGTGCTTTTGTAAGCACAAACCGATCGTTGCTCCAATCTTAGAAGTCTCATTTTCCCTTTCAAGGCAGGAGACCATGTCAAGCTTTGTTAAAAAAGGGAACTGAAATCACAAGAGATTATTTAGGCACATAACCTGAGAGCTGAAGAGCCACCACGGAAGGTATAGCTGGAAGTGTCCCCAACCTCTGCGTCAGGTTCTCGGACACCTTTAGAGCCTCCCAAGTGTGTTATCAACGAGCAAGTGTCGGCTGAGCTGCAGCCACATCTCTGGGATGAGGATAAACGTGGCTCCAGCTCTCGCGAAGGTGTCTGAAGCGCTGAGATGTGGACAGAACTGTACATCCTGCGGTCGTGTGCATCCCTTGGTGCGATTAATTGGCTTAGGTCGATGTTGAGTCAGAAAGTAGCCAATTTATATACGATTTTGTTTCTTTTTCTTTCTTACTTATTATTTGTCCTCCTCTCCCTCCACCCTGCTCTCCCTTTCCCGGGAGCTCCTCATGCCCCCGCCATGCCGCCCACACACTCCCATTCATTCCTCGCTGCTGTCCCTTGGGAATACGGAAGTAGGAGGGCAGAGCCCTTGTCACTCCGGCGCGCTCCAGAGCGAGGGGGTGAGTGCATTCTGGCTTCCCCCTCCTCCGCGTCTCACTTTCGCAGTGCGATGGGAGAACGGACATCACCGTGAAAATGGCAACCCAGGAGACAGGGTTGGTGCCTTTCACCCGGAAGGTGAGTTTCTAGGATTCCAGGCAACAAAACAGACTTCTTGGGTTTTACTGTTTGTTTTTCTCTTCTGGTATGTCATCAGTTTTGATTTCTTGAGAAAATAACATAATTACTTATTTGCTTTGCTGTACATTGTATCATAATTCCTGTCAGTAAAATGATAGTAGTATTATTAATAAGATGATTTTGAGAAGAGCTTCATGTTTTCATATTTTGTTTTTAGTTGTTGGTTCTTTTTGTCCTTACGTTTCTGACACTGAGAAGGCACAGTGAAATTACTGCTCTAAAAGTCCTTGAAATAACTCTTCTCTTTGTGATTATGTATGCCACTGCCTCGCCTCAACACACAGGCTCATCTACCCCGCTGTGTTTTAGTGCTCAGGTACTGCTCTGTAAAATTATGTATAATTATGTATAACATTTACATAGTTCCAGGTTAAATCTACAAAATACAGTATAGACAGAGAAGTTCAGCTCCAGTCTTGACCTTATTCTATTTTCTCTCTCTATACACACATAGGTGTCTCAGACACACATGCATATTTTATATGTTCCATTTGGTTATTTATTGGTTAAATTTGGCTTGGTTAATCATATTTATTTGGCTCATAATATTTATTTGGTTAATAACCCAGAATTATTGGTTATCCCTGTCAGAAGACTGAATGAGTTGAGAATAACGACAATCGTGCGAGGACCTCAGTTTCTGTGGTTCAGGAATTCTGTGGACCAGCCTGAGGGCACAGAGCGACAACTGGGCTGAGGGCCTCTGATGGTTACCGTCAGGTGCCACGTGGCGCTGCAGCGGGGAGGGGTCCCTGGGGGCAGTGAAGCAGCTATCAAAGATCCCTGGGGTGGTGGAGGGAGCTGTGGGAGTCCACCTGAAGTCACCCCCATTGGCCAATGGACAATATGAACATCAATAATAGTAGCGGCATCAAAATGCATCACATGTTCCAATCTCTTGGTTCATAATGATGTTTAAAGAAACCTCATTGACCTTCTTGCTTGTTTAGAAGATTCTAGAGAAACAGTTAACTATTTGGGAAAGTGGCAAATAAAGGGGGAAAACCCCAGCATTTATTCCTAAGTGAACACAGTGATCAGAAAGTTGATAAAGGAAGTTTCATTTTATGGAAGTATTCTGGTTTTGGCTGAGAAAAGTAATGACAGATTCAGAATATCACCATTTACCATTCCCAGTGGAGTAATAGGTTAACATTATTAGCTGACATCGCAGGTACCATCAGTTTCTAACAAATATGGGTGGCAGGAAAACACATTACAGGATATCGAGGATTGCATTCAGCAAGATTCTTCAGTAAATAAATTGTAACAAACAAACAAAAAAAGGGAAAAATAATCTAAAAGTTAAGAGTCTTAGATATAGTCAATCATTGAGGTGTGTGTTTGTCTTGGATTCTCATTTAAGAAGACATAATTGGGGAAATGAAAATATTGACATTTAATAAAATTAAGAAATTACTATTTCTGTTTTTTATTTTATGATAACAATATTGCTATTATTTGATTTTTAAAGTCATTAGTTTTTAGCCATTTATAATAAAATATTTATAAATGACGTGATCTGATGACTGAAATAATCAGCGGGTGTCTGTAGGGGTGGAGGAGCTTAAGTAGGTATATAAATGGAGCAAGACTGGCCGAGATAATGATCAGGGAAGCCCAGTGAACAGTGGAATGTATCCTACTGGTCTCTCCACTTGGTGTATATTATGGATTTCCCATAATAAAACTTTTTGAACATTTTATATGTATTTCTTTTCTTTTTCTATCCACACATATACACATATAGATATGTGTTCTTTATATAATAAGAATTATATTGTTTTATTATTTAATTTATTCTCCTCAAAATAGTCTCATTTTTTTTCTGTTACTAAATGCAGCGTCACTTTTATTGGTAGCAAATGGATACACCACCATTCTTGGACGTTTGTATCCAGTTTTTTCATGTTCCACCCTGCTTACCATCATAGTTAAGTCTTCGTGCACATTCTTGTTCATTTTCTGAATTGCACTTGCTGGATATGATATACACCCATTTTTAGTGTTTTTTGCTACTGGTTGCCAACCTGCCCTCCCACAAAGTCTCAACATTGCTAATAGCTCGTTCAAGGTGCACTCTTGTCAATAGGTTGCATACCTTTTTTTCTTTTTGTCATTTTGATAGACAAAAATTGGTACTTCGTTTTTTCTTGCATCTCCTGTGGCTTATGGTCAGAGGCCTGGATGGAAAAGGTTCGGGACCGTACACCTGAATCTTCCTACACAAATTAGGATTGAATGCATATCTTAAAAGAAAAGGTCTATGTTTGATATTGATCATCACTAAAATCTCATGGCATACCGAGTCCTGTCACTTTCACATCTATAAGACTATTTCTCTCAAGATCATTTCCCCAAGAGTGGCCTGTATCCAAATAAAACAATTGACTTAATTTATGAAATCTTTTTGAAAAAGGCAACAAAGCTAAAATATAAACAAATGAAAATGAAACATAATTCATTAATTTTTTTCTTGTCGACTCCTCTGTATACTGATATTTAAAAATCATGGTGGTATTTTGCTTCTATCCTGTGACACGTGTGGATGCCAACGAGGAAGCTACTCATAATTCTTTTGACTCTGACATATTCCTATAGCCTCAGAGCCGGCTCCCCTTGAGGAGCTTCTGGTCACAACTGTGGCCCGCCACTCACCCCGCACGAAACAACTGCCTTCTTCGGTGTGTCCGTAGGAATCCTGCAGAACTGAAGTGCGCTTGCCAGGCCTCAGGAAGACACCCTGTCATTTCTCTTATTTTGGTGATGGATTGACCTCACTTTGAGTAAGAAAACTCCAATGCATTATCTTGGAAGATTAAGCTAACACCATTGGCATGGTTCTTGTCTGATGCTCGCAGGGACGGGGAGGTGTCACCTCTCAAACAGGCTGCCCGGGTGAGCTCCATCTAGCACAACTATGATTCCCCTTTACCTTTCACCCAGAAAGAAGTGCCTATTAATTTTTTCTCATGAGACAATCAATGGAATATTTCCAATTAATTAATTTTCTTCAGTCTTTCAGAGAAAATACCCCCAGTCTTCCAATTGTGACGTACATTGTATGACTTACATACTCCACAGTGGTCTCCTTGCAGGGAAAAGCAGGACTCTGTTCTCTGTGTCTCTCAATCTGCATCAAACTGACCTCGGTTCCGATGGCCCAGGACACAGCCCCTGTGCGCTGGCCTCAGCTTACTGCCCGTGAAAGCCCTGGGCTGTTTTTATGCCAACTGCAGCTAGGCTGGGCCATTCTATCTTGGATACTCACAATTAGGTTTTTAAAGACCCAAGTGAAGAGTTAAACTTCATTTTCTTAGAGCTGCCCACGGCACCAGCCCTGTCAAATCTTCTTTCCATCTTGGTTCTGGCACCTATTGAGGCACCTCCAAGAACTAGCAGCAGACGGCCCGAGTGGGAAGTTTAAACCTTTCCAAGTATCATATATTAAGCACAGATAAGATGCTCCAAAGTCTGGAGCCTGGGAAGGTTCACATCTCACTGCCCAGCATCCCAATATGGTGCACGCTGCCTGCCCACACAGCATGGACAGGAGAGAGTGCCGCAGGCCCTACCTCTGAGAACCACCACTCTCACTCACCAGATCCTGGGCCACTCTTCTGGGATGTTCATGAGCCCCAACTCTCCTGATACTAATATAGAATATGGACTATATACTATTTAAAGTGGAATAAGGGTCGCTATTCTCTCTGTTTATCCTCTGTTAACTCCTGTAGCACTTCCTAAATGAGTATGAGCACTGCAGGCATTTAATTAATATTTCCAGAATAATGGACAAAGTGATCCCAAATTTTCAAGTTCTTTGCCATTTGCAAGGAGATGTTCTACTACAGTTAGGTGAATCTCGCTGAAATTATTTTTCTTCACTGTTCCAGTTTGCTTCCTTCACCAGTGAACTGAGGTTCATTGACACTTAGGAACATCGAGTGTGATTCTATCCAACCAGAGGACTTCCTGCTTGTCCATTTTTATAAATGAAAACAAGCCCTTTCAACTGAATTATGGCCATTCTCAGGCTTTCATGGCCTTCATCCTTCAGAGAACATAGCTTGAGAGTCACGGACAGTAAGTCCTCTGAATTCACAGATTCTGTATTTGCAAATTAGCCTATGCACTGAGGTTTTTTGTGACCCCCCAACTCAACACCCATGGAACTCTTGTGGTCATGTGCAGACATGCGCTGAGCGGCCGGATGTTTGAGTTGCTCATGGTGCATGTTCCCAGCTGAGGCTGAGCAGATGGCACTCTGCTTCCTGTTTCAGCTCTCATAGAGTGAACAAGCATACCTTTTGCAGTTTATTTAGTGCCATGTTTTTCACATTTTGTGATTTTTTGTGTGTGATTTCACTGCTGTACAATGGCCCAGGCATAGTGCCGAAGAGCTGTCTACTAGGGGAAAAACACAGGTGATAGATGAGCTTCTTCAGGCATGAGCTGCATGGCTGTTGGCCCTGAGTTCAGTGTTAATGAATCAATAATATTACTAAATAAGGCATCTGTAAAGAGAAAAACACATAAATCAAAGCTTTGTATTGATCCATGGATGAGAATACGGTGACCAGAGGCTCACAGGAACCTAACCCTGCATTTCCCTTAGGAGCGGTACAACTCAAGCTAGCCTAGAACCGCCACGAAAAATCGACTGTACTTTATCCATACACCAGTATTTGTGCCCCCTACCCTCCGATTCTTCCATTCCTCACAAGGCTTTTTCAGGGATGTAATTGTGTTCCTAGATTAAAATAACCTTAAATGGGGCAAGAGAGATAAATTCACAGCTGCCAATATCCAACCTGCAAGGGTCGGAAGCTGTGCCTGACACCAGAGAAGTAGAGACACAAAATAATCGGCAATTGATTGAGGGGGTGCTGTGCGCCAGGCCCCGGGGGGGAGGACACCCGTGCATCATCTCCTGACACGCTCACATAAACCGCCCTGTCAGGTGGGAATCGTCATCCTCACTGACTTATGTTTGACAACACGGACACTTGGGCGGGTTAGGTAGATTGCCAGGGTGACACAGAGAGGACACTGGAATGAGATTTTTAAACCCTAGTCTAATTCCAAAGTATACGCTCTAAACCAGCCACATCCTATGCAAAGTCTGAAGGAAGTACAGCAATTTTCTTCCTGGGGATGACCTTCCCATAGGCTAGTACCAGCATGTCACTAACCTCCAGTTTGAAAAACTAAAAATATTTTCGTATAGTCATGACTTGAATATTTCAGCTCGCTTAATGGCCTGAAGTCTGTGAAGCCGTGTGTGTGCACGTGTGCGTGGGACAGAAGTGGAACAGAAGCTCCAGATGCGGCGTATGTGGAATGAATGGTTATCATAAGCAAGCACGTGTCGGGTAGAACAAACACAGTGAAGAGACGGCCTGTTCTAGAGCATCCACTGGAGGAGAAAATGGAGTCCGGCCTGCCATCAACCTGCTGTCAAACTGCCATCCGTTCATCAGTTTCAGCCTCATATGGTCTGGGTGTAAAATAACCCATTTAATAAGTTAGTCTCATATACTTTAAAAGTGTGAGAAATGTTTCATGGGTCTGGAAACTTACCCGCAGAAACCTCTGTTCACTTGTGGTAGCGGCAGATGTAAGGAATTCCAGAAAATTGTTGGATAATGCTGTACCAGTTCTCCTATGATAAATTCAGACCCACATTTAGGTATGACTAGTATGAAAAAAGAACAACATCATCTTCTTTCTTATCATCAGATAATAATCTCATGAAGAAATATGAGGAAAAATCAATCAACTATATATAGCATCTGTAGAATAAGTAGGTAGCATAATGAATGAGAAGCAGTGACTTCCTTAGAAGGAACACCATTATTCTGCCCATTGTGTACTCTGTCATTGCCATGATGAGATACTCTTTTAAGATAAACCATATATCACATCATTACATAAAGGCCTGTCATTAAAGGGAGGAGCATTTATTACATTCAAACACAGGTAATGCTATTCTCCTTTGTAACCGTATCTGCGGCATCACCTCTTTTCCCCATGCAGCATGAGTCAGGAGAAACGGAAGGACTAAGATAAAATGACCAACAGATCCTGTACTTTATCCTTCACCCCACAGGACGAGTCCCAGGTCTTACAACAAATATGTATGAGATACTGTGGCCTCGTTTTTTACAAGGTGAGTAGACATCCCTAATGCAGTAACACCCCCTTGGCAGTACGTTAGCTTTATGCTGGCTTTTAATGTTTGTGGCTAAAATCAAGTTTATATTTCTGCACAAATACAGCACTTTCTGTCATCAGCTTTGTACGGTAACTGACGTCAGTCTGCAGCTGATTAATAGCCAGTGATTAAAAATAAATTGTTCAACGGCGTGCCATTACAATAACATCTAAAATATCCCCAGAAATCATAAACAGGGTCAGCCAGTGCCGATATCTGTCTGTGTTTGCGATGAGGCAACCCTTCGTCACCCTTCCCGATCCCTCAAGCCTTCTACAAAACACAGTTTCTGTGAAATCTAGGTTGTCAGCATGAAGAGCAAGTTGGCAGAACACCGGGTTCTGTTGCTAAGCGATCCCTGGCAAATGTGATACGTGTACATTATGGCATTTGATGACATCTTTAGGAGAGGGAAAGACTCCAGCTTGATGGGAACGCATCATTTCCTGGAGAGGGGCAAACACCACAGGACCCAGGGGTGGGGGTCCGCCCTGCTGCCCAGGACCCCAGGCTGCCTCAGTTGGGAAATAAAATTAAGTTCTATTGAATATTTAGAGTCTAAGTGCTTTCTGCCTGTGTCTACACTTGCTTCACTTTCGAAAGGGAGTGATGATTCTGTTGTGTTTCCATTTATCACGGTGTCAGAAGGGTAAAGTTAGTAATAGTCATACGCCCAGGTGAGCGCCTGTGTACAGGGCTTCTTGAGTGCAAAAGAGAAAGGAACAATTTATTTAATACTACCACATGTACTATGGGGAAGACAGGTGGTAAAATCCCAGGGGCCTGGAGATTTTTAGTACCAAGGTCTAGCCAATCGGACTGGGAAAGGATCAGAGATCAGTAAGTACAAGCCCCTATTTTACATCCAGGGACAAAGCGCGGAGATAGTCAATGGCGAGAACTCATGGTCCCACGGATAACCCGCGACCCGCTAGGACCTGCATCTGATCTTTACAACCTCCGAGGGGCATCCCTCAATACGTGGCAAAGTCTCTGCGATAAAACTGCAGGATAAAATACAGACGCTGATCTTTGAGAATCATAGGACTTTAATTTATTATCTCTTTAATTCTAATGAAAGCTACTCTTGAAAATCCAGCAAAAACAGGTCCCACATTAAAGAAGCACAAAGGAGAGATTGGATTAGAGCACTGCCAGCTTGCTTTCAACTGCTCTGTTCTCTCAGCTGGCTTGGTTTTAACTTTACATTCTGAGTTCTACGCGTTTATCTGACAGTGTAGGCCACACACGCTGTGTGGTGTTCAGCAGGACCGTCAGCAATTGGCAAACTTGAGGAGGGTCATCGGAAATTTGAAACCCTGATGGGAGAAAACATTTCAGAAAAGTAAGTTATTTTGAAATTGAGACATTCTCTAGTAGAACAACATGGGCCTGACCATTAAAAATGGCTTGATGAGGTGCACGTTCATATCCCACTTCATTTCAGTGGAGGCTGCTTTACCAGACGTTAAAAGAACAGCTTAATTAAACTTCCTGTGTTTCTTAATCCTTCACCAGCAACCCTCGCAAAGGTGTGTTGTTAACAACGAGGGAGATCCCCAGTGCAAGGGTTTTCAGAGGCTGCTTCGGAGTTGAATTCAGGGGCCTTGAGGCTTGCAAGCCCATCCTCTGGGAGCCTTTAGACCTAACTGAGTGGGAAGCCTGGCTGTGACCCGCCAGGCATAAAACTGGACGAGTGACAGTCTCCAAATTTCATCCTCATCTGTAAAATGTGGAAAATAGAACGAGCTGCCTTTCAGGGTTGTTATAAGGAGTAAATGAGTTTGTGCATATAAAGTGCTTAGCACAAAAAATACTTGCTTCATTTCTGCATCTGTAGAATGAGGACAACAAAAATGCCCACCTTGCAGGGTATGTTGTGAGAACTACATGAAATGTGTAGGGGAAGTGCTAGATTAGGCTCAATAACCATTAGCTAAAATAGTGATGCTAACGAGCCTCCATTTTAGTGAACTGAAAAGATTTTGGTGTCCATGCAAATATCATAGACGCGTTCCACCACCCTCATCCTGTTGATCCAGATCATGGCTTTTGTGAGAAGCCTTACCCAAGAGATTTCTAGAAGAGAGATATGCCTCACTCAAAAATAAATAGTCAGCAGAGTCTACCTTGTGGGCCTCCTGGGCCTTCCTGAGGCCCTAGGATGTGTCCCCACAACACCGCCACCTGACCAAATCTATGTGACCGTGTTGTGTGAGTATCCATCTCATATCACCAAGGAGTGTGCCGTATCTTAAGAGCATGTTGGGTCTCCCGTGGGCAGATGGACGGAAATTATAGTGTGATACAGTTGCCACGTCAAACAGTTGACCTTAGCAAAAGAGAACTGTCATTGGAACTAACTCTTTCACCACTGTTTTCGATCCTCACGTGCTATGCATTATCAAAAGATAGGAAGATGATTTCGCTGGATTCGCAATCATCGAATGAGAAAAAGCAGGTTCTGGAATCACAAAGATTGCTGATTTGGTGTTCTTATACCCAGGGAGACAACTGCAAGTTTAGGGCCCACTTATTGCTGCTAATTTAACATTTCACAACCAAATTCTGTAAATCCACTAGATTTGATATCTAGTAAATAATTATCTTTTTTTTTTTTTTTTGTATTTTGTACAAGCATTTCAAACAAGAGGCTACTCTGTTTTAAAGTACTATGGTCTGGAATGAACAATTTTGTGTTTACTTGGGAGAGGCAGAGAGATAAGTCAGGAAAGGGGGCATGTGGGCTTAGTAGAGGTGCTCCCACTTGTCATGAACTGTTTCCAGAGCTGGTGGGGCAGGTTTGTGTTACTGCCCTGGTAACAAAGAAATTAAACGACAAATCACTTTTAAAGGTAGAAAACAGGGCACCTGAGTGGCTCAGTTGGTTAAGCGACTGCCTTCAGCTCAGGTCATGATCCCAGGGTCTTGGGATGGAGTCCCACATCGGGCTCCCCGCTCCATGGGGAGCCTGCTTCTCTCTCTGCCTGCCACTCCTCCTGCTTGTGTGCTCTCTCTCTCCGTCAAATAAATAAATAAAATCTTTTTTTAAAAAAGGTAAAAAACAATAAAACACTGCTGTCTAGAATCACGAATATTTATGCCCTCCCCAAAAAACCTATTTAAACTCTAGGATAAAAAAATAAAAACCCAAACTGCGTAATACATAAGAAATAATGATAATAAAGTGCAATCTATGGAAATCTGTGCCACAAAGCTGAAACAACACTCAAAGGACAATTGATAGGCTTAAATATTTATTTGCATTAATAAACAAGGCACGCAGATCACATAAATAAACACGAAATTGAACAGATTAGAAAAGAACACTGCAGCTCACCTAATACAGCATACAGAGAGCACCAACAAGTATACAAACAGAAATGTATGAGTCTGAAAAGAAAAACTAGTTGAAGCGATTGTTCAAAAACAAAAATCTTAAAAAAATTTAAAAATGGATTCACTCATAACTAACTTATTCATGGGGACCAAAGGGCTAAAACACAAATACACATGTTTTTTAAGGACTCCTGAAGGGAAAACAGAAATACAAAAAAAGGTCACATCAATTATAAAAGACTATTTTGATCCAATCTATGCACACAAATTTGAGAATCAGGATAAATGGATGATTTGGAAAGACTAACAGAACTGAACCCAGATGATGGGAATACACAGAGCAGACTAACTATCAAAGGAGAAATAACCACAGTTGACAAATCATACCTCTTAAAATGTAGCAGAGGGACTCACTGGGGATTTCCAGCAATCTTTCAATATTCGGATAACCTCCATACCCTTTAAACTGCTTCAAAGCATAGACAATAATTCTGCATTTTTCTTTTAATGCGAGCATGGAGAGCAAAAAGGAAAAGAATGAGAAGTTACAGGTCAGTCCCACTGAGGAATAATGAAGCGGAAATACTAAACCAAATATTAGCTTACGGAATCCAAGTTTATATTAAAAAACACACTATGAAGAAGTAGGGGTGTCTATTTTAAGAAAAATGATTCAATATTAGAAAACCTATCAATGCAAGTTTTATATGAAAGTAGTAGAAGAAAACAATCACAAGCTTATCTCCATTGAAGCTGAAAAGGCGCTTATTAAAAATTAGCCTCTATTCTTAATTGAACAAAATATCTTATCAAAATAGGAATAAACAGATAATAACTACATACAAATATTTCTATATATCAACCCAAAAGTCAGCACAGTATCATGCTCAAAAGGCAAACCTGAGGAGCACTTCCATTAAATCAGCCACCAGCGGTGATGTTCCCTGTGTGTCGTCAGGTAAGAGGCAGGAATGAGAGGTGCATATTTAGGAAAGAAGGGGTGAAAGTAAACAAATCATAAGCAGATTCAATATATACATGAATTTAATAACTAATAAAGATGGTACTTACAGTTCTTTGGGAAAAAGCGATTTGATTATTTAACAAATGGTTTTGGAACAATTGGGTCTCCATCTGCAGGAAAAAATAATGAAGTGAGACTCCCTTCCTCACTGCCAACACCAAAATAACTTTCAGCTGGATTCGACATTTGTTAAAATCAGTAACAAAAATAAACCCGTATAAACACACAAATAATACAGGTTCCCATGAAGACTTCTGTCACAGTTATTTGGGAAGGAGGAAGCTTTTCTAAGAACATGAAAAACTCAGAAAACTCAAAGAATGGGTGGGTAAACTTGTTACAGTATACTTTTTAGAACCCTTCATTAATAAAAACATCAAAAAATAGAGTAATGACATATTTAGAAAAAAAAAACATAAGGCAAATTTCAGTGTTGTAAATTGAAAACATCGGACCAGCTGACCTCTCCATTCCGTCCAGCTTTAAATTTCCACTAATTTAATGCATTTCATATAATTCACAGGTATTGAACCATACACACCTGCTTACCTCAGCACATCGAACCAAAGACTTGAAGTCCTTCCCCCTAATGGCGCCGAAGCAGCAAAATAACCACACGAGATAATTAGAAGATTTTGAAAGAATCATCACCAGTCATGGTGTTGATAGTGCCAACATGGTTTTGATCCTTCCCAAGCGCCTAGATAAAAGCAGCAGTTAAATGATCAAAGAAGAATATCCAGTGACAACATTCATAGTAAAATGAAATAACAAGTTGTCGCCACCAAGCCTGAACACAAGTTGCTGGGACGAGAGGTCAACACCCTCCCAACATCCATGTGGGAAGCGATGGAAGCAGCAATATGGACTGTGGCCAGAAGAAGCCCCCCACGGGCCAATAGAGGGGGTGGGAGGTGCTGATCAGGGTGTTTGTCCTGACTGAGGGTAAAAGGTCTGCGGTCAGATCTCAAGACAGAATCTAGATTCTAAGAGGCCTTGGAAATGAATTCCCACGTGGTCTTCCAGGCCAGGCCCCATACTGGGGAGCAACCATGGAAGAAAACATAATTGAGGTCAGTAATAAAAACAGAGAAGAAGGAAGGGGGCAGGTTCATACCGAGGTGGGAGAGAGGGGCGGAGGAGGACATGGGAGTCCAGAAACAAGCTGCCATGTTCTATAAAACTATACAAGTCAGCCCAAGAAGGAGGTCTGCGTAAGTTGACAGACTTATAAATATATAAGTGTGATAAATATAACACTGACAAATCTGGAGAATTTTCTTCCCTGATCTCTTCCTACAGAATCGACTAAAGAACAAGCTTCAGGCAACCCAAGTGACTCCAGAAAAACTGAGGTAAGACCCAGTAGCAACAACTGAGCGTGTAGTCACTGAGGGAAGTCAGACTAAGTGAGGAATCAGAGAGCCTGGCATGAAATGCTTACAGGACACGACAAAGGACAAGAAAGGACAAGGCAAAACTTGGAGAGAGGATTTGGATACATGTATAAATTTTAACTATGTTTCATCATTAAAATCGGGACTGGTGACTTAGCATTCCGATTCAGAGACTATGATTTCTGCGACATGGGAAGGCAAGGAGTAGTTATGGGATGTTATGTTTTTCATCACCTGTGTCTTTCAGAGCCAGAATTCTTGGCCTGAAAGAAGCAAACAGATATTTAATATAGAATAGGTCAAATATAAACTCTTTCAACCTGAATTTAAATTGGAAACATCGATATGCACTCAAGAAATTGTTTGTGATTAAATAGATGATTAAATCATCTATCAAGTGTCTAGCTTTAAACTCTTTCTGCTGAAAAGACCTAAAACCAATGATGCATCAGGTAGCAATGAACACTCCTAATGCCAAAACTGTGGCCTTGTGTTGCCATTTCTCATGAAAGAAAACCGGGCTTCTCAGAGAAGCGGCAGACCCCAGATCCGCAGGAGGAGACTTCAGCATGGTTTGGAGCACCTCAAAGTAAGGAAGCTATCAAGCTTAGTAGGATCAGGTCAAAAGACTCAAGAGCCAATTTCAAAAGGCTTCTACTGGCCAAAATAGAAAAATTTGAACTTCAAAAAGGATCAAAATTCAACGAATTGAAACCCATCAAATAGATTAAAGTCATAGGTTTGTTATGATATTAAAAAATAATAATCGATTGAATTTTGGAGATGCCTTTGAAACTGGATAAGTGTAAGAGAAGAAGCAGGTGTTTTTCCTGGTTTTTTAAAATATAAAATGTGGCACTGGATAGCCAAGTAAGAGATGAATGTTTCTTGCTTTAAAATGATTCCAAATGATTTTTCAAATGATAGAATTGAAATATCATCATTTTGCAACCCCATTGAAGGAGTAGACTTCTTAGGCTCTGAGTATAAAAAATAACTACCACGAAAAATGAAGGACATTTCAGGTATTCTGTGCCTTCCGATGAAAAGTATGACATCACCCATTTTCCTGCCAAAGGCATTAAACTAGATTCAGCTGTCCATTTGCAGGGAAAGTAAAGGACAGAGGAGCACGCTGAGCTTCACAAAGAAAATGCAATCGGCAAAGTCCAGACTGTGGGAGTCTCTATGGGCCAAATAATGTAGCCCAGATCTTCTGAATAGTTTAACTTCAAGGAAATAAAAGTTGAGCAAGGTAATGTGATTAGAAAGAGACTTTTATAAAAGATAAATTTGTTTTTTTGATGGGTAAACCTCAATAATGGCAAGTGGGAATGCACAACTGGGTGAATAAACGGTAAGGAAATTCGAGGAAGTAGTTACCGCAAAAGTCAGGGAAGAGAGGGAAACTGTGAGAGGGACCAGCCCCATGAAAGGGCTTCTGTGGAGTCTGACAAAGGTCTGTTCTGTTTGTGAATGGGGGTACTTGCCTTATAAATAGTTCACTAAGGCTATGTCTTTGTTCTGGGTGTTATTTTGTATATTGGCTTTATTTTACAATTAAAAAATTTTTTTAAAGATTTTATTTATTCTTGAGAGAGAGAGAGCACTGGAGAGAGCACCAGCAGGGGGAGGGGCAGAGGAGGAGGAAGAAGCGGACTCCCCGCTGAGCAGGGAGCCCGAGGCGGGGCTTGATCCTAGGATCTCAGGATCATGACCTGAACCAAAGGCAGTTGCTTGACAGACTGAGCCACGCGGTCGCCCCTACAATAAAGAATTATTTTTAAAATGGAATCTACAATGCCAAACTAAAAGAAAACTTATGAGGAGATGTAATTGATGTTCATCCCTGTATTTATTCAGCAAATATATGAAGAGCACTTTGAATGTGCTGGCCCCTGGCTCTACAGTGACTCTTGTCCAAAAGGAGCCAAGGAGGACAGAGAGAGGGAAGCCTGGGAAATTCCAGAAACCCGTGATCCCACAGTGAAATGGTTTTCTGAATCTTGCTCAGAATTCCAACCAATGTGAAAGTAGAGGTAAAACACTCAAAGATGTGTATCCCTGAAGCAAAAACCCAAAAGAAAGGATCCTCATTAGCAGGCTAATGAAACTAACTCCAAACCCATCCTCCCGCGAGGCCAGGCAGACAACGGGGGCGCTGTTCCAATCCCACATCCCACTGGTCTTTAACTGGTCAAATCTCAAATTAAAATGTAGCAGAAGGTGTAAAATGGCCACAAGTCTGGCCAGAACATTTCCTAAGAGCATTGGCCAAAAGGAAACTTTCTAGCAGAGCTTCGAATCAAATTGAGGCCTCACACTTGTGTTATGAATTGGAAAGCAGAGTGCTTTGGGGAGCTTTTAGGACAAACCACAAAAGTAAAATCTGTGCACGGTTCCAGCTTGTATCCATGACATAAGACAAAAGACTGTCTTTGCGAACAGATCTTAAAGTATATGTCACCTTTGGCAAAGGACTTGGTCATTGGGAAGATATCTTTATTTAGTGACGCTCAATTCCTTTGTTGGAAGCTATTTTATGTTGCATTTGTGTGTGAAAAACGAAAGTTTCTAAGCAACCGTATTGTATGCCAACTGTCTAATCCCAGCAAAATCAGTGTTGTTTTTTTTTTTTTCCCTAGAGAAAGGTTATGTATCCATTTCTTATAAACTGAATCCTTCAAGTCTACGTTGCTTGGTTATCAGAACTGTCTGGAAATTGATAATATTTTTGACATCAAAGTTTCCAGGTGAGAGAAGAGATAAAACCAAAGGGGTAACAGACAGAGCCCAGATTGTTTTCCTCTGCCCACAAATAAGGTACCTACAGCTTATTCTCACTTAATCCCTTATCCTTGCCAATAAATAGAAAAATCAAATGAGTTTTTCTTTCCACCCAGCAAACCCACTGGTGGACATGATGATAAGCTGATGGTGCACGTGCCATCCAGCGGGAATAACGGTTTTGGACTTTGCAATGAGTGTTCCACCAGGAGAGAGGTTTTCTCAAAACAAAGCAGCATGGCCAATTTCTGTCTACATTTGTTAATGAACAAAGCATTTTTTTTTTTTTTTTTTTTTTGGTCTAAGCCTTCAGTGAAGCTGGTTTTATCCCTTAGCTTGGGGAGTTAATTTAGATGATTGTCTTTGCCTTTTCTTCCTGATAGATAGTATCTGGTTGCTTCTGACATAACAGTGCTCAGCTCATTATATTATGCTTGCAAAGCAACATTATAGGACAATAATTATGGACCAATAATAAACGGGAGCTCTTTTCTCAGTTCCCTAGAGTGGGGTGTTAAATGCTGAGAGGCTATATTTTTGTAGTGAAGCATGCAGACTGGCAAGATGAACTGGGCTTGTATCTTGGATCTACCACTCACTACGTGTGTTTCCAGACAGCTTAGCTGGCTTCTGTGTCTCTCCGTTTCTTCTTGACACAACGGAGCTAATAGCATCTCTCCCAGATTGGGACATATATGCTCAGTAAAGGTTACCTATTATGAGAGATTCTATGTCCGATGTCATGATTTCACCCCAAAATGGATATTTACATAGAACCAACAGTGTGTTGAGGGTTTTATTTTCTGGAATTTACTTATATATACGGGAGTGATGGCATATTTGAGCCTGTCTAACTCCTAGTTGAGAATCAGTCTTTGATCTTATTAAAGTGTTCTGCGAACCACCTACTTTGAGAAAAGTTTGGGAAGTGAAAAATCCTGGGCCCTCCTTCTGACTTAGACAGGGTGTGGCCAGCCTGACAAGACTTTGCATTTGGCGTGAACAAAATATCTCTTCTTGCATTTGCACATTTTGAGGGAGAACGACTTGGTTCTGGCAAAAGATCGTGCAGGGAGGTGCCTCTGCTTGTCATCATCCTTCCCACGGTGCCCCTGTCTCTCCGGGCTTCTCTTTCCCTGGAACCTTCTCCACCAAGAGCAGAGTAACCACGGAGAGCCCCAGGATGGAATACTAACTAGAACATGGCCCGAGGATCCAACCTGGGTTCACTGCCAGGTCAGCTGGACGCAGGAGAGGAAAAAAGAAGCTGAGAGAATAATGAAGCTGGAAAGTGTGGAACTTGGAACGCGGGCGGTGCTGAGTGGACGTGTGCCAGTGAGTGTCCGAGTGTGTGAGCGTGAGCCCCTGAGAAGGAGGAGGAGAGTGATCTCACCGTCCGGGGTCCCCTGCCGAGCGCTTGGGCTGTGGCGGATTTCCCAGGATGCTATATTTAGCTCTGTGTATATTCGTTTTTTTAACTTGGGTAGAGCAAGATGTAGCCTCAGTGAAATGAAGAAATGCACCCCCCCCACCTTGAGTACCCAATATGTACCCTCTAAATGCAGTGTGGACATTCCCTGCCTTCCAGGGAACAGCAGGGCTCGGCCAAGGGGGAGGAGAGCGCGGGAAGCAGACAGCCTCCAGACCCAGAAGAACAGCAGATGGAGAAGCTGCTCACGGTCAACACCACCCGTGTTTCCTCTGCCTCTGGGTCAGGTCTGGGGAGGACCACAGGCTTTTCCAACTTTTACCCACAGTACTGGGGAGAGGTACACGGTCACAAACCAGGGGCGTGTTCCTAAGGCAGAGCGTAGGGAGCACGGGGTGGGGGGCGGTCAGGAAGCGTGCTGTGATGCCCCTTCGTTTCCACAGCCTCCCCGGGGGCCCTGGGCCCCTGCCCCCTCAGCTGGCCCCTCGGCTACAATCACTCCCTCCTCAGGGAGTCAGTGATGGACTGAGGCTCCAGTTAATGCCTGGAGAATGAAGTGGAGGCCCATGAGGGAGACAGTCTTGGGGTGGAGATCCCTGGTCCCCCCTCTTCCCTCCGTTGCAGCACTGGGGCTGGATCCACGGAGTGCCAGCTCCTTCCCTGACCTTGAATTGCTCCTCTTCTGGCTTCGCCTTGTCTTCCCCCACCAAGACCTGCAGTTTCTGCAACAGAGAGCCCACTGCAGGGTTCCCGGCGCCACCAGGCCTCCCGCACCCTGAGGACGGGCCCCTGCTCCCAGCTCTGGCCACAAGCCACCTGAGGGTGGTGTCCACAGGCTGCCAGCCTCTGTCCCTCACGTGGGCACACATGTGTGCTGATGCTCCAACACCAGTGCTCCCGTCCGAGGCTGTGGAGTCATGTTAGTTGGTCACAAGCCTTAAGGCTTCAACTGAATAGAATAGCGAAAGAGCCCGCTTTTGCCACATTGGGTGAAGACGGGTATTACTCAGACATCCCTCTCGGGGGTGTCTGTGTGTGTGCGCGCGCGCACGCGTGTTGGGGGCGATGGATGCACACACGTGCACGGCTCCGCGGTGGGAGACGCACTCCTACGGCGGGTCATGGTGCAGGAAATCACCAGTGCACGTCGGTGGGGACAGATGGGGCTGGCCTATCCAGATGCTGCCAATGAACTTGGGCCACAAGTAGATCTTCTCGGATCACTCCTGGAACGGTCACTGAGGGCTTCAGACATGTTTTCAATCCTCTTTCATTTGATGCTTGATGAACTCCTCCTTCCCGACTGGACTCTGGTTTCCCTTGTTGGTGTTTTCTCGTTTCCTTTGCTCTCGTCCTCTGCCCATCCCAGGATATCAGGGCAGGGCCCTTGGTGCCCTCCTCCGGGCACAGCAACCACGTCTGTGATCGGTAGGGTTAAACGGGCCTCCGTGGACTCGGGTGTTGGAAATGCTGCATGTTGACTATGCTGTCAGTCTTCTCTCACTTAGCACAGCTCATGAACTTCACACCATGGGCAGACACATTGCATGCATGTGGCGTTGAGTTTTCATAGTTATGGAATTCATAATTGCAACATTTATGACATATACATATTCACATGTAAAATGAGAGAGGAGGAGAGAGAATTGCCGATCCTTGTTTGGCAGTGTAACCCACGCAAGGATGGTGAACACGCTTGGTGCCGCAGATGTCATGTCCTAGTGCCCCGTTTGGGACGATGCGTAAGAACGCAGTTACTGGGACAGTACAGAACCCTATTCAGGGAAGGTTTTCCAGGAAGTGACAGTTTCCAGAGCTGACGGTAGGCCAGCCTGAGGCTCTGCCTGATAACCTGACCCTCTGTGCTGGGGACTTTCTCATGCATCAGCTTGGTTGTCTGCAGTGACGGCGCAGGACAATTAAAACGTATTTCCACACTGCATGTCCTGCTTTCGAAATTACTCTCACCATCTAGAGATCTTCTCCAAGTCAGCCTTTTCCTGCAGGCTCCACTGTGCAATTTTCTATGCTGCTTGTTGCTCCTAATTCTATAGCTAAATTGATCTTCCGCGCCACATTTGGAAGAGGGAAATGAAGCTTGTAAAGCCTGCTACGGGTTCAGAGAACTCCTCTCCTGGGTGTTGTCTATGGCCTCTGCAATTATATTTCTTTATCTAAGGCATTTTTACGTGGATAAAATAATCTCAGTTTCTTAAATGAGACAATTAAACTCCATTTTACCTTGTTTCCCCAGGGCGGTGAGGGCCTTACGCTGAGAGAACATCTTTGTTCAAGCCCCAGATAGACTTTTACCCTCTTTATTGACTGACATCTATGTTCTGAATTTTTCATGCCTGCGTTACATGGGCCAGACAAGGCAGGGGCTGAACTCTGTCCTGCAAGTGCCCGTCTGAATAGTTGAGACCCACGTGATAATTGCCAGAGCGGGAGGTGCCCACACGCTTTGGGTCAGTGGTCTTTCTTGCCAGTCTGCACCTGGATGGGAGCAACAGCTTTGTTTCTCAGTACCAGTTCTTGCATTTCCATAGGTACCAGAGTGCTCTGCTGCTGTGTTCAGGTTGTTGCAATTGGCAGCTCTGCTCTCACCGGGAAAGGCAAGGCTGAGTACCTGAAGTCAACAGGGAAAGCCGTCTGGGCATTTCACTTCACAAAGAGCTGTCCTCTTTGGGGTAGATTGTATTATTATTCAAAATGCTCATTTTCCTTCCCTGGGGACATGGTATTTCTCTTTCCATAGATATCAGGCTTGGCTGTGGAACTGCACATGTTCCTTCAGATAGAAGATTTGGGAAGACTGTGTGAGCCCGACCCCCACCTTGCTGAGTGCACATCACTTGTGCAGATGACAGAAAGTGAGAGGGAAGGGCATGCATCGTCTTCAGAAGCCAGCTCTCAGTCCCTCTTAGCTCCCTTCCCCCTCCGCGTCAGGATTGACGGTGTCCCAGAGAGCGACTCCATCAGACTAGGTCCCAGACTGAAGATAACAGTGAACAGAGCCAAGGCGGGCCCCAGATGGACGTGGAACATGAGCAGGAAGTCAGCCTATGCTGTCCCCGCCCCTGAGAGGCGAGGGCTCCTTGTTAGCTAGCAGTGCACCCTTGGTCCTCCTGATGGATGCACTTCCTAGTCTGCACCGTGTCTTACAGAGTCAGCCCACCTCTGAACCTCGAGCTGCTGAAAACCATCTGTCCCGGGCACATATTCTGACACATACGTTTTGTGTTACAAAGTTGTTCAGTGACTTTTGAAGAAAGGTCTGCAGTACAGAGGTCAGGCTGCTGGTGGGAGACACATGTCTGAGGGGCGTGGCTGAGACGGGCTGCTGGAGGCACAGAGGCACGTGGCCAAGAAGGGGGCTGCCGGGCCTGGGGTCTTGCGGGGAGCTGAGCTCTACTCCAGGGTGCATGGGCCTCCCAGGCACAAAAGCCACAAACAGTTTGCCACTCTACATTCCACCCAGGTTTACATTCCAGCCACTACTGTGGCCTCTATGAATTCACATCAAAGCCGAAAAGACAGGGAGGGGCATCGGGGTGGCTCAGTCGGTTAAGCGTTTGGCTCAGGTCATGATCTCAGGTTCATGAGATCGAGCCCTGCATCGGGCTCCCTGCTCAGCACGGGGTCTGCTTGAGTTTCTCTCTCCCTCTGTCCCTCCCCCTGCTCTCTCTTTCTCTCTCTAGAACCAATCAATCAGTTTAAAAAAAAAAAAAACTGAAAAGACAGGGAATGGTGAGTGAAATGCCCAGACAGCACTGCACAGGGGTCCTGTGGCCTCCAAATGTCAGGTTCAATGGTGCCAGACACGGACTAAAGAAAATTGTGAACATCAACCATTTAAAACACAAATTCCTAACTGAGCTGCTGCTATCTGTAATTCCTGGACATATGATGTTGATCTATGTGTATAGGTAGTAAAGTATAGGATTTTGACAGGTGCACTGAGGACAAACAGCAAGTAAAGCACATGGAAAAGCGGAAATTTCTCATTGCCATCTAAATTGTTAGGACACTGTAGAGCCTCCGCTGAAGTTTCCGGGACAGTGGTCTTCAGAGGGGTCAAGGACGTGCACCTGCAGACGTGGAGACAGTGCAGGAATATATGGTTTCATGATTATGCACGGCCCTCTTTCCTGACTACACTGGCCTTGAGAAAAGGAACAGATGTGACCAATAGATTATGACAATGCTGGGTATCTAACAAAGTCAGGCAGAGTCCATCTTCTCTTTCTTCTTTAAGGTCCTGGGTGCTCTCTAGTTCTGAGTAGTTTTGAAGTTTTTCTGCACAGTTAGAGTCCAGGCTCTGAAGCGTGAGCCCTGGTTCGATCCCAGCTCTGATAAGTTACAACCATAGTGATTTACTTCCTGTCTCTGTGTTGGGTTTCACATCCCTAAAGTGGGAGTTTTGAAGGTATCTACCTGAAAAAAATATTTCGAGTAATAAATGAGATAATTCGTATCAGTGCTTAGAATGGAGAGTGGCAGTCTGAAAGCCGCTAATGAATTAATAATACATTTTATTAGATACATAACAGATGGATTGATAATAAATAAAAATTATTGTAAATAATCATAGATAAATTATTTTCTCTAGGTTAGTTTATTTAATTCTGTCATTATTTGACACAGTCTTGGATGATCCTCTATCTATCTATCTCCTCCATGCACTGACCTTTTATAACTTTCGAACAATAGGTATTGATTATTTTTGATTCTTCTTCCAAACACGATGACGTTCCAGGGACTGGGTGTCTCTCCTACCCACAACAACAGAAGAAAGAGTAAAAACTAGGAGGTGGGGGTTTTCTGACGTTGGATATCAGCCAGCGCAGCCCAGTGAGGCTGACAGATGGGAGATGAACGGGCAAGTCTATGATTGCCACCACTCAACGCCTTGGTGGGAAGACAGTTCTCCAGGAGGAGACTGGCTCTTTCCCCGAGCAGAGGAGATGGACCTGAGGACCCATACAGGCCAAAGGAGATAGAGTCCCCCTCATCAGGTGCCAGGGAAAGGACAGCTGCAGTGAGAGAGAGAAAGCTCCCAAGATCAGCAGAGGGGTCCCCTCAAGTCTTCGGCAGAGGGTCACTGCATGCTCACAAGGGAAGTCCCCCTGGCTGGGACAAGAATGACCCCAAAGGATCAAGGGAACAGTGTCTGCAGTTTACAGAAGACCAGGACGAGAGTGTGTCCCCACCCGCCAAAGAGGAAAGCACTTCTAATTCATGGCGCATCAGTAGGGTGATGAGAAGGGTCTTGTCTGAGCAGGGGGTACGCTTAGCCCTGGACTGAAGGCGGGGTGGGTCCCACTGGACCCGACACCTGACAAGATCAAATTGTCCCCTAGTAACATGACTGTGTCCTAGAACACTGCCCAAGCACATTTATAGGGACGTAAAAACATCCATCATACAGAAAATACACAATGTCTGCCTTTCAGTGGAAAGATTACCAGTAAGAAAAGAAGCAGACACATAGAAATAGACCCAAAACAGACCTGAAAATGACACGGGCGGCAGAACCAGCTCAGACACTCCAGTGGCGGTGGGAGCTGTTTTCCAGAAACCGTAGGACGAGGGGAGTATGTGAGAGGCAGGCTCCGAAGACGGAGGAATGAGTCAAAGCAAATGTCTAGTGATGGCAACTACGTCCGAGGAGGAAAACGTAACGCATCTGTAGTGGGGCGGACACCGCAGAGGGAAAGACCAGCGAGCCTGAAAACACAGCAAGAGAAGTTTACACCACGTAAATGCGACACAGAGCAGAGAAGACTGACAAGGAATGAGCAGGGCGCCACTCATCTGTGCTGCAACCTCGAGCAGCCTCATCGGAAGGAGAGAGGAGGACAGCAAACCTCTTTGAAAAATAATGTGCGAAAATTTCCCAAATTCGGTGAAAACTATAAATCACTGCCCTAAGCAGCTCAACCATCCCAAGCACAAAAACGCAGGAAGAAAATGACATCAAGGTCCCTCATAATGCAATGGCACGGAAAGCTTTCTTTCTCAGCCCATCTTTCAAAGGTGTTGTGTGATGGCAAATAGATGTTTTAAGTTTGTTCCCCAAAGGCAGCTGGGTCTCTGTTTGTTGGGGTGCATCGCGAGGGGTCCCACGACTGGACCTGCAGGGTCAGTCACTGTCTTCAGCGCCTATGGGCTGAACACTAAGTGCCCCCAGACCTGTGCCGGGCATCTCTAGACTCCCTGTGCTTCATTTGGAGTGCTGGCCTCAGACCTGTGCCGGGCATCTCTAGACTCCCTGTGCTTCATTTGGAGCGCTGGGGCTGCCCATGGCGCCACCCCGTCTCTTTTTGGCCTTCCTCCCCTGCCCGGGGCACCTGGGATCTGCTCTGTTCGCCTGCTGCACACGGGATTCCTGACGCCCCTTCCAGGGCTCTGCACGCCCAAGGTGGGCCCTTCCTTCCGCTGGAGTCCAGTGAGCTTTGCCCTTCTCCCCCCGGGCTCCCGGCTGACTCACTTTTTGTCTCGGCTGCAGGAAGACGTTGAGAGATCCAAAGTGTCCTTCACTACACTTAGTGTCGGGGCCTTGAAGGATCACGGTTTCTCCCCTTGGACAGGACAGGTGTTATTGCATTAGGAGGCTTGGCATCGGCTGTCCCCGATCCCGGAAATGGTCCCCCGTGCCCTTCCCAGGCCCGTGGGCTGTCCGTGCGTCCCGTCTCGGCAGAACCGGCCCCCTGACGGCCTGCGGGGTCCACTGACAAGGGCCACCACAGCACCGTTTCTCTCCTTGACACCGCGTCCCCTCTGGTGGGGGGGCCAGGCTGGAGGGAAGGTCTCTTTCTGCTGCCCTCTGGTCTGCAAGAAGCAGCAGGAGGGCCAGATACGTCAGGGAGCACGCCGTCTCTCAGTGTGACCACAGTGCCCTCAGCCTGCGTGAGAAAGCCGGGAGCGCCGCCCGCCGTGGCCCCCAAAGCTCGACTGGGTCACGGTGGTGAGCGCAGCCCGGTGGTACCGGGGACGCCCCGCAGCCCACACTGTGCTGCCTGTGCCTTGGAGGGTTTTATAAGTAAAAAAAGTTGCTTTACAAATGACAAGGCAGGGGTGGGACTTGTCGTTCCTGGGTTTATTCCCAAGACACACTGTATGACAGAATGCGTGTGTTTACGAGTTAAATGGAAGAGCGATGAAATACTTGGATAAAAATGGAGCATGTTTGGGTCTAAGAAAAGGGCAAAATACCCTTTTCGTGATGCCATAAAGGAATCAAGTTTTTGTATAAAAGTAAATTTTAGTTGTTAGGATGAACAGAAAAATATGTGCTATTAGTAAACTTAGGAAAATGCCATCGGTGAGAAAAACGTTCATATACTCATGATTTAAAAATGCAATAAAGAATGATTATCTTCTGAGGTGCAGGTAATTTGGTAATGACAGAATGTGCTAAGTGGGTGATTTATTTTACATTAACTAGAAGTTAGGGATTATAAAAATACATTCTTATAAACAAAGTACTACTTCAAAAATAGCTCAGTTGTGTAACCCATGATTTAACTATAGTTTAGGAAGTATTTTCAATGCTCTTAGATGCTTCTGGAGAGAGACGGTGGATACATCTTTGGCTTCATAAATTTTATTAGAATATTTTATTCATCAATTCTCTTCTGTTATCTTCAACATATAGAAATACATTGAACGATCTTTATAGATTCAAGCAGTCTGCTGTTGGGCCCCTCATCGTCTGTAAGGAGCATTTAAATGTGCCTCCCTCCCTCCCTCCCTCCCTCCCTCCTCCCTCCCTCCCTCCCTCCCTTCCTCCCTCCCTCCTCCCTCTCTCCCTCCCTCCCTCCCTTCCTTCCTCCCTCCCTCCCTCCCTCCCTCCCTCGCTCCCTCCCTCCCTCCCTTCCTCCCTCCCTCCCTCCTTCCCTCCCTCCCTTCCTTCCTTCCTCCCTTCCCCATTTCTCCTTCTTTCTTTCCTTCCCTCTTTCTTTTGCCCTCCTTCCTTCCCTCCCGCCCCCTCCCTCCCTTCCTTCCCTCCCCCCTTCCTTCCCTCTCCCTCTCAAATTTTCCCCCTCTGTAGTGAAATGATGTAAAACATTTAGATAACTTCAAAAACACAAAAGCAACGCATTTGGGAAGCAGGCATGTGAAGGCACAGCCCTCCCTGCACCGAGGAAGACTTTGGAGTAGAAAGGAAAACCCCAAGTGAAAAGGGGTCCATTTAACTGTAAATTTAATCAGGAATAAAGATCAATAGTGGTGAATGTAACAGGAAAAATCACTTATTACTTATAATTTATAAAACTGCAACAGATGAAGCACATTCATGACTCCTAGTAAAATAATACAGAAAAACCATGAAAGAGATTTCCAGATCCTCTGAAATCCCTAATTGGTTAATCCCTGGAGTTCAGGGCTATTTTCCCAAGTCATACAGATGAAGAAATTGAGGGATTCTGTGGCTGAAGGCCATGAAACGAGCAAATAAAAGAGTAAAACTTGTAATCAACAGCTCTGTGCTGAGACCACAGACAGAGACAGCTTCTCCAGCTTACAGAAGACAAACTGGAACAAATCCGGGGCTGTCCGCGGAGCTGGGGCTCGGCTGACTGGAGCATTTGCAGCCGAACGACCTGCCCTCCGCGTGCTCGCCCACACCGCTCGGTGCTTGGCACAACAGGCATCTGGTAAGGTGGTGAATGAAGAGAACAGATCTAAGAAACAGGCTTTTGAGACAACACCCGTGTGTGTTGTGTAAACCCGGTTACCAAATGTTCCCGCACAGGATTCCCGGGGAGAACCTGATCTTGCAGGTGAAATCAGAAGCACCAGGAGGGGAGTGCTCCCATCAGTGCTCGAAGGATCCTTTCTGATGCAAAGCCAGACGTAGCTGGTGTTTGTATCAGAAAGATGGGATGCCAGTGAACACAGCCCTGAACTGGGCTTCTCAGTAATCAAAATCATTTCATTTTGCATTTGTGCACAAAGCAGTACCACTGTTTAACAGCAAACATTTCCCGCTTGTTTCTTACTTTCAGCCTCTTCAAATGCCGCTGGCAGCCAGGACCTCAGGATTTTCCTTCGCTTGTATCTCTGGGTTTTGTGGTTGAGGTTGGGGCATGGAGAGTTTAGGTAAACAGCAAAGGTTTAGTCACTGAGTATGCCGCTCCCTTGCTCCCTTTGCCCGACCTTCCTGTCTTCTGCTTGAGCCAAGTATGCTGAATACGGGCATTTCGCACATCATTCTGTCACCGGAGTGATGAATGCACAAGAGACAGCACCCATGCGCCCGATGTCTGTGTCCCCAAACGTTGCGCTGACCTGGTCATCGGCATCCCGAGGTGCGCGGCTCTTCGGAGAGGACCAGCTGCGGGACTGGAAAGGAAGAACGCGGGAGGGATGCGGCGAACAGGTGCCCACTAGTTCCGGGCCCTGGCGCCGCACTTACGCTTCGAAGGGCGAGACCAAGGAAATGCCTGAAGGGCATCCTTCCTCAACATCTCTGCAGGAACTACTTGGAATAAGAAGACCTGATGGTCGGTCACGACACAGAAAATACACGTGAAGCCAGGAGCACCATCACAAATCCCACAAGAGTGGAAATCCTCCCAAGGTCTCCCGCTTCCTTTAACAAGCGTGAAAGTTTCATTAGCTGCGGAGATCCGGAAGAAATCCCTCAGCTCCAGGTCGGTTTGGCTTCTGGAAAGAGGGGCAAAGAGAAAAAAACTTCAGAAAGATAGTGCTTTTCTGGGCTGAAAACACACATTACTGAAGGGGTTTCATATTATTTAAAAAGTTGGCCAGGTGTGGGTAGTAAACTGCCAGCCCATCAGCTCAAACCGTTCTATTTATTTACAGCATATTTAAATTGGTGCATCAGTGATTTCCATCCTTGCTTTGCCATAACACAGTACATGTCTAATTATATTTATTGTAAGTATCTTAGTCGAAGATAACTAAAGTATATCTTCATGTGCTTTTTTAAAATTCCACTCAACCGTGGTGGAAGAGATTTCTGCAGGGGAGAGGGTGTGGCAAAAACACAAACAGTGAGGAGATAACACAGCCCTAAGGGCTTGTGGACCACAGTCCTGGAGCTTCCCCTGAACTTTCCACCAGGGCTTTCCCTTTATCCTTGGGCCCCTGACCCTCGGAAATAACACCAACCTCCGTGACAAGAACAGCTTAAGAAAACCTGTCCAAAGCTCCAGCATCCCTCCCTACTGTTTTTGTCATTCTCCCTGGGATTCTACACCCCAGAGTGTGCCCCCGTCCTGGGAGCTCATGTGCTGAGCGGGCTGATTCCAGCTCAGACACGGAGGGTGTGTGAGGACGCCACCAACAGCACTCCTCACTCCGTTTTGGTTAGATGGGCGCTGGGCATGGTAACTCTTGTCTCATGGAGGGAGCCATGTTTCTACAGATCTGGGCGAGCGTTTTGACTGTTCTTTCCTGGCTCCAGCTGAGTTCATCAACCACCAACAATCATTGAGTACACTTAAAGCTTCTCTCTTCAGGTTCAGAACCCATGGCTGGATATTCATTTTTGCCCCACCGCAAACGGGGTTTGAAAATAGTCTTTAGCTGTGTCAAGTCTGGGGGCAGAAGTGCTGTGCAGAGGCCCGTGAGAAAGTCTTTCACTTCTCCAGGAACAGAGTGTCCGAGGCTTTTGTCTTTCTGGTTCTTTAGAGTCCTGAGGGACTGCCCTTGCCCCATTGTCTTATTTATTTATTTAATTTTTTTCTGAGTACAGCTTGGTTAATCTCTAAAAAATTTAAATGCTGCCACGGCAACATTTGACTTGTTGTAGATACCAGATCAAAGATGATTAAAAAAAAAAAAAAAAGATGTTTGCCTGAGACCAAACTGTGACTTGGAGATCCAAAAGCAACATATGTTTTCTCCCTTTTATAGAAATATGAAGGATGCCATGGTGCCATGAGCCCCAGCCATGGTACCAGCGGTACCAGTTTAGCTGGATTGTAAACACTGAAACATTTTTGGGGAAACAGCCTGGGTCTCAAGATATCTTTTCACCCTGTTTCAATTTTATGCACCATTAAAGTTCTCCCCAACATGGCTGAGAGGAAGGAAAATAAGATACCAGAATACTCTGGGCTATGGAAACAGAACATTGCATGGGTGGATGTGGCGGATCCCATCTGCTGAGTATCCGAAACTCAGACAAAGGGTCAGGGATTTCTGTCTGTTTTGTTTAGTGCTGTGATGCCAAAGCCTATTATGGTGACCGGCATAATCAATAAAGATTTGTTGAATGGATGATATGCATTTTACAAGAGGACAAGCAAGCCTTGGGGGATATTTTTTTAAAAGCAGGATTCAATACTGCCTGGGTCTGACCTTCAGGTTAACAATGCATTAATTACCGAAGATATTCTCCTTAAATCTTTTTTTTTTAAGCAAACAAGAACTGATGCGTTTTGTTTTCCTTTTTACAATTTTTATTTTCACATTCAAGTTTGGCGTTTTGGAATACCACCTGAATGAAGTCACCGTCACATTTAACGGACAAGGTCAGATGAACAGAGAAACCAACATGACAATGATCATAAAAAGGAAATAGCAATAATCATGCCCATAAAAGCAAATTTTAATCCAATTAACTAAAAAGAGAGTTAGAAATACAATGGCTATATTATTGTGGCTAATGGAGAATTCCTATCTTCATTCTTTGCTGAAAAAAAAATGCATGGATGCATTCATTTTTTTCTCTCAAAAATGAAAGCAATAAAACAAATGAGAGTCCTAATCTTTATTTCAAATAAATGAAAAGAAATAGGCTGAAATCTACTGAGTTCTCTGAAAAAAAGCAAGAATGCAAATGAGGTTTATTATGAGGCTTTTGGAAGCTAATGATTGAAAGTTAGCTGTAGGAACACACTCTTTGACAGCATGTAGTTCATCAGCAATGTTAGCAGAAATCTCAATCTCGTGCTAAGTTTCAACTTGGCCTAAAACGATGTACTTTTGCTGCAAAGATTTGAACCTGCAGCACACCCAGTGAGAGTGTGTGTAGTTTCAGCTACGTGTGGCTTTACCCATCGCCACTCGATCTGTTTTTCATAGACATCTCTGAGCCACCATTTTGGTTCAATTGGATCAGCTGCTACGAAGGTGGGTTGATATTCCTCGGGTCTCTAAGTACAGACTGCACCCTGATAACCATCCACCTTCTTCTAAATGCATGCGCGTCCTCACAATGCTGAGTATGTGAGTCCAGGAAGGTATCAATCAGCAAATATCAAGAAAATCGCCAATGAAAAGACTTGACTTAAATAAACGTCAGACTACTGTTATCTTTGACTTCCCTCTGAAGTCTAATAGGAATGAAAGCCTCCATTTTAGCATGTTCATTTTCCTCTCCCACTTGCCTCCCCTATGCCTTCACCAGACCGAGTTTTCTCTATCAATGACTATGGACATATCATGTCCTTAGGGATCACGCTCCTCATTACACATAATTTAGTAGGATGACTATCGTGTGTACAAGGAAAAGCCGCCCCAACTCCATGTATCATGCACATAAATCCTGTGCTATACTTTCTTGATATCCTAAGGAACACTTTGATTTAGAGGACTTTATGCAGCCTCACGTGAAAAGGGACTACTGAGGTCCATAAATGTTCATGCACACACCATAATTCATAAGATGGGCATGTGTCCAGCTTCCTAGATCGCCAGACATCCCTCCCCAGGAACTGATCTCGTGATATTGTTTGCATACACAATAGCACCTCAATATTTTGTGTGTGCTATAACAGTCATGAATTAGAAGGAGGTGGACTAAGGTTTATCTGTAATTAGCTATTTTTACAGTTATTATGTAAGCAAAGACTACAGAGAGAAAATTTTTTCTATCCATACTATATGTCATATATATCAAAAGAAAATTTGGCCAAGAGCTAAAAATCAACCAAGAATTAATGAAAAACCAGGAAAAATATGAAAAAAACATACTTATCACAATTTTGGAAAAAGTATGCCAGATGAGAAATGACACTACGAAAAAATGGTTGACAGATTTTTTACCATAAAAATGTTAATCATATCAAAGATGAAAAGCAGCCAAAATGAAAGAATTATGAAAACAATAATAGGGGAGATATTTGCATCAAATAAACCATATAAGAGAATTAATACCTATAATAAATAAATTTGTTTACAGATACAATAACGTTATAAGGACTATAATAAATGAGAGAGCCCAGGAACTGAATGGAAAATTTACAATGGAATATAAATAGTAGGGGTAAAATGTCTGTCTTCTTAGTTATCAAAGACATGCAAATTAAAGCAAGACTTGCAACCATTATATCCCTGCTAATATTTTTTTAAAGGCTAGCATTCCACAGTCTTTGGCCTGTTGGAATATTGTCACAAATAATAGGTGGCAGTATAAACCGATATGGCTTTTTTCTTGGTGAAAGCTGTTGATAATGTTTCAATGCCATGTTTTTATTAATCATTCTCCTTCATTCAAGAAATATTTGTTGAGCATCTCCTATGTGCCAATGATTCTACCATATGTTGGGAATTCAATCATGGACCTGATAGACACATGATTGTCCTCATATTCTTAGGGTTGTTCTAAGGAAACAGGTATCAAAAAATAAAATAATACATATTTTCAATAGTTGGGGTACTTTCGATGAAGCACAAGCAACTGTGTAACTGAGTGGATTATAGGTTGTGGGGGGCAGATTAAATCAGTGAAAGAGAGGATGCAGTAACTTGGATTGCCCAGATAAGTCAGGACACATGGTCACCTTTGTTACAGAGCATTTAACCTCTCCGGGATCTGGGCAGTCTCCCCAAGAAAGCAACATTTTAGCAGACAATCTGAATAAAATATAACAGGTAAGAAGGGAAGGAGGAAAGAACATGCTAGAAGGAAGGCAGTGAGAGAGATAGTGATTTAGAAGGAGGGAGGTCCAGGTCCAGGACACCCCTCCATGGTGACTGCAGAGTCCAGGAGGGTGTGGGTCCTGCGAGGCCAGTAAGCGATGCTGAGAATTTGCTTCTTTATCCCAAGGACAATGGGAATCCAGCTGGAGAGGATTAGCGGAGAAGAGGCATGACTTCAATTTATAAAATGCCCCTTGGGCTGCAACAAGCATAATCCTGGGGGCAAGGAGGTGGGGAGGACAGTGTCTACCGGAGTCCGGGGGGATCGTGCTGTGACCCAGGTGAGACACGGTGGTGACCCGGGATCTTAATGCTGAGCTGTAAATACTCTGGGAGGCACACACAGGTTCTGCTTGTGGTTTGGAGGCAAATGGGAAGTTTTAAAAAACTCATTTTCAAGATCCCCGAATTCCTTATGTAATCTCTCCTAAAGCTGCCCAGCCTGGAAACAGGCCTACAGTTTGTAGGGGACCTCGCTCCCCTCTCTCACTGCCCCTCGGCCAGGACAGTTTCCCAGCGAGGAACTTGGCCAGGAACGCTGCTGGTGGCTGGGGGAGGAGCACCCTGCCCTGCGGGGGGGCCTGGGAGGCGCGCTGCGTCCCCCACTGAGCCCACCCCTGCACACCCCGTCTGTGCTCCTCGCCTCCCCCATTGCCCTACTGGGAACGGACCCTCTAAGTTCTGGGAATCTATCAAGAGTCAGGCTAGTGTTACAAAATACAGACCATTCACTATCGCTGGTCATAGGGCTTCAAGGAATTCAAATCACGCCATTCCTTACACAACTCACTTTAGATCCCCTTCTATTTGGCCAACATCCTTGCTGGCCCATGCAGCTTACCTGTGGGCCATCCATCCTCCCTAAGGAACCCCAGCCCCTGGCCCCCATTCCTTTCTCAGTACCTGCTGAACGTGTTCAGTTACCATCTAAATTGGACAGGGGCCTCTGAACAGGTGCCCCAGTGGGTCACCTGGGTACCGACTATATGTTTTACCTGATTCTGTTTGTGATAGGAGCCCTAGTTCCTCCTGATGATTATGGTCCATTACATTTGTGAAGATGGTAGTTCTTCTTCTTGCCTGCTGGTCTCTTGGCACAAGGAGCCTGAAGCCACTGGGCAGGAGGTATAGCTGAAAGTTTAATGAGATTCTTTGTGTGTATCATGATGGAAGTATTTCACCCCTAAACCCACAGAGCCTAGAATTTCGGGGACAAGAGCAAAATTTTCCCTAAGGAGGGTAAGAGAAAATGGGGTCACTCTAATTTCCACACCTTGGTTCTTGAGCCTACATATTCTACCCGTTAGGGACACGACACTTCATAGTGGTATTTGATTTGGGGTATATGGTATGTAATAGGGAATGGTGTCCCATTATCATATGGCATCACCTCCAAGCTTGCACCTTGGTTCTGCTTTCAAGAGGCCACCCCACTGTGCTGTCGGGTCAGTAGCCTTGTGGGTGGTGCGGGTTGGACAGGATTGCTGGATCTCACGGTCTGTGCTCGCTCCTCAGCAGCTTTGCTGTAACGTGGAGTCTTTGGTCCAACACGATGTGGTTCAGATGACCGAACTCTTGCAAGTCCTCAGAGAGTGGTGTTGGCTAAGGTCCTGCAAGGTGGGAAAGGCAAACCCATGGTGGAAATATATGTCAATGCCAGGCAAGATAAGCTGCTATCAAGAGGAATCAACTTGCTACCAAGAGGCTCGCTGGCCTCCTCCAGTGCTGGTGCCATACAGTGGGGCTCAGCACCAGTCTTCATTGCTTTCAGGGTGGATAATCTGCAGCAGGAGTAGTAAATTAACCATGGAGAAGGGGAAAGTTTGCTGTTGGGCACAACTAGCCTTAATTTCTGACACCATGGTGCTCCACTCAGGTGCTTATGGTACCAAAGATGGATATCAGCTGACATCACCTGGTCTAGCCTTTCCATTTAAATGGCTACAGCATTTCCTTCATGGTGGATGGCCTCCGATGGATATTAATCCATGGTGGATAGTCTCTGGTGGACACTCATGTGTGAAAGGAGGATTTGCTCACTTTGTGACCATCCGCATAGATGTCTCTTCTTTCACGGTCCCCGGACCTCCTGGTACATAATATGCCACCCTTTTATTTGTTGGCCCCTGACCAAGTAGCCAAGCCATTTGCCACTGCCAGTGAGTCCTTGTAAATTTTTGCCTTGCTCACTTCTCTTTCTATACAATATGAGTAACCAGGTAAAACACCTGAAGCTCTGCCCGTTGGGAAGATTTCCCCTCGCCACAGATTTCCAGTGCCTGCCTGATGGGGCTGTGGTTCGGTAGTGGTTCATCGTCAGCCTGCACCCGTGGACTGAGCTGACCCATTTTCAGCCAAAACAAGACGTAGAACATTTACACACTTTTAGTAGTTAGTTATTAAGGGTGCTTTGTTGGTCAATTCTTTGTTAACTTCATTATTGTGCATTTCTTGGGGTATGATAAAATTTTACTTCTTGAAAATTCTAGGATTCGTACATTGAACATATTTTAGTGTTTGTTATTCAACAGAGGCTTCGTACTCTGTTCAAGTGTGGCGCCTTCTAGTGAACTTAGGGGAAGCAAAGTGAGTTCATCCAGATCTGCCTAGATGCAGACCCTGAGATAGGCCTGCACATGCAGGACATTGAGCGCACGGGGTGCCAGTACGTTGGGGGGTCATGGGGGCCATGTGAGGGCCTGACACCCATGAAAGAAGGAGGAAGGGAAAAGGGCCTGGGTAGGAGGAGTCTCGGGCCCCAGCGCAGACCCTGCCAAGAGAGGGTGGGCTGGGACAGTGTGAAGTCTTGAACTAGAGTGGCCAGTGGTTGCGTGAGGCATGTCATGGGAAGAGCCTGCCAGGCTTGGTGGTTATCCGTGCATAGCCTGTGGGAGGGGACTGTGGTCGTGGATACAGAAGGCAGCCGCTGGAGCCCCAGCCATTTACGCTCCTGCAGCAGGAGGTCTGAGTGGTGCATTTCCATGGCAACCACATCACCGTGGTGTGGCAGGACCTCTTTTCTTGGCCTGCAGCTGGATGGACACCAGAAGGAACATCCGTGCTGGAGTCAGGTATCCAAATCAGACTCCCCAAGGCTTTGCAGATTACAGCAATACTTTCGTATTCTGGCCAAAAAATTAAACGGGGGCCGTAAGATTTCATTTCAATAAATGTAAGGTTTCAGGGAAGACTTTCTCAGAATCGTGGAATGTACCACCTCGTACTATACTTTCCCAGTGGTGATAGACAATATTAGCACAAAATATTCATTTAATTTCTGAGAGATTCCTAGCTTTCCATGAATTTTTTGTGTAAACCCACATCTGCTCTGCACGAAGGTAAGAACTTTGCTATGCCCTACCCTAGATTCCCTGCCTGAGAGCTGATCAAAACATCCTGCGATTGGAGAAAGTTGATGCCCTGGGTTTTGTGGACTTCAAAAGGGTGAGGTTGGTCTCTAATCGCTGTGCTGTTAAAGATTCATTACAAGTAAACACACAAGAGTGTACCTGTGCATGTAAGTTGCTATTTTTAGCCTAAACTGCAGTTGAGATTTCTGCGTTTTGTTTTGTTTTTTAGCTTTTCACTCAGCTACACACATTTTAGGCACGGAAAAGCCACTTTTGTGATTGATTATTCAGAAAAAGAGCAGGTTTTCACATGCAATTTTTGGGGGGAAGGGGTTGCTGCTTCTTATGTTTTGCTTTAAGGCATTTGTATTGTGCTTATAAGGTCTCCTATTGCTTGGCTCACAATCTTCCAGTTCATGGTAATGGAAAGTCTTCCTACATTTTAAGTGGAGACTAAGTGCTTCCTCTGAATAGGTAATCACAGTGTAGATCGGAAAGAAGAATTATGCCCACAATAAAACACTAATAAGCCTCAGGAACTATTTGCCATTGCTTTTTCAAGTTGCAATTGCCTTTTTGCATCAAATAGCTAATGGCAGGAGTACACGGCTTAAGCTTGAAATAAAAATCATAAAGAACTACAGAGTTTTATAAACATATTTAGAAAAGTCGGCATAAACTCAAACATAAATCCAAAAATAAGCCAAACAGAAAAATAAATAAATAAACTAGCCCCAAACTGAGGTTTCTTTATTTCAAGTTCTAGCTTCTAGCTGAACTAGTACATTTGGTGGATGCTGAACAAGTTAGTTGTGGGAAGAAGGTCCTGGCACTTTTCTAACACCTTTTTTATGAATTGTAACTTACACTTGAAATAGTACTAAATTCTGTTGGATGTTGTGCAAGGCAAATATGAAGGAGATGGTTTTTAAATCATGTAAAGAGAAACAGTGATGAGATGAAAGATCCATTCACCTTATCCCTGAGGCTCTTAGAATACTATTCGGGTTGTGGTTCCTTGACTCCATCCTGCCCGATCCCTCTTGAGTCCCTTGTGGCCGAAGCTGTGGGTCCACCTGCCCTCTCTTGGGGTGGCTCTTGTTTCCCTAAAGCCAACCCGAGGGGCCAAGTCCTCTCTCTAGAACTGAGTTCAGGCGAGGTGCAACACAGCCAATGATGTCAAAGAGCAGATTTGCTGGGTATTTGGCAACAACTCCTCTGCTTTTACAAAACCCCTCTAGGAAGTAAAGGACAATTGCAGTCATGCTATGACGCTCCGGCTCATGACAGCTACCTTGCAACCACAGGGATAGGTGGATGAGGAGCCAAACAAAGGATGGGAAAGGCCCAAGAAGAATAGGAAAAGCAACTGTGTCCTTTTGACCTTGAAGAACTTACTGGACTGTTGAGCTATGGTTTTCATATAAAAAGTGAGTTAACGTTGCAGATCAATGAACCACACTTTGCTGAGTCCCACTTCAACAGTCGGGAGGCACTGCTGAATCCTGATGACAAAGCATCCTGGGGGGCGGCGCCCAAGATCCCGCAAGGGGTTCCGGAAGTATAAGACCACCTCCACAATACTAACACCTCATTTGCCTTTTACTCTCTTTGTCTCATAAAGGCATATATAGAAAGTGTTTTCCAAAGTTTCCATGACCTTTGCTATCACAACAGACTACATGCAGGAGCAGATTGCTTTTTATTCAGCCAGGCACTTAAAGAATTTTCAAAATGTCAAACAATGGCCATCTTACCAAGAAATGTGTTTTTGAGTTATTTTTCATAGGCATATGCTATTTATGTTATCATGTAATAGATTTCTCATTGATTGTAAATAAGTTCATAAGTATTTAAAACTTTTTCTAAGCTCTAATTTCTAACACAGTAAATACCAGCAGATATAGTAGACATAAACGAGAGCTTTTTGGAATTCTCAATAATTTTTAAGGGTGTAAAGGTGACTTGAGACCAAAATATTTGAGTATTGCAGTCCATACATAAACTTTTTAAATGAAAAAAAAATCTTAGAGGTCATTTATAGTAGCTCAAAATCTTCATTTAACAAAAAATATATTGATACCAAAATTAAGCAATTTGTCCAAGTTTTCATGGGTACTTACTGCTGTGTAGGACCCAAAGTGTGCTGATCCAGCTTCCAAGTCTACACTCCCCCAGGTATCCCTATTACCGGTGGTGAACTTGTTGGCATTAGAGCCCGCTGTAGTTTGGGGGGCATTGGTTGGATTTTTATCTTATCTCCTGGTCACTCATAGAAACTGTCATTATTCCAACATAGAAGAGTCACTTCTGTATCTTTTAATTCCAAGACCTACAAGAGTTTTGTTTTGTTTTGTTTTTAAGCTTTATTTATTTATTTGAGAGAGACAGAGAGAGAGAGAGAGAGAGAGAGAGAGAGTTGGGCAAGGGGACAGAGGGAGGAGAGAGAGAATCTCAAGCAGACTCCGAGGTGAGCATGGAGCTGGATGCGGGACTCCATCCCAGGACCCTGAGATCATGACCTGAGCTGAAACCAAGAGTCGGATGGGATGCTTAATGGACTGAGCCACCCAGGTGCCCAAAACCTGTAGGAGTTTTGATAATTGTCTTGATTTCACTTGAATGCTCAGAATATGGTGATGATTTTATTTTTTAATTAATTAATTTTTTTTTTACTGAAGTTTAGCCTCCAGATCTGTCCCAGTTCTATCTCAAACATTCAAGGCTACCTCAAAGGTGACAACTCTCAGCAGGAAGGAAATCATGCCACTGTCAGCAACTGCCTCCTTCTGGAGCTAGACTTGACCTGTAATTGGCATCATTATAAAATTCATATTCATTTATTCCTAGCTATGAAGTTAATATTGAGCTGTAATTTGGATAAGTTACTGGCTATTAATTAAACTAATTACTATGATTATTAGACTCGATTAAAATGCTTTTTAATTTTACAACACTGTGACTTCCTATAGATTTAGAAAAAAAGAAGGAACACAATGATTAATACATAGAAACAAACACCAAGGGAGAATGCGAGGCCCCACAAGCTGGTTCTGATTCCATTCCCAGCCTTAGGCAGAGATGCTACGTAACTACCAGCTTGGTGTTCCCCATTGCATGCTTAGCACATCTCCACCATTGTATATGACTGGAGAAATCAACATCGGTGGAGATTTGAGAATAGAACAGATACAAGAAGTAAGAAGTGCAACAAGCATTGGAAGAAGGTCTAGACCCAATGGGACAGAGTGAATATTGGGGAATCTGCCTCTTACCTGAGCTAGATCGTATTTGCTTGGACTATGAATATGTCAACCATGATTAGTTATTGCAGTAATTGGGATCTGTTATCATTGTATTCATCTGTTCTGCTATATTGAACATACATTAGGTATTCAAGAGACTTTTTTGGGAAGAATAAACCAATGCTAGTGGCAGGCAGAATAATTAATTGCCCACCCCTCCAAAGATGTCCGTGCCCCAATCTCCAGGACCTGTGGCTTGTTACCTTCGTGGCAAAAGAGGCTTTGCAGATGTGATTAAATTAAGAATGCTGAGCTGGGGAGATTATCCCGGATCATCTAGGGGGGCTCAGTGTAATCACAAGGGTCCTGCCAAGGGGGAGAGGTCAGAGTGTGATGTGAGAAGGACCCAATTCACCGTTGTGGCTTTGAAAATGGAGGAAGGGAACCACGAACCATGGAATGTGGGAGCCTCCGGAAGCCACGGAGATAAGGAAACGGTTCTCTCCTAGAGCTTCCCAAGGAGTACAGCCGAGGAGTCCCTGTCAGACTTCTGACTTACTTAGAATAATAATAATTTAATTATTGTTCTTTTAAGCCACTAAGTCTGTAGTAATTTGCTATAATAGCCACAGAAAATGAATACTGTGTTCAACAAATATTTATTGAAACTGAACCAAAACAGCTTGCAAACATATAATATATGATACACTAAACATATGTGGAGGAAGGAGAATTTTAATGCCAGAGGGTCCAGTGTTTAAGTTCCTGAATGTCATGTTTCAGGGTAGAAGACGGAAGATAGGACTCGACTTAAGATTCAGAAGGGAGAAAATGTCCCAATTAGGAGACATTGCAGCCAAGCTAAAGAACCAATTTCCTTAGAGCATCTCCTGGTATTAGTGTTGGGAAAAGACAAAATTTTAAACAGGACATAAAAATTACTGCATTTCCATCACTTTCATATCTTCTTTGAACTTGTGTTTCTGTAGCACATGAGAAAGTGGCTTGAAGCCCATTGAGTGGCTTTTCTTTTCTTTTTTTAAAAATTTTTAGAAGATTTTATTTATTTATTTTTAAGAGAGAGAATACATAAGTACAAGCAGGGGGAGGGGCAGAAGGAGAGGAAGAGGCAGACTCCCCGCTGAGCAGGGAGCCTGGCATGGGGCTTGATCCCTGGACCCCGGGATCATGAGCTGAGCTGAAGGCAGATGCTTAACTGACCAAGCCACACAGGCGCCCCAACTGAGCGGCTTTTCTTCTGTGCTGTGTTCCTCAGGAAGACTCACTGACTTTCCTGGTTCACAGCTCCTCTGTACAGGTGAGCGCTACATAAGAAATAGTGGTTTTCAGTAATAAAATTATTTTGCAAAGTCAAAGGCATATCTGTTCTCCCAATGTATGTGTCTGGTGAGAAAATTGAGGGGCACGACATCTTTTTTACCCAAGATAACTTTTATAAGCCTAATTCTGATATGTGGTCATAGTAATTTGGTTTAACACTGAAATCTATGTTATTGCAAATGTTTTCTTAAACTCCCAAGAAAAGTATGTTACTAAAAACCTTTCATTTTTTTTCTAATAGTTATATAGATGTATTGCTTTATAACTAGATTTGGAGAAATAGTACAATTCTTTCTTTCTGGGGGAAAAAAGGTATGTTCCTTTATTATCTTTTGGTTTCTAAAAATAGGCTGGAATTAAATGTCATGTACCTTTGGAATTCATTTTATAAATATACTTGGTAACTAGGAAACTCACGTTGTCATTATTTATAATCTAGGAATTCTTTCCATGGTAACTGTTATAAGGTCACAATTATGAAGCCACAATGGAGGCAAAGAGGCTATTTAAGAAGTCACCAAAAAAAAGCTATTCACAGGAGGCGGTAAGGTCTGATGTGAGGGTCACCGGATGAACAAGATGAGGGCTCACAGAGTTAGGTGAGTGGTCACACCTGCAGTTCAGCTTGGTCTTCTCCGACTTGACCTTCTTTTGGTCAAGAAACCTTGTCAGCCATACCAACTCTCATTCTGCAGCCTTGGAGATGCCATGAGCCATTTGGAGCATTTTCTCTTGCCTGGGAAACCATGGGTAGGTTAATTATGTTGGAACATAATGGGGCTGCCGAAGCCCACGATTGAGGGGAAATGTAGGAGGAAGCCTCTGTCTGGGGCTCAACCTACACAAGTTCAAATAGGGTCCTCACCGTGTCCCAGAGCCTTGCGAGGCAGCTCCCGAGGAAGCCCAGAGTCAGGCCCCAAGAAACAAGTCGCTGAGGTCAGCTTTTGCTCCAATCCCACAAGAGATGGAACTGGGCTTTTAAGGAGCTACACAAATAACACTTGCTCCAAGATCCTTCATAGTTGGTCCCTCCAAACAGGGCACCCAACCTCCTATCGCGAAGCTGACAACCCTTGCAGTACCAACATCTACCTGACCCCTCCCAGGCATGGACAGGAGGCTGCACTAGGCCAGTAGGGTGACAAGAGTGCTCAACGAAGACCCAGGGGTCTACACCTGATGGAAGAGTTTTGTTTTTCTTACAACCAGGTTTGTTAAGGAGAACTTAACCCCCATTTGTACATAACAGTAAGGGAAAACATAGGTGTCATCAAACACTACAAAGAAAATTGATGTGGATTAAGAATTTAGAGGATGAAATTCATTTGAATAAAGCTGTCATAAATGGCAGAAAGTGATGCAACTTCAGAAGCATCTTCTTGGGAGGTAAATCACAGTGTTCATGAGATTCATTCATACAATTCCATAAAATTAGCAGTAGCTACCTGACCCAGCTTGGCCCCACTGAAGTTTATTATTCAAAGTAAATAAATACCAATAGGAAGAAAGGGAAGTAAGCAGCACCTTACTTACAATGAAGTAACAACATATAGAAATGGGATGCTATTTTTTTTTCAGCCTTGCAGATTGGCAAAGACTGAAGAGTCAGTATTTCACAATGTATAAGGATGTTGGACAACGGATGTCCTATCTGCTATTGGTAGGAGTGAAAACTGGCAGAGCTCTTTGGAGAGCATCTTGGGAACATCCCACAAAATGAAAGACGTAGTTTCACCTTGGGACCTTGTACATTCTCACATCTGTACAAAAGATTTACTTTGTAGCATTGTTTGAAATACCAACCGTGCAAACTCTATAAATGTCCATCAATAGGGAATTGCTTAGTTAAATTATGGTACATCTAGAAAGCAGAGCTATTTTTAAAAAATAAGATAGATAAATCTATGCCAATATGGAAATTTAGTCAAGCTATGTTTTAATTTGTTAAAAGATGTACAACAATGCAAGGAATACATTCTTATCTGTACCATAAGACAAAGAAAAGAAAATATATTTATACGTGTTCACAAACCTGGAAACTTCTGAAAGATACATAAGAAACTGTCAATGCTGGTTTCTTTCAAAGATAACGAATTGAAAAAAAGGTTCTGTTTTCATTATAGTTCTACTTGACTTAGGGGATAAGTATATGATATACATGTGTTTCTTTCTTTCTTTTTTCTAAACTTTTTTTTTAAGATTTTATTTATTTATTTGACAGAGAGACACAGCCAAAGAGGGAACACAAGCAAGGCGAGTGGGAGAGGGAGAAGCAGGCTTCCCGCGGAGCAGGGAGCCAGCCTGACGTGGGGCTCGATCCCAGGACCCTGGCCTGAGCTGAAGGCAGACGCTTAACGACTGAGCCACCCAGGCGACCCATACACGTATTTCTTTTAATTGCAAAACTAATTAGTTAAAGTTGCCCATTTACTGATGAAGCATGCCAGGGTATAGTTAAAGGAATCGCAAAATTAGGAAACAAACTCAAAAACTATATATCACTTAGTGTTACTACTTAATAGGTAGCCAAATAAAACTATTCAGGGTATCTGTATATAGAGAACTATACATAGGCCCACCAAAGGTTTATTTGTAATAGCACAACAATTTTATAAATAAAACAAGACAATTACTTTTGGCCACAATAAAGTAATTAGGACTAGCATAACCCGGCTGCCATAAGTAACTACAGAACTGCGCAAAATTGAAGAAACAACTATTTTCAGCTGTGTAGGACTGGGTTCCCCGAGAAGAGACACACCGTAGTCCTGGGTCAACCCAGCTTTCTGCGGACCAAAGGCAGGGACGTGGAGCCCGAGGGAAGCAGGATCCGGAGCTGCTCAGTGGCTGGGATTTGCGGACAGGAACCAGGAGAGAAGGAATGTATGCGCGTAAGAGCTCCAGAAAGTGCACAGGGTCCTGGCACAGCTGTGGGCAGGTGCGATGCGGTGCTGCGTACGGTGGGACCCCGGGGCCCAGGAAAGGGCAGCTCCAGGAAGCTGTGAGCTGCAGACGGAGAGGAGGGGCCCTGCAGGAGATCGGGGCATGCGGTCACCACCCCAGAAAGGCCACATCTCCCAAGACAGCAGCTCTTGTCCTGTCCCAGCAGATGGTAAACGAACCTTGAAAGAATCAAGTCAGAGTGGACTGTCCCAGTAATGGCCTCTTACTCCTTCTCCTGGTTCCGGAAGCTGGAAGTCTGCGGTCCGGGTGCCAGCCTGCTCAGGTTCTGTCCTCACGTGTCCTTTCCTCGGGTGTGCAAGCAGAGAACGGGGTCTCCTGTCTCATCCGCCTTTCACAAGGGCATGCATCTCCTCCCTCATGACCTCATCTAACTCTCCCAAGGGCCTCACTTCCCAATACCATCACACTAGGAGGTAGGGCTTCATTGTATTAATTCTGAGAGGACGTATTTGGTCCATGATAGATATTCACCATATTAATTAAATAAAATGTGTGTGTATAACTGGCAATGCCAATAATATTTATGTCTGTATGTTCTCTAAGATCGTGTATAGGAATTTTCCAAAAAACACCTCTTTTCTCCTTTGGGGTCTTCACAAATGTTATTTCTTCTGCCTGGAGGACTATGTCCTCATTAGTCATTAGAAAATGCATAATAAAACCACAGTGAGATACCACCTCACAACCAGCAGAAGAGCTCATTTAAAAGTCTGTCAAATGATCGTGAGGATGTCGACTCCCGTAAATTCCTGCGTTGCTGGTGGAAGCATAAAATGGGACCACGGTGGAAAATGACTTGGTAGTTTCTTAAAAGTTGAACATACATCTATGGGATAAACCAACCATTCTAGTCCCCAAAGAAAGGAAGCCAATGACCACAGTAAGATTTATATAAAAATGTTTGTAAAAGAGGCATGCATAATCACCTGAACCTGGAAACAGTGCAAATACGCATCAGCATCTGGGATCACATCAGCGTCCAGGGAGGGAGACTCGAGGACCTGGAGGGCTGGGATTTGAGCGTTTGTTATTATCTGGCTTTTTGCACTATTCAAATTGTTTACCAGGTACACACACCTAATTTGAAAATGTTCAACTCAATATAAATTGCCCACGGCAGGATGGCATGTGCCAGGTTTAAATAAGGAAAATCTTACAATATCATACTATGTTTTGAAGCCAATTTTGGATTCTCTTTGAATCAGCAAATTCGTGTTTAGAAATGTACCTGAGGGATAACAAGAATGTCCTGTTGAGAACTATTTATAATAGCAAGAACTTAGAGGCATTTTAAATATCCAAAAGCAGGGGTTTGGTTGTACCAATCATGGTGTATCCATTCAAGCACTGTCTTGCCACCGCTCAGCTCATGTTGGAGAAGAACATTCGACAGCACAGGACGACAGTCCCCATACGGCTTTACACGCGTTCGCGTGTGATGTCTGGAAGGATGTGCCGTGAATAATGCATGTGCCCTCATTTCCTGGAAGGACACATCCCGGTTCTCCAAAAGGCTTCTTTTCTGCTTTAGTTCTTGACAAGCGGCGGCCTGACGATGTGTGCTTGCTGGACTTGCTCTTTTGCCAACCTTCACACACCCAGCCTCGGTTATTCGCAGCCAGACCTCTTCTGGACCGGCCCCCAGCCCTGCCCGCCCCCAACACTGTTCTCCGCCATGGCTCGGTGCGTTTTACTTACATGCCGCTTCTCTCTGTTTCTAACCCTGCGGTGATGTGTTCCGTGTCTGGCTCCCTCCCCGCCCTCTTTAGTCTGAGGCTGTGGGTCTATGTTGACCACCACTGGGTGCCCCGTGGGCCGCCACATAGCCGGCGCATTATAAGCACGCGGCACATTCTTGTCCAGGGAGCGAAAGAAGAGAGAAGGGAGCAGGCAACGGCTGGCCACAAAGTTACCTGCACGGAACCCACAGCTGCAGATGATAAAGCAACCTCTGGAGCTCTAGCACATCTGCCTTCCTCGCAAGCTCTTCCTAGTTGGGATATGGGGGGACGGATGTCATCAAATTTGTTGTACTCAGTAGGATTGGATCGGCCTCTTTGGGCCACCCCGTGCCCCTAGAACAGTGTCTGGCACGTTTTTGGCGTTCAATAATCCTTCTTTGAAAAACTGAAATTAGCAATGACTGTTTTGAGCAATGACTGAGTCTTTCAGAGTTCCTCCTCTTCCCCTAGTTGATGCTGGGTGCTTACTGACATGTTTGGTAAGGAAGGTGCTGGTCTCCATGCTGTCTCCTGTCTCTCCGGGCTTCTGCAGGGATGTCACTTGTGTCCCCGCATGATAGGACCTCTACTGAAGCCTGTGGCTGGCTCACTCCTGCTTTATCCCCTCGCAGCTGCGGGTCCAGGCAAATGAGCCATCTTGATGCTTGCTGGTCCTACAGAACCCTTGGGGATCCACGGTGCTGTGCGTGGAGCCTTAGGCTGGAGCTCTGGTGGGTAGCTCTTGGCTCTAGGCTTATCTCACCTCATGGCAGGCTCCTCAGGCCGAATTGACTTTTTCAAGGCAGTGTGTAGGAACTTCTGGGCCCAGCCTCTGTCTGGCTGAACCGCGATGAAACCCCACTGATGCATGTTATTCCAATGCCTGGGACACGGTGTGTAACAGCCTCGAGAATATCGTCCTTACAATGGTCCAAATCCAAGCTAAAAAAAAGAATAAGTGTGTTGAAGGTAGAAAAACAGATGTTAGAACCTATACTTCTTTTGTCTTTAGGTTGTGTGTTAAATTTAGATGAGAAATTATGTCCACACAAATTCCAAGGCATGAAAGCTGTGATAAGGTCAAGGTTGCAGTCTCTCTTATGGCTTAGTTGTATTAACTGTATTTGGATAAAATGGATGAAAAGAAAGATGAGTTGACCTCTCCATCTTCATGTGTGAGTGTGCGAGTCCAGGCGTGGGTGTGCACGTGTGAGTGTGCACGTGTGTGTGCACCTGGGCGTGTGTGCCCGTGAGTGCTGTGGTACGGCCGAGACCCCCCACAGCTACAGAACCAGATGAGAGAACATTTTTGAGATGCTCACTTTTTCAAGCATTCCTTCATGAAGGCCAAAAAACCACCTGAGCACAAACTACCAAGCAGCAGAAAATTAAAGTAATCCAACAGGCGAGACACTAGTGGCCCCCCCCCCAACAACAAAAAGGTCAGAAAAGGCCATTTGGTATGCATCTCACAAATAAACCCTAACTTCTATATGTATTCACAGATTTAACTTATAGTAGGTAAACCTACCTGAGAAATTAAGGTAGATGTGCCGTTGTTTGGAGGTGCCCAGCTGCTTTATTTCATCAGCTTATCTAATGAAACTGAAGAACTGGCAGAACGTGGAGGTAACAGATATGCTGGTGGTCAGCCAAGTAAGGGGACCTTCCCATGCGCCCTTGGGCGTGAAGCCCAGCTCCCGCCAACTCAGCTGCTCTGGCCGTGTGCCCTGGACCCCCTCTGCTTACTGGGATGGATACATTGCACATGGAGGATGAGCACTCCAGCCCAGAATAAAAATAAAGGATGATAGTGTTTCTTTTGTTGTCTCTTCTGGACTTTCACTGGTAATATCTCTCTCTCAGCATGCGCCCACACACATACATATGATCATGTGTTATGCATACATAATGTATATGCATTATATAGCTGCATATATAATGTGCTTTACAATTCCCAAATATTTTCACATACACTGCTTATTTTATATTTTCGCAAATGCTTGATGTGGAAGATGAGGCAGGTGCCAATTTATTTGTTACTTAAAACTCACCAACCAGTAAGGGCAACAACACTAGGAACATATTACACAGCATTAAAAAGGAAGTAGTAATCAGGCTGAAAAGAATAACACAGAATGAAAGAAAAATTAGAAATTGTATCAGATAAATAAGACTGAAGATGTCAAAAGGTTTGAATAGAAAAGGTAATACCTAAGAATTCGAAGGTTTTAAAATTCTCACTGCCTAATGAGCAGAGACCATAGGAAACACTGGTTTTGTTTTCCAGGCAGAAAACTGAGACACAGAGCGACTCAGAGCTATTTTAAGGTCATGGGACCAGCAGGCATCTGACTCCCAGTTCAAACCTGGGTCTCTGGGTTGGGACATTTGTACTTTTCCCAACGGATCCCACAGCAAGGCTCAATGTTGAAGAACTGGTCACTGGTATAGGTGAGTCTACTCCTTGAAGAGAGCACCAAGTTGAGTCTTGATAACCTAGTGAGTCATTGCAATAATGTAGAATGTCTTCCAGCTCCAGGAAAATCTATATGACTGAGTTGAATACAGTTGAGTTGGTCAGGGTAATGGGTATCGCTTGTGACAATGGCCAAAGTGATGGGTTGGGGCATCTATATTCTAATTTGTGGCAGATAAATAGACAATACACTGGGAAAAATGTGTGAATGTTCCAATGGCAAGAAATGCTTATCTTCTCTGGGCGTCATTGATATCCTAGGCATGGAAGCATTCACGAGCAGGAAGTAGGCAGACTGCAGACACCTGCTGGACAGACAGAGGATTTGTCCACCTACAGTACTGCCAAACATGGCCTTAGGTAGGATGAACATGCTGTCCCACACCTGCCTGGGGAGTGTCCCCACCAGAGCATGTCACTGCACAGAAACTGGGATGGGTGATTGGAAGCTGTGAAGTGCCATCTAACAATATGCTTCTTTGGACGTGGCCAGACACAGAAAACTTAACACACTTGCCCAAAGGCTGACTGTTTCCAGACTGGGAAGAATTCACAACACAAAGGCAGGCTTCCGGCTTATTCCCTGCTCCAAGCACTCCACAAACCACACACTCTCATTGGTGACCTGGCAACAGGTGTCCATCCGGAATAATGGACACTCATGGTCTCCCGTTGTCAAAGTGCTTCCCCAAGCCCATAGCAGGCAGCCAGCCCTCCCGCTAGCAGTCCTAACTCAGCCACCATTCCAGGTCTTTCCTTACTGTCCAGTTAACTCCAACCCAACTCCTCCCGGAGCAGCAGACTTAAATGGATGCATGCTGGGGCCGTTCTTTCTCTGAAAACACATTTTTATTCCCAGCTCACCGGAAGTCTATTCTTATTTGATTTGTTATTTTGTTCAACACAGTTTGGGAGGAGTCCTTGGGCGCATGAAACTGGTCTCCACTGGACATGGAGCCTCTTTCAAGAGTCAGCTTCCGTGAAGAGTCAGCACCATCCCCTTGGAAAGAAGTGCCTATTGCTTTATTTTTTATTTATTTTTTTTATTTGTTTGACAGAGAGAGAGAGCAAGCACAAGCAGGGGGAATGGCACGCAGAGGGAGAGGGAGAAGCAGGCTCCCCGCCGAGCATGAAGCCTGATGCAGTGCTCGATCCCAGGACCCTGGGATCACGACCTGAGCCAAAGGCAGACGCTTAACGACTGAGCCACCCAGGCGCCCCCAAGAAGTGTCTATTGCTTTAAAGCTCCCTCGTTTCATCTTTTAAGAATTCCATCATTTTTATCATCTACCAAAATATGTTGGTTCATTCATTGTTTCTCTCCACATCATTCATAGCACTGAAAATCAAATTCTATTCCTCTTCTGTTTTACAAATACTTTCAATTTATTTTTGTAGTATGTATCGAAGTCCTTCAAAATGCCTATTTTAATGTAGCAAGAATTTAATTCATGACATGACTTGACATGACTTCAAGTACTAATAGCTTTATGATAATCTGGTGTTCATTTTCTAAAGAAAATAAGACACTCTATTGATGAAATATTTATACCAATTTGCCCAGTATGCTCCAGGGTGCTACAATGGTCCATTACAGCAGGACACATGAAAAAAGCAGTAAAATGGAGTCACAGCTCTGAAAATTAAATCAGAGAACAAAATCCAGTGGGAAATAACCCACAAAGGAGCCTCTGTGGTGTCACATGGTGTGAGTAGTACCTGATTTGTTTGCTTTTTTCACTTCCAATTTTTCAGTGAGAGGATATTTTACAGTGAGAGATAAACCTCGTTAAAAATTATGCTTCATGGGGCACCCGGGTGGCTCATTGGTTAAGCGGCCAGCCCTTGATCTCGGCCGCCCAGGTCATGATCTCAGGGTTGAGGGGTGGAGCCTGGCTTCAGGCTCTGCGCTCAGCGGGGAGTCTGCTTGAGATTCTCTCTCTCTCCCCCTCTTCCCTCCCTCCCAATAAGTAAGTAAGTAAGTAAGTAAGTAAGTAAGTAAGTAGGTAAGTAGGTAAATAAATAAATAAATAAAATCTTTTAAAAAATTATGTTTCGTTTGTCACCAATGAGAGCGTGTCAGTAGCTGCAGGAGAGTGAAAACCTGACAATGCGGTTTTGGAAAACCCTTTCATCAACGCCGTCATAATTATTCAGACCACTTCGCAGGACAGGTTGTGCGTCCACACATTTATGCTCTTCGGCCCCAGCGGCAGCTTCCCGGGGGTCAGGGACCCCCTGCCTGGGACCGCTCTCTGGCACTCCCCAATCACCTCGGCTGCACCCCAACCCAGGCAGGGACAGGAGCCTCGGACAGCCTGGCCCTGGGGGCTTCCTCCTGTCCCGTACTCCAATCGCCCTCCTGGTGTCCATTTTGAATCCATGTGGCCATGGAAACAAGCCCAACCCACTTTCACGTCAGAGGGCTCACATAGCTGAGACAACTCTCAAGACATTTGGAATTTCATCTTTCCCAGTTCCTTCCTCTCTGTCAATGGAAGGGTTCACAATTTCCCTGCGACACGTTAGTCTGTAATCGGAACATGCCTCTGTCGAAGGTTCGAAGCTGGAGAGCCCCCCTCAACTTCAACTGTAGGTGGGCAAAGGTGTGTGTGTGATTTTGTCTCTGCCCACCGGGTGGGTGTGGCTGCCTGGGGTCTGACCTGGGAGCAGAGATGGGAGGTGTTCTCTGTGCGTCCCTGCCCCTCCCTCGATATCTCTCTTCCTCTCTTTGTCTCTGTCTCCACCGCTCTCTGGAGAGGCAACACCGAGTTTCCAGCAAAGAGAGGCTCTGTTGGAACTGCTTTCCCGGCGGAAGGTGTGGGAGGTGTGTTTTGAGAAGCTGTTCCTGGAAGCTTCCCGCCAAGCCTGGGCTGAAAGCTATTCACTGGTTCTGCAAACTCCACAATATGCTGTCAATAAATTAGTCTATTTTATGGTCATCAGCAGGGAACCAGTTTCTGCGATTTACAAGTAAGGACTCCAACCAGTAATTCTCTCTAAGGAAGAGCTCCCCAAACTGTCTCTGTTCATGGCACCCTAAATGCACGCTGAGGCCAAAAGAAATACCTGACAGTATATGTTTATTAAATACATATGAGACCTTAAAACTTATTAAACATGTTCAAACATCTTAATGAATATTTATATCCTAACAATTTAGTTGTCATCTGAAAAAAATTGAAAGCAAAACTATGGATTTCACTGTTAAATAAGTACCACCACTTTCCGAGGGATGTTGTACCTGTTGGCCACTGTGCAACATGTTTAATCTTGGACTGCTCACATTGATGTTCCCATACAACTTGCTTTTTAACATCGCAATAGCCAAAATTCTGGCTCTACTGAGATATGATGTCATCAAGCGAAGAGTAGCCTGAGCTGATGCTGAGATTGAATTACTTGGAGCTGGTAGTTCGTGAGATGGTCAACAGATGTGGATCACGGCGGTGCTTCCCTCAAACGTGCAAGATATCCTGTGTCCCCCTGTGTTTCCTGTGGCTCCCCAGGGTCATCTCGGCACATAGTTTAAGAACCACGACTCCAGGGTAATAGAAGATGTCACTGAAATACATGATACAAGATAACGTACAAAGTAGGATCCCTCCCCTTATTCAACAAGCATGCACAGAGTGCTGTGCTGTGCCCCAGGCTGTCTTAGCAGCCCAGGATGTAAAGATACATAGTTCCTCATTCAAGAACCTTGGAGACCACTGAGAAAACAACCATCTGCAGAATCGAAAATACAGTGGAATTTTTATTTTTATGGAGGTATGTGAAAAATGCACTGGGAACACAGGAAAAAAAGAACCACACTCTGCATGAGAATCAAGAAAAGATTTATCAAAAAGGCAACACTTGGGAAGAGACATAAAGAATGGGCAGAACATCTGCCGGTTGGAAAGACGGAAGGAGGGCATTCGGGGTGGGGAAGAAAAGATGCAGGCAAGTCAGAAGTCGTAAGGAAGGGGAGTGACGTGTTTGGGGATCACAGCTTGAGTCAGGAGGGGGAGAGGCAGCAGCTGGGGCTGAAAAGGTCCAGCAGGGGTGACCAGCGGGAAGGCTGACCTGACAGGTTTCAGACGATCATCTGTGGGTGCTGGGTGCGGTGAGAACTTCGTGCGTGGGACAGCGCCCTCTCGTCTTCACGGCGGAATGATGACTGGAGGCGTTTTGGCATCTGAGAGTTAGAATGGGGGAAAGGGAGATGGGACGCCATGCCGAAGCCAAGAGATTCTTAAGGAGGCATAATGTGGATAAATCACCAAAAACAGAGACACCAATGGGGCTTATAATTTTTGCTGGGGAGGAGAGACAGATGCTGAAAAAGCAGGAGAGGTAAGTGCTAGGGAGAAAAACAAGGGACACACATGAGCTGGAGAAGCTGCTGGGGGTCCAGGATGGGTGCCGGTGGTGGAGCTGTAGTCGGATGGGCATTCCCCCCCCAACCCTGTGACGTTGCCCAGAACACCTGAGGGAGGCAGCTGAATGGAGCGCGCACGGGCCTTGGGAGGAGCATCACGGTGGTTCTTAACTGGGTGTGATTTTCTCCCCAAGGGGACTTTTGATTGTGTCTGCAGACATTTTTGCTCATCATAAAAGGTGGTGGCTGCTGATAACTAGGGGGTAGACCCTGAGGATGCTGCAAACCATCCTAACATGCCCAGAACGCCCCTGTCAACAAGGAATTATCCAGCCCCCGTTGTAACTAGTGCCGAGGCTGAGAGCCCTGGACAGGGGGAGAGACTCGTGTCACTCCTGAGTCACTCCTGAGTTCAGAGAGGATGTGACTGAATCGACATTATGTCGGTAGAGATTAAAAAGCAATGGCTGTATTTGCCAAAGTGTTTAAGGGTGGAATCCACAAAATTAGGATTTGATGTGAGCTCTAGGGAGAAGGCTGCCTTTAGGATAATGCTCAGGTCTCTGAGAAAAGCTGCAGAGCAGACAGTGATGCCATTCATCATAGCAGGGAGCGCTCTGGGACAGCCAGGGACCAGGTGCAAATGAAGCTGGTCCTCTTGGAATTCCTTGTGCCTGGCAGGAGCTCAGTATCTCCAGAATGACTGAAACTTGATTTTGAAGATGTTTGAAAGTTCCGGGGACAGAGATGGAACCACCCTGCTCCTGGCATCTATCACATCTCTCTTCCTCATGTCCATGATTAAAGGAAAATTTCTATTTATACATTCGTGTGCTCGTCGATCATCGGTCTCCTCCCTCTAGAATGGGAGCTCCACAGCGGTGGCGATTTTGTCCACCCTCCTGGTTGCCCTGTCCCCAAATCCTGGAATGGTGCTTATCCCCGAGTCGGTGCTCCACGCGGAGCCGCAGGATGAACGAAGGCATGCATCCGTACACGTGGGCATGAGTGCAACACACCTGGAAGAAACCGTGGATGGACCTCGGCCAAGTTCCAGGACAGAAAAAGAAATCCTTGGGCAGGTGTCGCCCATGCGCTGGGCACGATCATCTCGGGAAACTATTAGCTCCTAGGAGAGAAGAGCCCCACTCCTGGAAACCAAACCAATCTTGAGAAAATACCCAAGATAAAACCTTCGACGTCAGAGACAGGGAAGGTCTGGGAAGGAGTTAAAGAAGGAGTAGTCAGAGGTGGGGCTACAAACAAAACCCCGCTGGCGAGTGAGGGAGGCAAGCCGGGAAGGGGTGCGTAGGGCAGAGGAGTGAGCACACCCTCAGGTTGCCCCCACAGGTCACAGCACCAGGAAGTGGAGGCGCCTGTTCAAGCTGCCAAGGGGAGACCATGGGCCACAGGCAGAAAGGTTATTCTAAGCCTGCGATCCTCTCGTCTATCACGACTGTCACCTGAGTGCTGGGACCCTACGGGACCCGCCTGACGGCAGCCCCAGCCGGCAGCCCCTCCCCGCTCTCCGCACCGAGTCTTGGCCTCCTGCGCCCTCCGCCCGGACGCAGCACGTCCACGCGGGGTCCTTCCTCTGCCTGGGGTGCCTCCCCTCTGCCTGGCGGGCCCTGGGGTGGCTGAGGAAGTGCAGGCAGGGAAGAGGGAATTAGAGAGGTGTAAACCATTCTTTCTGGGAGTGTGATTCTTTCAGAAGGTAAAAGTGTGAAGATACTAATTCTCCCAAATATGCTCTCCTGCAGTCCCTATTCCTCCATCTTGTGCTCAGAGAGAAGCATCGAGAAATCCTACAAAAGTGTCTTACCCAACCCAGATACTATTATAAGACCAGGGCTGAAGTGCACGCCGGCTGGGCACCTGCCACGTGCTGGGCAATGAGCCCCCTGCGGTGGCACAGCGAGAGCCCCCTGCCGCCGGGGCCCCGAGCGGAGCGCCTGTGGGCTGTGCGCACGCAGCTCCCCACCCCCCCACCCCCCGGAGGAGGGCCTGGCCCACATTAGGTGCTTAATGAGCACCTGTTGAAAGGAAAAACGAATGACTTTTGCGAATGAAGAGCCTGGCTCTAGAGAGATGCAGTGACTTGCCGGAGGTCTCCCGGCTACTCAGGAAGAGAGCAGGTGTCTGCCCCCAGCTCCCAGTGATTTCCTGGTCCCTGCTGGTTGCTGGTGGTCCAGGCACGACTGCTTCCTGACAGCAGGCTCACTACCTGCCCGGTTCAGAACGTGTTTTAGGGTTTCACCCCAGAATCTCCTCCCCACCCTCCAACTCCGGTTGTTATAGGAGATCCTTACTCTCTCTCTAGGTGACATTCGGGCTTCCTTTGAAACCTGATGGGTCAGGTGCTGGGTCTTCAGGAGGAGAAACCGGACCCTCCCCTTCCCCAGGCTGCCGCTTTTGTCCTTTCTCAAGAATCCCGGGATCCTTACGAGAAGGAAGCCGTCTCCCATCCGGCACCGGTTTTTGCCTTCGCACAGATAAGAGATGATTTCCTGGGTCTATTGATTTTGGGATTCTTGAGAACAGAGTGAGTGTCCCCATGTGTGTGGGAGTGTGAAATGACTGTGTAGGAGAGCTTCAAATGTACTTGAAACGACAGGCACCCACAGCGCCCTGTTTTTCATATATGCCTCGTAAGCATTAACTCCATATTAAAATTTCAGTACTCAAACTGTTCAGATCAAAGATTCCTTGTTACTTAATCACAGTAAAGCCCTTGTCCATGCAGTTAATGAAAGCACGTCATCCTATAAGCCTGTTAAAAATGATATAAACGAAATATAGAAAATGCTCTGCAGGGTACAGTCTCAGGCTGGTCCCTTTAGGGATGATTGAGATGAACTAATAGGTCTCTTTCATGCCTAATTTATAGGACTCTAATTATAGAGCTGCTCCATTCCTGCGGTTCTTCTCATCTGCTGACATCAGTGTGGGGGACCTGCGACCCTGCCATCCCGCCATCCTGCCTCCACTCTCTGACTCCCCCCTGCATCTTCTCTCAAACTTGGATATCAATCCTTTTAGGAGATATTTTGTAAATTGCAGACTTCTCCACAGCAACACTGTACATTTAACAGAGAAGGAAGAAATCTAAAAGAGAACTCTTTTTCTGTGATGAGCATAAAAAAATCTTAGCGTGGGTACATAGAGAGCAATGATACAGAACCTCAACCCAAAGGAACGTGTGATTTCTCCACGGAACTCTGATCCCGTTCATTGGTTGTGACTGGATATGACGCATCACATCCACATTAACTATTTAGGCAAGCACCTAGTATCATTGTAGAGAGGATGGAGTGTGTGTCATCTAGGACTGTTGGTAGCCTTTGACCCTACTAAAGTTCACCAGATTTCAGAACAATCGAGAAAGAGCCATGCAAACCACAGAGTTCTCTGGCCTGCGCTTAGGTGTAGGCAAGCACGTGGGGGAAGGCACATGCAAACCCAGGACGCCCTAGGGCAGATATGCTCAGCCCGGGGACAGCACGTTCTGGAAGAACTTCTGAAGCCCGGAGAGTTTGCTCTTTGCTTCTGTCCAACCAAACAATAAAGGAGACAAAACAGCTTGGGGCAGGAGGCAGACCTCCTAGACGTCTCACCCCAGATGCTGGATCCCTAGAAATGTGCTGCGCCCCGTCCTGCAGAGCCTGGTGGCAAAGCCACGTGTGTGGCAAGGGGACAGAGGGCTGGCTGGACAGGGTGCAGGGGCATTTCTGCACCGGGGTTACCCTGTCTGTGTCCTGCTTTCCCTTTGTGGAGTTTTGAGACCCATGGCCGCAGTGACCACATGTGTCTTTTACCTGCATTCTCTTTGTTTTCATATCGGCTCTCACCCTGTTTGATTTCCTCAAAAGATGCGAGTGCTGGGGGTGGGCTGGCAGACATAAATATTCAGCCTTGAAAACGCACACTAATCAAACAATTTCCCGATGTCGTTTGCATATTTTGGTTAGTAACAGATGAAATTAACTCACCAGGCGATGTTTGCATGTGCACTTTCATCACTGGAGAATTTTAAAATAGTGTACTGAATGAAATGCATTTTATTACACAAAGACACACTACATCCAGATGGGTATTTCTGTCTAAAGTGTACCCTGACCTACTGAAAAAGGAAAGAAAACAAAACACTCCCGCAAAATAGTTTTAAGTGTGTTTTAAGTGTGGCGTGGCTCCTTGGGCCCATTAAAGCAGTCTGTCTCAGCAACAAAAGATGGAATCAACACAGAACAGGACTGGAATTATGCATGTCATTTATAATGAACCTCATTATACAAGGGGGCCTCATTCTATTAGCAAGCACTGCAGTTTACAATCTTATTGCTATTCAGCTCTGAACAATGACAAAGAAAAAATCCCCTACCCCATGTCAGCGCTAATCTTTTTTAATGCTCACAATTTTGTATTGTTTGTATATTTCCCTCAAAGAGAATTTCCCTGCCTTGTTCTTTCCACCCAGCAGCCTGGATCCCTCACCTTTTCTGTGTTTCATGAGTCTTTTACTTCTCTTAAGAAAAACTACCGAATTCCATGTTCCATTTTGCTTCTGAGAAGTAGTAGCCCAATGGCCACCTCCGCAGTCTAATCTGACGTTATATTTGTAAACAAGAAGGCCCAGTCACTGTTCCATATAAGGCTCTAATTCCGTCAGGGCTGTTTATGTGCCCTCCTGGATAGAATGATAGCTGGGTGCGCTTATGTGGCCCAATGCCATGCTGTAGCTGTTCGCATGGCTCCTAGGTTTTAATAAGACTATTTCACCATCCAACCCTTTTTCTGCACATTTTTATTACTCCACAATAAATACGGAGGGAGATTCTGTTTGTTGCACTCATATTTTGAGGCATTTTGGAGCTATTATTTTTAAGCACCGACCCATAAAGTCTAGAATATTGTTTAAATGCCCAAGCATTTCATCCCCGTGTGGCTCTCTTTTCTGTTATAACACCCCGGAGACTACGCATGTCTACGCGGAGCTGCTTACCCGGGGTATTTGTCAACATCAGGTATTTACCTGCACTGAGGAGAGTGTCACGTTAGGGCCTGTGAAGAGACTGGGAAAAAAAAAAAATAGAAAAAAATCACCTTTGTTCTAGGAGAGGTATTTGTCTGTAAGGCGGCTGAGGGACCAACGTGTCGCCGTCATGCAAGAACGCTGAAAAGACCACGCACGATGAACCGATGGTGAACACAGTCAACAATGGGTCTGGATCTTTCCTTCTGCTGTCTCCTGCCCCCGCCTTCCTCCCTCCCCCTCCTGTTCCTTCTCAGGCAGAGAGTCTGTGACATACAGGTTTGGATTCCGGCTCCAGTAAGTACTAGCCGAATTTGGGCAAACAGCTAAGCCTCATTTTCCTCAGCTGTGGGATAAAGATAATAGCAGCCCCCCCTCCCTTACGTGTGCTGTTAAATATCATCCACGTGGGGTGTGTCCGAAAGTCGGTGCTTGGTGCCTAATAACCACTCACTAAGTGCTACTTCTTACAGCTTTTCTGTTCAAAGTAGGCGGTTTGAATGAAGCAAATGAGAGCACTGAGTGGAGAACGGGCGTTTTGTCGTAAGCAAGGCAAGAAAGCACACTAGGCGCTCTCGGGTTCTGATGACCTGCGTGATTATTGTGACAGGGATCAGCGGTCAGTGTGGAGGCCAGACAGCACTCACCGATCCACGACACCCTCCTCAACCTCCCCAACCTCCCCAACCTCCCCAGCATTGGTTAAAATGCAGCAGGACGCCAGGTCACAAAAGGGAATGGGGTTCCAATACACATCACCACAAAGATAAGCCGTGAACAAGTCACGCTGAGTGAAAGGCTCCGGTCACGGAAGACCACATATTGCATGAGCCCATTTATACAAGAGGTCTGGAGTCCGCAAATCCACAGGCAAAAGTGGACTGGCGGTGGCCAGGAGCGGAAGAGAGGGGGTGTAATGATGAGCAAGAGTAGTTCGTTGTTCGTGTCGCACAAGCTTGTGACTTTACTAAGAACCACAAATGGTACAGTTCAGACGAGTGGAGTTTAGAGTATGGGAATCATATCTCAATAAACTTTTTACAGAAAATGGGTATCAGACAGAGCAGGGCCACATTCAGAATTCTGAGGTTCTTAGTAGGGATCCTTTCATGGTTTGATAATTAATGAATTATTCGGCTTTCTCATGGGCGTGTGTGTGGGGGGATTTATTCAACAGAAATAAATCTAAATAGCATTGAACATGGGTATACACGATGTGAGGCTATAATATTTCTAAAATTATGGAAAGTTTCTGCTAATCGTGTCTGCTGTGGAAATGTGAATGAAATCTGAGATTGGAGATGCTTACTGTCCATCTTTCTCTCAGAAGCGGCCCCTTACCCTTATTTGCCAGCGAAAAGCTCCCAGTAAAGCAAGACATCTAGATAAAGAATGTTAAGATAGCATCATGAATCATTTTGATACTATCAAGTATTGGGATAATAAAAGCTGCTGAACATTCATATTAAAAAAATGGTAATAAAGGAAATGAAAATATTTAGAATGAACCATCAGAATTTTTAGCATTATTTAAGTTAGACATTATTGAGTATTTTGGATGCTAAATGTTAAATAGAACTTAACAAAAAATTAATTTCAATGAGAGTGTCTCATTTCAAATTACAGTTATGAGGCTGTCACCTCAACACTTTATGCTATTCAAATAAGACAGCACCTTTTTGGAAAAACGTAAACATCGAGGCAGTAAAATTTCAATTATTATTGATGAAAAAGGTTTCATGCAAAACTGTTTTAATAATTTCATGTGAAATTCAATAATTTTGAACTTAGCGATATTTCCCGGTGATCCTAGGAGGCTGCAAGGACTGTCATCTGAAAAAAAAAAAATCAAACCTCATTTTTGGTCCATATGAAAATATTTTAAACAGAAAGATTTACAATAAAATCTTTTTGGGTTTTGTACAGATGCTATCAAGATTAATCTATGGAGAAAAATCTGAAATTGAAGCCAAAATTTAGAAACATTTATACACACTTAAATTTGTAACATCAAAACCACGATAAGATACCTACTTCCTGGTGTGTTACAAAAGGTAAAAATTAAGTAAGCACTTCACTGCTAGCTCAGGTAATCTCATGTCCCTACTGTGCACCAAATAAACACCAGAGAAATTATATAGTGTCTCTGAAGAGATAGGGACTCATTTAAGGAAAATTGGAAGACTGGGTGTCTCTTGCAGCACATTAGTGCTGGAGATACAAGAACAGTTTGAAAACTACATCAAAATCTGTACATGGACTTTAATAGTAATTGCGGAAACAGGTGAACATTAGAAAATAAGTCCTTTTGAATCTGACTTTAATGAAACTCATTCTGAAAAAGTTGTTATTCTCTTTGGCTTGACAATATGAACATGTCTTCTGTCAGTGAGGTTGCTGATTTATTCCCTGAAAATCTCCTCGAATTGAAAGTAATCCAATTGATAAAGTTAAGTCAACAAATAAACAGGACAGCCCAATAAATGATGTTTGTGACTTTGAAAACAGAGAAACTATCAAGCTAGAAACTCTTTGGAGTTTAACTGTTGTTGGTGCAAAAGAGTTCATTCAAGAGCAGGCTGAAGACCTGGGTGAGGAGGGGGCACCTGGGTGGCTCCGTCGTTAAGCGTCTGCCTTTGGCTCAGCTCATGCTTTCAGGGTCCTAGGATCGAGCCCTGCATCGGGCTCCCTGCCCGTCGGGGAGTCTGCTTCTGCTTCTCCCTCTGCTGCTCCCCCTGATCATTCTCTCTTTCACTCTCTATCAAAAAAATAAATAATAATAATGAAAACCGTCGGTGAGGATGTAAACTGTCTACTTGATGGGACCGCAAGTTATTGAGTGGCACTCAGTTCAGTAGGGTCTTCTTTGGAAGACGTTGAGGCAACCGCCCACACGGCAGTCCTGACATCAGCTGGCTCACCACAGGAATGGTGGTAGGAATGTCAAAAGTATCACAGAAACAATGTCTAAATGATCCGCGAATAATTTGCACATTCACACGATGATTTTAGAGAAAGCCATGCTAAACGTATCACGTGGTAAACATTTAAAAATAGGTGTAGTTTAATTCAATTGTTAATGCACAGAGAAGGATGTGTTTTTACTGTTTGGCCCACAGATTGAGTCATAAATACTTATATTTTCATAATAGTTGTTAAACTTTTTAATATCATAAAACTACCATTTTTCCCAAATGGTTCATAAAAATAAATAAATAAGAGCTAAAAATTCAGGGAACTGAATAAAAATCTTCTTTTTTTTCTCCCATCTCAAAATTAGCTTATATTGTAGGCATAGTGCAATTCCAATCAAAATCCCCATGGGAAATTTTTGGAGGTGGAGGTTTAGGCCCAGTCATTCTGAAGATTATCAGGTATACCACCCATAAGAAATTGAATAGTAGAATTTTGATAAATAAAAGTAATGAGAGGCCTTTTTTTATGGACGTAAAGACTTGATAGACAAATCACTTTGGTCCTGGCGAATGGATGGATGGGTTAAATAGACCAATTAGAAACACACTGACATATTGCAAAAACAGTAAATAATACTAAGAGCATCATAAAGTTATGAAAAACAGAAGGATTCCATATTACATTATGAGGCAATGTATTATTCTTTGAGAAAAAAACAACAAAAACACATCAGAGTCCATCATCGCATATGGTAGAAAATGCAGGGGAATATTCTTCTGTTCTCAAGATGGTGACGAATTTTACAATCACGAGGTGATGGAAGAGAGGGTGATACAAACAATCAATACAGTCAACTACATAAAAAGCTTCACTGTTTCATAAATCAGCATAAATAATATTAAAAGGCAAATGACAACCTAGGAAGAACTGCAACAAATACAGCAAACGATAGATTAATGTCCTTCACGCATAGAAACAGGGCATAAATCAATAGATGAGACAGTGTTACAATGAGGAGAGAAGTTTGCTGAGAATGTGAGCGGGCAGTTTACTGAAGGAAAAGCCTATAACCGGCATTTGTTACAACAGATTATCTTTCCTTTCAAATTAAACAACTTTTTAATATCGTATTAATGACATTTTTCCTCGAGAATGCGTATGAAATTATGTCGTCGTTAGCTAGGTTTTTCCATCAAAAGTCACTGTTTTCCCTCTTCGTAATTAATGAGTATCACATGGAGAGATAATGCTAGATTATGTAAAAATCTTGCTTCTCATCATATTTTGGGTACTACTTTTAGCATCCAGTGATGATTTTTGCCTGAAACAATGTTTACGGAGATGTTTGCCAAATGGGGATTTTCTATGTTCATCATTCTTTCTATATTTATTAATTGGAATGCTACTGAAGGTCAGGTTTCTCCATTGGTGGAGAGACCTGGCAGACACCACCACCTATGGTGTCTACCAAATGGTGATTTTCTATTTCTATCTTTTCTTCAACACGTATTAATTGGGATTCTACTGTGAAGACAGATTTCTCCATCAGTGGAGAAACCAGGCAGAAGCCACATTAACCAAATGATCCAAGTTAACATCATCAGTAATGCAGCAAATCGCCTTGTGTTTCTAGGTGTGATACACCAAGAACCTGACATCTCTTCTGTCAAGAACACGAAACTGGAATTTAGTTATGAGGAAATAGCAGACAACTCAAAATGGAAGGACACTATATAAAGTAACTGACCAGTAGTCCTCCAAAGTGTCAGGGTCTTACAACACAGACTGCGGGTAGATCTGGAGCAAAGGAAATTAACAAAAGATGGCAGCAAGCGCAACCGACGTGTGATCTTGAGGGATATCCGGGACCAGAAAATGGAAGCCAGGGGAACAGTTGGTGAAATTTGAATGAAATGCACAAGGTAGATAGCAGTACTGTACCAGTGTTATTTCTTTCCTAGATTTTGTATCTCTGCTATGGCTACTCAAGATGTGATCATGGGCAGAGTTAGGGGGAAGGACATGCAGGAATTCTTCAGAGTATTTTTGCAACTTTTTAAAGTAAATAGGGGCGTCTGGGTGGCTCAGTTGGTTAAAGCGTCTGCCTTCAGCTCAGGTCGTGATCTCAGGGTCCTGGGATCGAGCCCCGCATCGAGCTCTCCTTTCAGCAGCAAGTCTGCTTCTCCCTCTCCTTCTGTGCTCTCTCTCACTTTTGCTCTCTCTTAAATAAACAAATAAAATCTTTAAAAAATATATAGTCAAAAATTTTTTTTCTAAATGAAAAGTTAGAAACAAACAAGAAAGTAAAGTGGAAAAGGGTGCATATTGTGGATGCGACTCTGCAATCCTGTGGCCTTTTTGAAAACCATTTATTGATATACTTCAAGACATCATGTCACCATTCCCCCACTTTGTGCTTCTGGATAACAATCCTGAAGAAATAATCAGAGTTGCAGGCAAAAAAAAAAAAAAAAAGTATATTGGAAAATTTTTCATAACATTTTAGTTTTCATATAAAAGCAGTATATTTATGTAAAACTGCAGTAGAAGCAACAAACCATTTGTTTAAATATTATCTGATGGCATGGTATTTGAAAGCTTGGTGGAGGTTTTATAGACCAGGAAATGCGAAACCTCACCAAGAGCCCCCAAAGAACACGCATCCAGAGATAAGAATTAGTTGAAAGCATTCAGATATATTTTATTATTAAAGAGATCTGCTATGAAGTCAATGTGTTCAGATGAGTCTTGTAACTTCAAAAAATATTATACACCTGGAGGAGAGGAGAAGACTATCTGGGGCTTTCAGAGCTTCTAGAACTTCTACAAATGTTCTAAAGACAGATGTAAAACGCATACACACACACACACACACACACCAAAAGCCTCTGTACAAATAGCCTCTAAGCAAAGCACACTGCTGTGGATGACAGTACAGTCCAAGCAATTGAACCACTTGGAAAAGTTACATGATACCAGTACAGGTTACCATATACAATGAACCTAAAATTTTGCGTGGATGTACAAAGAGAAGGATAGAAAGATTATAAAGGGAGAAATTGATTGATCGATAAATGGAGGCAGCGGGAATGGGGGATCCAGGAAAGCTTGGGAGTAAAAACTAATTCTTTTGATGGTCTGAGTCCAATTCTTTGACTCCTTATCTAGATCAGGTTGACCATAGGATTTCTGCACACAGGTGTCTTCTAGACAGGAATCTATCTAGGAACCTAGACAGGTTCGTTCAAGAAGGTAGGCAGGGTCTGTCTACCTTTGATAATCCCCATGTTCCTATGACATTTCCCCCTCTGAAGAATTCACATTTTGTAGGAGGAATTGGGACCTAAGTGTCTATTCTGTGTAGGTCAAGATGTCCCTCAAGAAACAAACGGCTTGCTCAAATTTCACTAAGTTGAGCAGAGTTTAATAGAGTGAGTATTTCAAACATGAGGCATGAAGCATGTTGATTTGGAGAACCAGCCCAAGGTGGACAATCCACCGTGGGGCTAGCGACTGCAGAGAGCCTTTACGGTCGCCAGGTTGATGGGCTAAGAGGAGGGAGTGTGCCCAGCACCTGAGAAGGTAACTCCAAGAAGCTGATGGGAGCGGTGGTGTGCAGGGGAGGGATGCCCCAGCTCTCAGAGATCGGCAGGTAGGGCGCCCAGAGCAAGGGCTGTACCCCTTGCCCTCTGTCTCCTTTCCTGCTGCCCCAGCACTGAGGAGGGTGAAGAGGAAGTGTCCAGCCGAAGCCTCCACTTCTTTCTTTTATTTTTTTTTAAAGAATTTGTTTATTTATTTGACAGAGAGACACAGCAAGAGCAGGAACACAAGCAGTGGGAGTGGGAGAGGGAGAAGCAGGCTTCCCGCGGAGCAGGGAGCCCGATGCGGGGCTCGATCCCAGGACCCTGGGACCATGACCTGAGCCGAAGGCAGACGCTTAACGACTGAGCCACCCAGGTGCCCCAACCTCCACTTATTTCTTAACCTTTGGATTTTTCATGCTCCGCATCCCACCAGAAAAGAGAGCTCCCCACCGATTCTTTCCTAATGATCCTGCGCTCCATCCAGGGTAAAGCTGCACCTTGGGCATGTTGAAGGAGGAAATGGTAGAAGTTAGAAAACCCTTTCTCGGAGCAGAACAACACGAAAATGTCCCATGAACCTGGAAGTGTGAGCCACTGACCCCCACCCCCCCGAGCCTGAGATGAAAACAGGCAAAATCCTCGTCTTTCCCAGCCATGGCTTATAGGGGAAAATTCCCATTTTGAATATAAGAAGGTGAATCTTCTCTGGGCATTCTGGTATAAAAATCCTAGTTTGCAGTATTTTGACTACTGCAGGCGCCATCTCCTAAATAAAAATGAAAGATCCCCAACACACTTATATTCATATATTTTTCAAACTTTTCCTCCTATTTCTGTTGCATAGGGGAAAAAGAAACCCAAAGTAGAAGAAAATCTGACAAATTACTATTGGTTCTGCCCAGGAAATACCATGGTGAGAAATTCTTTCTTTTTTGCTACTTTTACTTTTTTCTAAAATTTTCACAAGGAATATTATTTACTTTTATAATCAGGGGGGAATCACCATTTTCCAAAGTGATCAGAGTCGTATGTGTGATGGAACAGGGAGTCAACGGGGTTATGTCTGGGGAGGGTGTGAGCCAGAGATGCACTATCCTCCACCTCTGTAGGTACTCAAAATTCTTCTCTTTGATAAATTTTGATCTTTAGAGGCACACATAATTATATCATATTAGCTTTTTGCAGAATCGCATTTTCCAAATTCTGTTTTAACCTTACCTTTTACCCAATGTTGTAATTCTTTGACAATTTATGAAACTTCACATGCATATGTTAAAATATACCTTGTAAAATAAAATTGCTCTTTTCTGTGGAACATCTGTCTTCCTTATGTGGCAGTTATAGGGCAATTTCCTGGGAAATTTATTATTAAAACAGGAGAAAGAAAAGAAATCTCAGGATAAACTATGAAAATTATGATGATAAGGCATGATTAAGAGATCAGATGCCCTCCCACACTGGAATTCTGAAAAGGTGATTTTTTTTCAATTTTCTTGCTTTTATCCAAAGAATCTGAGCTCACTTATTGCCTCAGTTTCTCAGGATGTAAGATTAGCTTGAATACCTGTTCTAGACAGCCAAGCATGAGCCAATATTTGGAAATTTTAAAATATTACGATATCCACTTTCTTTCAGAAACTGTTAGTTAAATTGATATTTTCTTTGAGATACCATAAGAGGTGCCAAATTAAAAGGCAGTTTCTTATAGAAACTGCTCTGTAGATCCTTGAGTTTTCATTTTAGCAGACAGGAATTATAGCAACCACCCAAGAATTTACTACTCGGAAGAACTGAGTGTCCTGGCCAACAACTGTTATTAAATATTCTTCCTTCCTTCCTTCCTCCCTTTCTCCTTCCCTCCCTGCCTCCCTTCCTTCTTTTCAGCTCTCTCTCTCTTTCTCTCTCTCTCTCTCACACACACAGACACACACACAGACACACACACACACACACACACATACACAATTTAATGCCAATAAAGTGCAAGGTACTATTCAGGATAAGAATTATACTCTTTAATATGCCTATCATTCAGATTTGATAAAAACTGGGATGTGTAAGTTCAGGGTCTGAACAAAAAACTTAAATATTTTCTCATTATTCCTAACAGGCATGATCTTGAGTACTAGCCATATATGTCTCTGCATTATTATTATTAATCATCAGACAGATGGAAACCAAAACGTCGTATAACTTCACTCTAGCATCTGCAAGGATCAATTATTTGATAAATGTGGAATTCTTGGTCAAACCTACGGTGACAGATGTACTGAGTTGTGGGGAAAGCTGACAGATGAGAACACTGGACGGTCAGCATCAGAGTGGGTACGTGTCCCACGACTGGAGGTAAGTAAGGAGATGAATATGTATCCATGGGAACCCCTAGCAAAACCAGTCTGATTTTTTTCAAATTAATTTTGCAAACACAGATAAGGAATTAGATATACTAGGGTCACATTGGGCCGTGCTTTTTATACTCTGCTCACATAGAGGAATATAGTTAGCTCTTTTCTCAAAAAAAAAAAAAAGATATCTTTTTAAAATTTATCTTCTGAGAAAATAAATGAGTTCTATGTACAGTACTAGGGTTTTATTTTTAGTTCGCTATGAGCTACCATAAGACTTCTTATGCAAAACATGTCTTCAAAAAGTACGTTTCTGGGAATATTAGTTAGTTCTTTGAAATGGGAATTTATGATTAGTTCAAAGTGAACAGGCTATAGTTTCTTTTTCCTGAGAGATGTTTTAAAAAGCCTGAGAAATGGAATTCTGGATTTTTGTCCAAGTACAATGAAAAACAAAATAAAACTTCTTTCACTAGGTACAATAAAAAAAATGCAAGTTATTTGTCCCATGGTGTCTGATCTGGAAAATCTGTTAGCCACAGGGCATTTGAGTTCTTTGAAGATTTCATTATAGCAAGTAGACTAACACATAACAGCAAGAATGCGCATACAATCTGGAGAACCACGCAGCACATAAACTTTTATTGAGCTAATTCCCTTCATTAAACAGGAGAAACCACTTTGAACTGCTGGGTTAACACCTGCAGAGTAATAAGCTTCGCGTGGATTATAATATTTCTATTTGATGTTTAATGTTTCTTGGAATCACTGTGTATGTCTAAGACTTTGACTTTTGAGGTTAAAGCTGGTGCATTTATAGCGAGGCCTAATTGGGAGCTGGGAAGCACCGAGCTGTGTTAGAGCAAGAGTGTTTTAAACGGGCTGTCTTCCTGGCCAGGCGGGCTCCCTCTGCTTCCCAAGGAGGGAAACCGGGCTCATCATTTGCAAGCCAACTGCTTTCTCTAACAGATAACGGCAGTGGTTGGAAGAGTCTTGCTGCTCGCTCTCGGAGAGGGTAACCTGCTCTACACCCTTCATGGCAGTCGCGAGGCCACCGAACCAGAGCGTGACCTTCCAGCATTTTGAGGATAAGCGCTTTCAGAATCCAAACCTTTTAAAGGCAGCCTCACTGCAGAGCTGCTTTGGGTACTTTTGGTGTTGAGAATAACAACCAAAACGTACGGTCTCTCCCTGTCTAGACAGAATGGTACTGCCCCAGACAGAAAGGTCTCCACAGGCCAGACAGCCCAGGCACCGCTGCAGTGCTAAGCGCCCCACGATGCCCCAGTGTGAGGGAGCGAAACAGGAAAACAACCACAGGGTCTGCTGCATAATTAGCAGGACCCGGCTGGGCTGCGGCTGGGACTGGGTGTGTGTGTGTGTGTGTGTGTGTGTGTGTGTGTGTGAGTGTGCGTGCGCGTGTGTGTGCATGTGTGCGCACAGATCTCTGCGGGAGGCTCCTGTTATTATACACAGATTTAGACACAAGCCGGATGCAAAAGCAATCCACATGGATTTTTTAATGATATAACTGCACAGAGTAAATTATTTTGAGTCTGAGATTGCTCGTAAAGGAAAACAAAATTTTGTTTGGGTATTTTTATTTTAAAATCAGTTTTCAAACCCGGAATTAAAAAATCTCAGAATTCAAACAATTCTGTAGGCGACAGCTAGGTTTCCTTGGATTTTTCTGCTGAAAAGAAAAATGACTAAGGGAAATGTTATTGGGAAGATATGGATTTTTAAATCTTGGTGAATTTCACACTTTGAAAGACCATTTCTCCTCAGTTTTACACCTAGGTTCACAGCTGTAAGAGATGGTGATCACCTGGCATCCCGGTGGGGGTGCCCTGTCTCTCATGTGACGCAGGCACCCATTTGTCATTCCAAGTGGCTCTTGGCTGTTAGTAGATCCAAGACAAAAGTCTGGGTGAGTATGGGGTACATTTCAATCTTAAGGGTCTTACTTTGCCCTTAGACACATCCCTCATTGAAAACCACAGAGAAGAGCAATTTACTCCCTCTCCTAATATTTTTTGCTCCAAGGAACACAGCAAAACATACCTGGCTTTGAGCAACGTGGACTCTGTGCCGGTCTGGACATGGAGGAAAGTGCTGGGCTGGACATGGGGGAAAGAAGGCACAGTGCATCTCAGGCTGCATTCTGATCCGTACCTATTAAATGATGAAAGTCACTTCCTCTGCTCACATACTAGTGAAATGAATTGCCTTTGTGTAGAGATGACACAGATCTGAGACACGCTGTGTGAAACGAAGCTATGGCCAGAGTCCCAAAGATGTTCACTGCGTCACTTGCAACATTGTAGCATTTCAAAATGTACAGACCTATGTGTTTCTGCCATTCTTATCTCAAGGTGCGATTTGTAAACTCCCTGGGGAGGTGAATCTTCTGAAAGAGACCTCAGAGGAAATCCGTCAGAACTCATCTTTGCTGAAAGGAGTTATTCTCTTGGCAGAAGAAGGATCGGGGCAGGCATGGTGCCAGGGGGCTGCTCTGGGCTGTGTGCGCAGGGACGGGCACTGGACTCAAGGCTGTGGGAGCTGGGAAGGTTGTCTCCCTCCAGCAGTCCTGGAGTCATCCCTAGCGGGGGAGCCTGGGCTGTGCAGTGCACACATGGAGCAACTGGGCACTGAAGTTTGGGAGCCAAGTGGGCCCCAGCCTTGAGCCCAGCAGTGAGGTGTCCTCTCTGGGTTCTGCAGGAGGTGAGCAGAGTCCACCCCGCGTTCCCACAAAGCTGCCTCAGCTGTACCTTAGTCCTGAGGACAGTTCTCCTGCCCCGTGCTCTTTCCTTGGTGCTTCTCCACTTCTGCCCACGTGGCAATCTGTGGCTTCCTGTGCATCGTGGCTGCAAGCCTGCCAGTCAGGTCTGTGGTGTCCTCTCTTCAGCATCTGGCCAAGGAGAAGCTGAGAATTTGCTTGCACGCAGCCAGACCCACGACAGCTCCCCAAACTGCAGGTGGCCACACACAGCCCAGAGTCTGCGTTAGTCTATCATGTAGACTCTGGATGCGTGGGCCGACACTTAATTTTATGCCTGATATATACTCCGAAATTCTTCTTGAGAAAATGCCTAGGGATAGGTTGCCAGAACAGGGAAAAACATACACACAAACAAAATGACAAAAGCAACGGACCATCCCAGTCAGAGCGGCGTTACACACATCACGGGAAGAAGCTATTGCACGGAAATCCATCCTCCAAATACTGGTTCGAAAGGTATAGAAAGGTTTTACCCAGCGTAGAAAACCCGAAATTTGGTTTCTTTGAATTTCCGTCTACAAAATTTAGAACTTTATTTTTGAGGGTTATGTATTTAAGAAGGTGATTTTAAAATATTTTACCAGAAAAATACTCACTGTAAGAATAATTTTCTACAGGTAGGCAACAACGCTTCTCTACGTCGTTCTGTGGAAATGTAAATCAGTACTCTATAGTTGATGTTAAAATAATAAATGCATTTCCCTCCAAATAAAAGTGTAGTTCATTATATATCAAAGTATAGAAGTCAACTGCAAAAACTAAAAAGCAAATTCTTTCTAAACTTGGACCTTTTTATGTGTTTTTTGAAGGTAATATTCATTCAAGTGATGCATAAACTTGAGACCTGTGGAAAAAGGGGAACATGGTTATTCTGGAGGGATGGGATTATGGGGAAATCATGTTTTCGTATCTATGAGATTTTATAGTTTCCAAGTTGTAGACAATAAACTGTGATAATTTAAAAAATAATCAGAGTACTTACGTGAAGGAAACAGAGAATGAAACCCCTCCCTCCCTGGCTACTCCTTTTCAAATCCCTTTTCAGGCTCCACCTTCTCTGCGGGGGAGGGGGGGTGGCGGGATTCTCTGGGTCCATTCTTAGGCTTCTTCACGTTCTGCCCTGCATCGGAGCGCATGGTGTTCCCTCCCCCCTGGCTTCCCAGCTATGCTCTGATTGCTTCCACAGCTGAATTACCAGCCCAAGATCCCGGTCACTTCCGTGCAGTCCCCCAGGCGTGCCGCGTGAGAACCTTCACCCCAAGATCCCGGTCACCTCCGTGCTGTCCCTCAGGCATGCCGCGCAAGCACCCAACCTCTGGAGCTGGATTCCTGTGCACCGCCTCTGCTCTTCCTCATCTGCATTCCCATCTGCCCTCATGGGGCCACCAGCCAGTGGGGACAGGAAACTTAAGGCTTTCTTGGTCTTCCCTCTGCTCTACCCGATGTAACGGCATGAATTCCGACCTGCCGAGTGTGTGTCCAGCCCCGGCCTCCCCGCCAGCACCATCGCCAAGGGCCTCTCCATTGGTTTTCTGACTTCATGTCATCCTCCACCATCTTCTCTCGTGGCTGCCAGCGTGACTTTGTTTTTTCAACCAAGTCTGTTCACCTCATTCCTCTGCTTCTAATCCTTCAAAGGCTCCAGATTGCCCGGAGGTAAATTCAGACTCGATGGCCCCAGCCAGCAAGTTCCATAATCTGCTGACTCACCTCCTAACACAAAAATACTTGCTATTTCTTTCAGGAGCCCCATTTTTTCGAGTGTCCCCAAAATGAACATGCGGCCCTTGTTTCCCAGAAGGCCCTACTCCCATTACCCACCTGATGAAAGTACCGCTTTTTATTTCAAGCTGGGATCTATGGTCAACTCCTCCAGGAAGACTCCTCGGGGCACTACAAACCCGAGCGAGGAAACTATCTTGAGTTTATCACTCTGTGCATACCTGCCTCAAGCACTGTTATGAGCTCCTCTGAGGCAGGCTCGGTGTCCCCTGTGTTCCTCACAGTGCCGGACGCGTGGTGGATCTTGGCAAGTGATAGAGACGCTCAGCAAGCATTTATGACTCTATGTAAATAGATTTCGTAGCCGTGAAGGTGCCAAATAGGATTCATCATTGTGAAGTACGACATGCTGCCTCTTTACTGATGCTTTGTCTTCCAAGAGCTCGTCCTGTCCTTGAGCATCTCAAGTGTGAGATAATAAGGGACATGGAAATGCACTTGAATCTCAGAGTTGCTGGACAGGTAGCCCCCCCACCCCACCCCGTGGTGCTGCTGAAAGTAGCTTAGACTGGGCTGAGTGCTGCCCGGCCTCAGCAGGGGACTCTAGTCTCATGGTCCAACCTCTCTGAGCTTCGTGTCCTCATCTATAGGACATGTCTGCAAAGTTTATATATCTCGTTGGGGTGGGCATGGGGAACGCTTTAAAGAAATCAACACCCAATGGTAGCCACTCTCAGCTTAAGACTGTCTCATTCTCAACAAACAGTTCATCCGATCTCAACCTTTTCTTCAGATTCTGTTGCATTGAGGATGTTGGGTGTTATTCTTCAAATAGCTAAGCATCTTTGTGTCTCTCTTGCTTTTTCTTGAAATCCAGCATAGTTTTAAGCTTTTGCTATAACAGCCTAAACTTGATAGTAGTTATCTGTGATTCCTAGGTATACATTTTGAAACTAAATCAATGTTTAGAAACAGAAACCAATAATATTGAACCAGTGTGTATCTCCTAAAATGTTAATATTCACTGAAATGGTCACAAACGTATCTGAAATACCTCAATCTAACAATTTACCATTTGTTTTCCTCTGAGACTGATCTACTATACACTTAATTACCAATAATTGCCCACCAGGTATAATATTATAAGAAGTAAATATCAATAATTAGTAATGGCATAAGACAGTTTAATTTTTTCTTTGGAGAGATTTATTTTTAACTATGTCTCTAGTGTGCAGCAGTTGAAATATTAGATAATGGATTTTTATTGATTTTTAGCTGAACATTGAAGATGTACAAAATACATTTCCATAACTTTCATGGTCATGAGTTTCAGAGTGTATTGATTAGATTGATGTAATACGTCTGTTTGTTTAGAATATTAACGTCATGAGAAGAGAAAATGCATTCCAGCGGATAGATGTGACATGTTGCATTGGAGGGGGGGGAGGAGAGGGGGAGGGGGGAAAGGAGAGGGAACAGGACAGGACAAGGCAGGATGAGAGGGGGGGAGAGGAGGTCGTTTCAACGCCAGGCAGCAGCCTGATTTACCACGTGGCTCAGAGACCCACTCATCTCAGTATTGCTGCATGTGTCCAGGTAGCAGGATGGCCTCATTCAAATGCTGAATGGCTTCAGCCTTCCTTCCTCTTAAATGATTTGAGACTGCAAAGCAGCAATTGCCTCTGAATGTGTTTGTGGAAAGAGGGTTTAGGAAAACACAAGATAAAGCTCTGATTTTCACAACAATTAGGCAAGTGATGCTTTTTCACCAGGGTCACTTTCAAATAAATGATTCTTGGAAGTGAGTTGCTAAAGGGTCCAAGAGGCTGAGTAACTCCTGGGATCTTCTGTTCTTCCTGAGAGAGGTCTGAAACGTTCATTCCAATGCAAATGGCGCTAGTGATGAAGGCAGTGTTAATTTCTTTATCAGAATGGTCTCCCAAATTCCATCCTAGGGACTGCCTTTGCCTCTGAAATAACTGGACCACCGCAGAATCAATCCAGTGACTGCAGCCATGTTAGAGAATAAATCACATCGAATATAGTCAATCCAATCGGTTGCCCGCCTAGTGATCCGGACGGTTGGAAACACAGAACTAACTGATGGGGCACAACCCACAGAAGTGCATCTCATCCTCTTGGTGGAGGCAGGCTGTACTGAAATTCCGGCGAATAATCTCTGCCTGTTTCTCTTACGTTGTGCAGAGGGAACAGAGGAAAAAGCAAGGGTTGTGGTCAGATTAAAAACAGTATGGAGGTTCCTCAAAAAGTTGAAAATAGAGCTACCCTACGACCCAGCAATTGCACTACTGGGTATTTACCCCAAAGATACAAATGTAGTGATCCGAAAGGGTATGTGCACCCTGATGTTTATAGCAGCAATGTCCACAACAGCCAAACTATGGAAAGAGCCAAGATGTCCATCGACAGATGAATGGATAAAGAAGATGTGGTATATATACACAATAGAATATTATGCAGCCATCAAAAAGAATGAAATCTGGCCATTTGCAATGACGTGGATAGAACTGGAGGGTATTATGCTGAGCGAAATAAGTCAATCAGAGAAAGACATGTATCATATGACCTCACTGATATGAGGAATTCTTAATCTCAGGAAACAAACTGGGGGTTGCTGGAGTGGTGGGGGTTGGGAGGGATGGGGTGGCTGGGTGATAGACATTGGGGAGGGTATGTGCTATGGTGAGCGCTGTGGATTGTGTAAGACTGTTGAATCACAGACCTGTACCTCTGAAAGAAATAATACATCATGTGTTAAAAAAAAAAAAAAGAAGATAGTAGGAAGGGAAAAATGAAGGGGGGGAAATCAGAGGGGGAGACGAACTATGAGAGACTTTCGACTCTGAAAAACAAACTGAGGGTTCTAAAGGGGAGAGGGTGGGGGGGATGGGTTAGCTTGGTGATGGGTATTAAAGAGGGCATGTACTGAATGGAGCACTGGGTGTTATACGCAAACAATGAATCATGGAACACTACATCAAAAACTAATGATGTAGTGTAGGGTGATTAACATAACATTAAAAAAAAAAAAAGAACAGGATGGACTAGTTTGAGTGGGAAATGCATTTACTCACTGTCCAAAGGGGAACAAATCAAAATCTCACCCAGTACTGTATCTAGCTCTAAGTGTTGTGCCATTTTCTATCAAGGCCCAATATGGCAACTCTTGGTGCTCGGAGATGTATTTCCAAGGGTTTCTAAATGAGAAAGAATGGATGGGAATGGTCCTTGGGTAAACAGTCAATAGTGTGTGCCATGCCATTAAGCAGAGACTCTCATAGATACTATCTTATACATTCTTTAAGATCCCGTTCAAAACTGATATGCCCTATTCCCAGTAAATAAAAATAGAACAAAATAAACTTAAAAAAAATGTGAATTGGAGTCCTGCCTGTTGTGTTTATTCAACTCGTGACTGTGGGCACATTGGTTTATTTCTCTTACTATCATCATCTATAGAGTGGGAATAAATAGACATAGCTTACAGAGTTGCTATGAGTAACAGGTGTGCATGGTGCACATGATCTCTGTACAACCCCGATGGTTGCTGCCCCTCTTCCTAAGTGAGGGCACTGCTCAGCTCCCTGTTGTTTTGTTAGGAAGAATTGTTGTCTTTGGGAAGAGGGGTGGGAGGATCGATTTTTAAAATTATTTTTTCAATAATTTGTTTGGGGATCTTGATAAGTGGCCAAGTAAATCTTGACTCGTACCTCCCATTATACATAAAAAATCAATTCCTGTTGGATAACACATCCAAACGTGAAAGGTAAAAGTAACACACCTTTTAGAATAAAACATAAGAAAATATCTTGATGACTTTGAATACAAAAACACATCTTAAATAGAACCCCCAAAACACTAATCGTTAAAAAAATGATAAATTGTACCCCATTAAAATTAATAAAGTCAGTTCACAAAAGAGACCACTAAGGGAGTGAACATGTAAACTGCAGAGTAGAGAAAGATATTTGGAGGTACATCATCTATTACACAAAAGACTTGTATCTGTAAGATGCAGACAACTCCCATAAATCAATAAGACACAGACAAATAAGGCAAGAGGAAGGTTGGTTTAAAAAGTTAGAAAAGTCACGCCACCAAAAAGGAGCTCCAGCTGGCTGTGAAAGATCTGAAAAGGCACACTCCTTCATGATTCATGAGGGAAATGTGACAGGTACAATCGCATTACACACCCACCGGAATGACCGAGCGTCGGCGAGGACGTGGTGCAACCAGCACATGCCTACGGGTGGGGAGAGTCTAAGAGGCATGATCACCTGGAAAGACCCTGGAACACGCACAGAGGTAGAGCACGTGCATTAATATGGTCCGGCAAGTCCATTCCCAAAGATGGACCCAAAGAAATGCACACACATGTTGACCAAAAAGTCTATGTAGGGTGTTCAGAGCAGCATGGTCCCTCACAGCTCCAGTGCATGCAGAACGTGATGTGGCAGGAAGGATGGCAAACCACAGCCATGTATGAGAGCATGGATGGATTCTCATAAGCATAGCATTGACCTAAATAAGCTGAATGCACTCCACTACGTGCATACAAAATTTGAAGAGCAACAACTCTTCTATGGTGTTAGGATTTATGTTTGAAAGGAGGTAATGATCAGAGGAGCCTGGAGAGGCTTCTGGAGATGCTGTTAACATTCGTTCTCTTTCTTGACCTGGGTGCTGGTTACATAGAGGTGTCTACCCAGGGAACTTAACGAGCTTACCCTTATGATTTGTGCACTTTTATTGGTCTAGACATCAATAAAAAAAAGCATTTTCATCTTGTGACAATTTCTTGAAGAAAATAATTCTTTTTTTTAAGATTTTATTTATTTATTTATTTAGTTAGTTAGTTATTTGAGAGAAAGAGAGATATAGAGAGAGCACAAGCAGGGGGAGTGGTAGAGGGAGAAGCAGACTCCCCACTGAGCAGGGAGCCCAACGTGGGGCTCGATCCCAGGATGCTGGGATCGAGACCTGAACCAAAGGCAGATGCTCAACGGACAGCCACCCAGGTGCCCCCCTTTTTTTTCAGTAAAGTCTACCCCCAACATCGGGCTTGAACTCATGATCCTGGGATCAAGAGTTACGTGCTCTCTGGACTGAGCCAGCCAGGAGCCCGGAAAATAATTCTTAAGCATAAAATGCAATGCATGTTTATTATTGAGAATTTGAAAAATAGAAATCAAAGTTTTCTATCAATCCGCTACTCTGTCTACGCTGTGTTTTGGCATATTCTCTTCCAGTGTTTTCCCTTCTAGTCATAGAGAGAGAGTGTGTGTGTGTGTGTGCGCATACGTGTGTGTGTGCATGCGTGTTTGTGTGTGCACGTGTGTGTTTGTGCGTGCACGTGTGTGCATGTGTTTCTGTGCGTGTGTGTGCATGTGCGTGTTTGTGTGCGCGTGTGTGTGCATGTTTGTGTGCATGTGTGTGTTTTTGTGCGCACGTGTGTGTGCACACACATATGCGTGTTGTATAAAACATAATATCCAATATACAGCATATCAGTTTTTCAGCCTGCTTTTTTCACTCAACAGTGTATCCAGAGCACTCTCTTCTGCCATTAAATACTCTTCAGGACACTTCAAAAGCCTCCATTCTGCAGACAAAGCCCGCTGCTGTGGTTAGCCCATGGCCTTGACCAGATGCACTTTCATCTCAGCATTGCTTAAAGTACACATCTGCTGGAGCCCGGAGCTAAAACCAGATCATTAAAAACAGATCAATTTAGACCTAACAGGATCTTACCAACAGTGTTTGGCAGTTGGTGGCCTTGAACCCAGAGTTACTTAACATTGTCATTGTCGACCTGGCTTGGGAAGCCCCGGAGCATCCTTCGGCAAGGAGTGGCACCGGTCGCAGGCGGATTCCGCCCACACCCGGGCTCTGAGCTTGGCAGTCAGCAAGCTTATGCAATAGGATGACTCTGGGCTTGGAGAGACCTTGGTCAGGGTGCCAGCTCTGTGGCGACTCTGGGCAAGGGATGCCAGGGTAGCAGGAAAATGAGGGTAATAATTCCTACCTTGCAGCACAATGTGTGCATTTATAATATTGCCGAGCAGGGCGGGCATGTCGTAAACAATGGAGACATTTAAAGAAGCAGTGATCAAATCACTCCCTTGCTTACCAACCTTCGAGTGCGCTCCTCAGCATGGCGGTGAGATCTTCATGCTCTTTGTTCAGCCTCCTCTCCACAGGAGGTAACTCTGCTGCTCAGGGTGACTCGCTGCTTCCTGACTACAAAACGCCTTGCAATTTTTTCTCTACCTGGAAGCCACGTTTGCCTCATGTCCCACCCCTTGCTACCAATCCTCATCCATTACCCTACTAACTTCTACTCCCACACATGTTTTCATGCAGATTTGCTATCTTATCATAGAAATGCTCCCTGATGCTCCCCTGCCTTCAGGCCCAGCTGAAGTCCCCTCCCATGGACTCCAGTGGCCCCTGGATTAACCACATCACGGGAACTATTACACCATCACACCAGACTGCAGTGGCCCACTTACCCTGCTGGGTCTCCCTCCAATGGCAAGCCTCCTGAGGGTAATGCATGGTTTGCGTGTCCCTATGTCTGGCAGAATCTGGCAAATAGCTGCTGTGCACAAGGTGTTGGCTAATTGGATGACTAAATCCTGCATCTTAATTTCAATAGAAATAACTTCAGAAGGTCCAGGAGGGCTGAAAGTCAGAACAACCCAGTTTTCTCCCCCCAGAGGGCCCACATGGAAAATCAAGTCAGCTCAGAAGGCTGGAAGACATAGACAAGTTAGAAAAACTTTGTATTTAGAGGCCCAGACTGAGGCTTCTGCACACCCATCTGACGACAGGGATGGGGTGGTTTTATTTCTTTTTCCGATATTTCAGTGTTAATATGCAGAAAGGTAACTGATCGCTGTCTGCGGATTTTGTATCCCGTTCCTTTAGGAGTTCATTCATTAGTAACAACAGTCTTTTGATTGAGTCTCTAGGATTTTCTATATATAAAGTCATATCATCTGCAAATAATGACAATTGTACGTCTTCCTTTCGGATCTGGTTGCCTTTTATTTCTTTGTCTTGCCTGATTGCTCTGGCTGAGACATCTCATACTATGTTGAATGGAAGAGGTGATGGTGAGTACCCTTGTCTTGTTCCTGGTCTTGGAGGAAAAGCTTTCAACCTTTCACCACTGAATATGATGGCAGCCGTGGGCTTGTCATGTATGGCCTTTGTTATGTTGAGGTATGTTCATTCTATACCCAAACTGTTGAGGGGTTTTTTCATGAAAGGGTGTTGTACTTTGTCAAATGTCTTCTGCATCTATTGAGAGGATCATTGTTTTTATATTTTATTCTATTAATGTAATGTATCACAATGATGGATTTGTGTATGTTGAACCATCTTTGCATCATAGGGATGAATCCCACTTGGTCATGGTGTATGATCCTTTTAATGTGTTTTTTAATTTGGTTCCTAATATTTCAATGAGAATTTTTGCATCTATATTCATCAGGGATATGAGTCTATAGTTTTCCTTTGATGTAGTGTCCTTATCTGTCTTTGGTATCAGGGTGATGCAGGCTTCATAAAATGGGTTTAGATATGTTCCTGCCTCTTTGATTTTTTGGAAGAGTTTGAGAAGGATTGGCATTAATTCTTTAAATAAGATGTTTTGCTCATGGGGAAAGGAACACTTTGAAGTATTTGAATAAAACCTTGACTCCATAAACACTGGATAAGCAATGTCTATCTTCCTGTCAGTTGCTATAATTTTATCAGTGTGTTCATGGCCCCATCCCTCCCCTTGCAACCTGCTGATGACGTTTTTCTTCAGCCATGAAAATTTCCTCTACTATCCTGAAGTTAAGTTTCATAGACATGAGAGTCGGTCTGTTTCTCTAAGTTGATTTTCTATCCCCGCTCTATGTTTATTTCATAGCTGGACTTGCTAAAATAAATCTCAATTTGTAATGTCCACATTTTGACAGGTACTTTCCTGCGAGGCACTCATTACAGACTATAGTTTATCACTGATTGGATAGTACAAATATTATATGATACGGTTATGATATATGATAGAGTTCCCAACCTGAAGAACTTGCAATCTGATTAGAGTCTAAAAACAGGAATTAAAAAAATAGTAGTAATTTATCTTATAAATAATCTTGAAGCAAAGAGTTATTATAAGGCTATTTGTCACAGTGTTAGTTATTTTAGTAAAAATACAGAAATAACGAGTACTTGAATTTTTTAATTATAATGAATTATATTGCTGCTCCTGAAATTATACTTTCAGAAGTACTTAATAATGTTTCCAAGGATAATTCATTTAGAGAAGAAAAGTAAAGAGAACAAATTCAAAATAGCTCATTATCTGCTATTCCTGTGGAAGAAAAATGATGTGCATATTGGAAAAGTAGGTATGCTCAAGCCAGCAAAGTTATATTTAAATAAATTAATTACAGATCTCTTATTTTATTTACTACCCCTATCAAGGTTTGTCTTATTTCTTTAGTACTGGTGAGAATTTCCCTCTCCTGTTCTGTATAATTGTGGATTCTCTGGCAGCATCAAGAATTTGGAATCAATCTAGAAAAGGGCCAGCATGACAGGTGGAAAAGTAGGTTGTATATTCCCATTTTCTACAGGTCTCAAAAATATGACTATATATTCGGTTTACTTGTGTCATGGCCTTAGGTTTGATCTTGTCTCAGTGTATGTAGATACCAGGCTCATGCATTGTCCATTTGTGGGTCTTTTCTAGGAAAAAGTACTTTCTAGTACTTACTAGAAGGCATTAAGCAATGATGGGTTTTTGTTTTGCAAAGAACCTAGAAGGTCCAGTGCAACCCCTCTCTTTATGAGTAGGGAAACCGGGGTGCAGAGTCGAGGGCACTTGCTTGGAACTTAATGGTCAAAGTCTTGGTCCTCAGTGTCATTTCCTGCTTGCCTCTCTTCTAGGACTCCCCTCGTAATTAGCACATGACTCTGCAGGGCTACTTGAGATGAAGCTTGGCTGTTCTCTGTCTCTTTGCTGAGTAATGCTGGAAGGCCTAGCAGGCTCAAGCGGAACAGGCCTTCCCAGAGCACAGCGCTGTGCAGAAATTTAAGAAAGAGCAGAAAAACCACAGCAAGCTATCCTTAATGCATCGTGTTAAGCTCTGACTTGCCTAAGTTTTGATGACATTTATTTTCTAGAATTATGTTAATTAATTTGAAAGCCTTTAGGAAATAACATAATAAGGATGAAAAATAAGCAAATACATTTAGAAACAAGAAGTGGCCCAATATTCTCATGTTTCAGTCATTTCAGAGGAATATTTCCAAGAAATTTAGTTCAGGCTTAAATTTGGGAAGTAAAATAGTAACCCTAATATTGTTGGTTGACCAGGGGATATAATACGGTTAAGACAATTCTACTAAACGGAGATTATCTCTGCTCTGCTTTGCATTAAATACCTTCCATTTGACATTTTTCCTTAGGCTTCTCTAAGTCATGGTGCACAGAGCAGGCATAATAGGATTCACCCACATTCCTGCTATTCTTCTGTCACCATTAATAAAATAAAACACACAGCCAACTTCTTTGACCTTCAAAGGCCAGGTGTGGGTATTGGGTGAAATTGAATGTCATGTTATTTGTGGGAGAAAATTGCCATTTTCCTAAAGAACACTTGGGAAGGGCCCTGTCCCATGCTGACCTGAGCCGGGTGAGGGCTCAGGGTAGGGAGGTTTGCTGGGCCCCTGCTGCAGTGTGCTGCCCAGGGGGCCCCCCCTCTCCCTGTCGCACATTCCCCGAGCTTTCTCCAGAAATCCCATTTCAGAGGAGTTCAAATGACCCCCGTTTTCCAAAGCACAAAGGAAACGATGCAGGCATAACTTCACTTTGTGATCCTGTGGAAGGGCCACACGCTCACAGGTCTATCAAGCAGAATGCGCCCTAATGGGTTTCGCTCAAACCAAAGATGAAAAAAAAAAATCTGTCAGAGTCCTCCCTTGGCCTTTCTTCAGTTTTCATGTTTAAGGAGTAGGAAAATCAATAGAGTTGAGGGCAGCAGGATGGAATTATAACTCATTCACCCCGCTTAGCTATATGCAAGATGCAATATGACATATTTGCTTTGCAATTTCCTATCATTAATCATTGATTCCTTGTTTATGCGACTTCCCCTCCCATCGGCTATGATCCATATCTTTGTAAGCTGTCTGTTGTTTTATATCTGAGTTGACTTAAGTGAATAATCAGAAAACAAATTGCTGCTGAATATTGTGTCAAGATGAACTGAGGATTGACGTCTGGAAAGAATATTCCACAGTGTGGCTGAGCTATCTCTCACCCCACCCCGTTGTTTGTCTGTATGTATGAGTCCTTCACGCTGAGACCGAGGCTCGGGGTTAGTTCAATAAATTCCTCGGAACCTGTTATTATTTCTACAACGAGAACCCATGCAATTGGCTGTTTGTTTGTTCTTCTGTCCTGTGTTTACAGCATGGCCTATTTGCAAAGATGTTTACAGTTCTCCATGCTGCCCTTCTCCTTGGTTTCATTTAAGCTTTTAGAGCATCTTTTTTTTTTTCAATGTGTTTTCTTCAGCTACGGACTGTTTGTCCCTGAGCTCCTTCACTGTAACATTATTTCAGGATGTTTCACCATAGCTTCCTCTTTCTTTTCTCTGCTCACACCGTTTTCAATTTCCCTGCCAGAACATTCCATGATGCCCAGGACCGTCCTGGTTCTCTACCTGTTGTGCTGTGGTCATTACTACTAGTCCCACCTTTCACCCTGAAGAGCAAAGGCATCAAAATGAAGACTACTACAGTCTCTTTTCCCATAAAGTCATTACTTTTCTCAGATTTCATATCCACTTTCTAGGCAGCTCTGTCCCAGGGAAAGACTGATTCAGTAGGCATTTAATTTAGACCCACCTTTTCTTGTCATGAATAAAATCCCAGAACAGTGCCAGAGAGTCATTGGTAGACAGATTGTTTAAAATCATTGGACAGAATGGGATAATCTGGAGAGAAAGGGCGGTGAAGGAGTCCCATCCAGCTGGGCACTTACAGCCCAGCTAAGGGGACTATGATGTGGGGCCAACATGGGCTGGGCCCTGGAAGCTCTGAGAAGACGTGTTTCAAGAGGTGAAGCGTATTTTCCCGTGCTCAGAAGCCCGGAGAGTCGGGAGGGCTGAGACCTCAAGGCTGGCAGTGTGGTCACCCACGGTACCCCGAGAAAGGACCGTCCCTGGGAAGGCCAGAAGCCCGGAGGGAGGGGAGAGACTGCGGGTGGGGTGAGAAGCCAAGAAGTGAAGACAAAGGCTCGCATCCTTTCAGTAAGCTTTGTCGGCTAAGGGAGCAAAGACCTGGGGATTTGACTGGGCGGAAATCAATCAAAAGAGGTCTCTTTTTTAATAAAGAATCCAGAACACATGCATATGCAGATAGCAATGAACCAGTGCGGAGAAGGTGATCACGTGGCGGGGGAAGTGTAAGAAGGGGAGGAGATGGTGCAGCAAATCCCATGGGGGCAGTCAGTGGGGGGGAAAAGACACCTCATCCCTTGAAAGCGAGGAGGAAGCAGAGAAATGCGAGCATTGCACTGCGTGGCTGCAGAGCTGGTGGCAGTGAGTGAGTTCCTCTCCTGTCCCTTCTGTCTTCTTAATGAAATGCGAGGTGAGGCCAGCAGCACAGGGTTTTGGAGGATGCCACAGGGCAGATGTCCAAGAGGGACGATTTTGATCTGTGACCCATACGTTATGCCTGTCTTTTATCCCAGTTCAAATCACACCGTCAAGATGACACTTCCCAATCACCTCCCTCTCCCCCTCAAATCTGAAAGGTGTGAGTTCTCTCTCTGGACAACCATAGAACTTCCATCCATCCATCCATCCATCCTTCCATCCATCCAATCTGTCCATCCATCCATCCAATCTGTCCATCCATCCATCCATCCACCCAGCCATACATCCAACCATCCATCCATCCAACAATATTTATGGATCATCTAGAATGTACTGGTGGTATGTGAGGTAGGCTCCAGGAATACAATAGTGAGTAAACTGATCTGGTCTTATCTTCATGGAGTTTACAACCTAGAAAATGGGCTATGGCTATGGTCAGTGGCTTTATTCCCTTTATATCCTTTTTATTAGCTGGGCAATGACCATCCATTTTTGACTAAAGTTTTAGACTTCTTTGCAGCTAGGTGTGGCATGTGGATAAGTTCTAGCCAAAGGTTTGTAGACTGAAGTACAGTTCACTGAATGTATTGTTAAAGTAAGGGAGCATGGCTCTTCTTTTCCTATGTCCTCATTATGCTGCTTGGAACACAGTTTTGACTCGGGAGTCTGACTGGCGATCATGGACAATATGGTGGAAGCGAAACGTTGAGCTTGATTAGGGTAAGGTCCTAGAAGGACCCTGGGTCCCTGACAGCTTCAGAGCTTCATTTGGTTCTATTCAGCACCATAGTTTTCAAATAAGAAGGTATAGACTTGTTTTAAGTCACTGGTGTTTCTGCTCTTGTCAGACACAATTGTGTCTAATTAAAATAAGGCTAATAACCAAAAAATTCAGGATGCTCTATGAACGTATGCTATAATCAAGCTCAGTGTTTTAGAGGAGGGGGCGCTAGAGTTGGAGTTGAGGTCAGCAGGAAGATTTGGAGGTTAATACACCACAGAAGGAGAGTATTCCAGGTGGGGGGGCACAGTATTATGAAGATTTTAAAACAGGAGATGAGCCGGCCCACTCAAAGATCTGTGCCTTTCTTAGAGTACAAGAGGAGCCATGACTCAGCACGAGCCTGGACAGGTGGACGGGCCAGCTGTCCATGCCAACATCCATGACAGTGTGGGCCATGGCGAAAATTTCAGCCTTTATTCTAAAATGAAACGGGAAGCTATTTAAGGTTTTAGGCAGGTATTTCAATGATGAGATCGGGGCTTACTGCAGTAGGGACAGCTTTGCAGAGGGGAACAACAGTAGGTCCTCAGTGGCCACCTGGGGGCTGGCACCGTGCCATTTTCTGAGGCTGGGAAGAGAAAACATCAGGCACGGGACAGAATAGGGAGGGTCAGAGAGAGGATGGGGTTTCTGGCTTTACCTGGGTTTCCTTGACATGGGGATTACCTTCTCTTTTATTTTTTAGCAATGTGCACACATAATTTACCTCCTCTATCTACGCTCCCGACTGTATTTTATGCCTCTCTGTATCTTCTCCCCCACCCAGCAGAGTTCCTTAAGAGAACCTTGCTCACAGTAGGTTTGCAATACTTATTTACTGATCTAGTTAACAGATGAGTGAATAAACAATGGTTGTATAATTCTTCCCAAAGGAATCTAGTGATGCCAGCAGAACTTGCTAGAAAGCTCCTTTGAGACTTGTTTATTTGCTGACTTTGTTGATATTTGTAACTAAGGCAGCATAATCTGGAAGACTAGGTCTGATTTTGCAAATTCATTTGCCTATGAAAACAGCCCATATTATGGAGTTATCAGTATGAGCAACAGGAATGGTGCAACCTATGTTCTCTGACAAATAGAGTTTCTGAAGAAAAATAAAATACAACTTTAACCCACTGTTCTTTTGCAATCATGTAGCAATAACCGTAGGAGGCCAGTGGCTTTCTCTCCTTTGTCATAATGTAGGTTTGAGTAACAAATGATTTCATGATGTCTGGTTACTTATTATGGGTGGTTTATCAATTGTTTTGATGTTCTTTGTATCAGGAAGTGAGTCCAGAAACAGAAAAGCAACTCCGCACACATTCTGGGAATTGGTGATGAGCAGAGCGGCAAATGTTCTGTGCCTAGCAACGCCGTTCCCCAGCCATTCCCCCATTTCAGCATTCCACGGCTGCTCAGAAGCCCGGGGCGAGACAGGGCCACGCTCAGAAGGCCATGTGCGCCCACGTCAGCAGGGCCTGGGTGACAAGTGAAAACAGGAATGCATGCAGGTCACGGTTATGGGGGTTGCTGAAAACAATGGTCCTTAGAAGAATTCTGGATATTCCTGATGGTAAGAGCTCGTTCGGTAGTTTTTTGAACGGTGCTGTTCTCACCGCCTCCTTCGTCAAGGGGTGGGAAGGGCCCCCGAGCCCACAGAAGGTGCGCGGCAGCCCAAGGATGTGCACGAGCTGTCCAACCTCAAGTTGAGAGCTCGGGAGTTGGAGGGGGCTGAACATCATAGCAGCGGGTCTCTGGGGAGGTGTGGGGGGAGCGCGTTTTCCCTGAAGGTCCCTTGAGTTGCCGCTTATATGGGATTGTTGACAGCCCATTGCCAATCCATTTGTTGTAAAAACCTGGATGAGGCAAAAATACATGATTTGAAAAGAAAACACACAGGTAAGAATAGGCTCGCTGGCTCGCTCACACACACAAAACACACACACACACACACACACACACTCCCAATAAATAAATTTTGGCAAGGCAAATCTCTCTTAACCATTAAACGCCCAGTTATTTGTCAGCAGATTGAAATCACTCAAAATTTATCAAAGTGATTAAGTCATTCCACAAAACCAATAACAACTACTTCTGAGAGAAAAGGTGAATTTGTAGGTTAAACTACAGGTTTTATTTTTACCGCTCGCCAGCTTCAGTCCTTCCGTCGCATCATGTGAATATCAGAATTCAATCTCTGCTGGTTTTTATAAAAGTTGTGACTCTGGAGATGCGGTTTCCCTCCTTTCTGTAAATAATTCTATTCTAAGTATGTCAGAAAATCACTGCACACAATTTAGAAGAGGCATAGGGATGTAAAGAATATTACCCGAAACCTGATTCTGGAAGCTGTGCTCCGCACCCTGGCTTTCTGTTCGCTGTGTGGGTGTGTGTTCGCCGAGGTGATGCTGAGCACTATTGTGCACCATGTGTCAGGCGCTGTCTCCTGTATATGGTACTGGCATCGGCTGATTTATTCATCTCATTCTGCATGAATCGCACTAATTTTTATTGTAGCTTTTTAAACATTCTACTGTACATTCTTTTCCATATCACTAAAAATTCTTAATAAATGTGTTTTTAACATCTGCACATTTTATAAGATGGATGTATCGATAAGCACGTTTATACAGCTCAAAAATTGGGTCTTTCCGATTTTCATTAATGTAAATAATGCCAATATTCTCACTTACTGTGATTTATTGCAGATATTATGATAATAAAATTATAGCAGTTACATCTTTGATATAAATCCTCAGATGTGTTCCTGATTGCAGCATTAAGACAGACTACCAGTAGTGAAGTGCTGGGTGAAAGACGTGGAACATTTTCTAGACATAGTATTTTTTAAAAGGGAATTTTTATAGCAAAAGATATTCTACTTTGAACAGATTTGCTTTGTTGAAGGACTGAAAATCAGTTAATTATTTGGACATCTCCCTAAATGGGCAAGCTGAGTGATTGGAGCCCTTAATCAATTGGATATTTGCCTCTATTCCTGTTCTGGTTTTATTCAAATTCCCTGTGAAAAGTAGGAAAGATCAGACAGTGTTCACTGTCCTGACTACCCGCTTTTGGTCAGTGTCCGGGGTATCCCTCTGATGTACTCACACTTTGAAATGTCATGAGCGCCTTCTGTGCAGAGAGCCAATTTGGGGCCACATATAGAGTCCCTGGCTTAGTAAATTGCTGGCAACATCATCTTCCTTCTCTTCCTCTCTTCCTTGAAAGTAAGGATTGCTAGGCTTAATATAGGAATGAGTAAGCTTTGTGTAGACGCAGCATAACTAAATAAGCCTCCACATGGGAAACCACACAGCAGGAAATTAGATAGATCTTCATAAGGAAAACAAAAACAAAAACATTTGGATCATTTTATCCCATTTTCTGCTTATAAAAAACACCTAAGTTAGTGAAGCAAAATTGAGAATACGTCACTGAACCATGAATCTAGCTTATGTAATGACAGGGAAGAAGAAAAGGGTGAAGTGATTTATAAAGGCTGGTAGGCTATAAGGCTAAGTATTGGGAAATTTACCCGAATCCAATAATTAGGTGATCGGAAAATACTGGCAAGATTTTGGATTTGATAAAGTATTTTGCATATTTGGTGAAGTATTCGCACAGTGTGTATCAAAACTCAGCTCATTCTATGAGAAGAAAATCTATAGATTTAATTTTAGCAGCTTTATTGAGGGATGATTGGCAATAATAAAGGCCTCATATTTAGAGGGCACAATTTCCAAGTTTGGCATATACCATAACCCATAACCCACAAGAGCGAATGTGATGCACGTACCCATCACCCCCAAAGCATCCTGGTGCCCCCACACGCTGCCCCTCAAACCCTTCTGCAGGCAAATACAGCTCAGTTTTCAGCGTCTCTTTGTCGGAATGTTTGGGAAAGACAACCATCATCCACCGTGTTCAGAGTAAGTCCTGGCTACAGGGCTCGCACCTCCTCATTTTCATCTGCCTGCCCATTTTCCCATCCTGCTGAGCCAGGGAGGAATGTGAGACACAGTGCCGGTGAGCTGTTCTCCCAGCGCATTCCTGTGGCCACGGGAGCCGTACCCACAGCAGCGGTCCCTTCAAAGACGGAGCCACGCCCGCGGACGGAGGTGGGGGGAAACGAAGAGCTGGCCTTTACGACGTGCGCTGGGTCTGCTCTGGGTCTGCTCCTGTGCTGTAGGGTTGATGGCAGGGGCGTGTTGTCTGCCGTTGGATTTCCCTACAAGCTATACCATGCCTCCTTCCACCGGTTTCACACTGTGGCACTTTCCCTTATGGCCCGTTCTGCTGCGTTGTTGACAGACTCTCAGGAAATACCCAGGAAACTGTATTATAGACACAACACTTCCGGCTACGAACTAGAAAACAGCAAACTGATAGAAGTTTCGGTTTTATGAAATCCCCTGTGACACACCTCTGGGTGCAATTAAAGGGAAAACAAAGGAACAGTTTTGGAGAAATCTGGCCCAGAGACTATAAGCTCAGAAGGGGCCACACAAGGCATCTGATCCCTCCTACTACGTTATGTCACCCAACATTCCCAATTGCTGACAAATGCCATTAATTTGGACGATCTCTCCAACATGGGAGATTTAGGATTTACAGAGTCTTTGCAAAGTTGATTTTGTGAGGACAGGGACAAAAAGTGACCTTTCATTCTGCCTTTGAGAACACGCACGGTGTTAGTGCCACGATCACAGATGGTCGCATGGCCTCCCCGAAGAAGGAGGAAGGCAGTAATGGACCGGCAGCCAACCGGGGGCCTCGGAGGCCCAGGTCAGGGAGTGCACGGAAAACTCCCAGGTCCACTCTGTGTGAGGACCGGCTCCAAAAAGTGACATGCAAGCAGCATCTGAGGCTCAGATCCCCGCCAGCTATTCTTTGCTAATTATCCAAACTTCTTAGCTTAACCCCTGAGTCCTGAATTCACCAGCTCTGAGAACAGACACTTCTGTATTTGGAGAGCTGAGCAGGCCTGGAGGTTCTCCCTGTAGTTGTGCTGGTTTGATTTATTTTGTTTTATCTCCGTGCCTGGAGCTTCCACCCATTGGTCTAAGTGTTAGAACTCAGAACCCCATAATGTGTGTCTGGTTTAACTTCCCATTTTCCTGTTAGCCTTCTGAGTGCACCTCTCGCTTCCTGTCCCTCGACCAGTCCCTCTCCCTCGACCTCCTCCTGTTTTCAGATGGCCAAGTCCTGCGCCCCAGCGGGGCCCCAGCGGCAGGGGGCAGTAGGTCCCGGGTCCCGTCTAGGTTAGAGATGGAGCCGAGCTGTGCAGAGCTGTACACTGAAGCTCCAGGATAGCCAATGGTGCCTGTCCCCATCTGGTAGCTGCCCGGCACCATCCCAGACCTTCCTGCTCGGGACTGGGGGTAACACCCACTCTTGCTAAATGGCAGCTTTAGCCTGGGGGACATTTAGAAGTTTTTTTGGATTCTGACTCTGCCATCTGTTGTCACTGCCATCCCTTTGAGACTTGTGGATTTGATGAAATGCCTTCCATCTTCACACTGAGTCACTGATAAAAATGACAAGACTGCACACATTCCTCCATACTGACACCAGTTCACTCATCAGGGACCTCCGGGTGTGGCTGTGAACATGACCTTGATTCTCTTCTCTGAGCCGAAGTCTCGTCACGGTCGGGGGGAGCCACGTCCTCCCATCTTTGTACCCCTCGCGCTAAGCGGACTGTCAGGCACAAGGCAGCTACTTACAAATAATACTGGTTGAGTAAGATGTTTGTCAAAATGTTTTATTTTAGGGGCACTTGGGTGGGTGGTTCATTCAGTTGAGCAACCGACTCTTGATTTCTGCTCTAGTCATGATCTCAGGGTCCTGGGATCGAGCCCCTCGTTGGGCTCCTCTGCTCAGCGGGGAGTCTGCGTGGGGTCCTCTCTCTCCCTCTTCCTCTGTCCCTGCCCCCCAAAATAAACAAATAGATCTTTAAAAAAAAGTTTTATTTTAAATTTTCATCTAGTCTGTAAGGACCTTACAAAATACCCTGTTAGAGCTGACCAGAGTCCCCATAGTTGCTCATTAAAACATTTCCATGAAATCTGAGTCGAATAACCCTGTCAAGGAAAGAAATGATGGATGACTCATCCGTCTCCCCCGATACTGGGCCCTAGTGACCACTGGTTCCTCTTTAGGTGTCTCAGATCATTATTTTAACAACCTGTTCTAGATTCTCTCTAGGGATCTACTTTAAATTCACCAATCTATCATTTGCCTTAAAGGGATCTTCTTTTTGATGTGTGTACTGAAAGGGCACTGGATCACTTTTGTTTTCAGTATTCTTTTTTTCTGCTCTGTTTCTCAAAGATCACAAAGATGTCTCAGGGATCACATTCACAAAAGTTCTCTGCCCCTGAGGGTTCACTCATGGTGCTCACAGGCTCTCCACCTGCTTCACCCACATTGGGTTTCTACTCTCCTGTCTCCTTCCCTGAGCCGACCTTCCATTTGTACCAGAACAACATTGTCCAAGATTGTCTGAGAGAGAGAGAGAGAGCTGGGGGAGAGAGAGAGGGAGGGGGCAAAGGAGGGATGCGGGGAGGGAGGGAAGAGGTTGTGTGTTCCTACTTCATAGCTCAATCCCAGGAGGTCCTAGAGGCCCTCTGAGGGAGACGCTGTGCCCCATTTAGCAGCAGCTGTAGGAGGCCATACATCAAAATCTCTTCCAGCTCTTCTGTTCCTTGCCACCGTTTCTTGGATTTCTCCTTTCTCATGGATGTGTTAATCAGATCTCCACTCGTGGCAGCTTTTGCTCAACAACCGTTGTCTCTTTTTCCTTTCCCACAGAAGCACTAAGCGGAAAAGCACTAAGCACCCTGCAGGCCACCGTGATGCCCCAATGTTTCGGCAGCATCTAGAAGGTGTTCAACTCAGCCCAGGCCGTCTGCCTCACATCGTCCTGACTAATGAATGCAAGCCTGTGCTGGGGTCACTTTGGCTCAAAGCGGGGAAAGGGCTGCAGGGAGCCGGGGGTGCAGTCTGGTGCTGGGAGCATTTGGGTGCAGAAGATAGGACAGTAGGTGGCCGGTAGGTCTCCTCCTCTAGGGACTGGACAGGTTTCAATTTATGGAGGGAAGCGTGTAACAAAGGCCGCATTCTCCCGCTCGCACGGGTATCCTTGAAAACCCACACATATCCCTTACCACAGCCACCCAAGCAATCTGGGATCCCACACAAAAGTGCAGTGCCTTCTGGGGAGGAAGCCTTTGTGAATATTTTAGAAACAACAACAACAAAAACAAAACCGGCTGGCAGAGCCTGAATCTCAAAAATCTCAAAACTCTTACGCATTTTGAGACCTTCTAAACAATACAAATATTCTCCTTGGTAAGTCAATAAGAAAACTCACTCTTTGAAAGAGTGATACTCTGTTTCTCTCAACTTGGGGAACTGAAATAATAAAGCCATTGCTCTTAACTTCTCTAATGAGATGAAATCTAAAAAGCGTGTGGCCAGAGTCAGCATTGGGTAGACATAACCAGGACGGCGGAACTCACGGGAGTCTCCACGGCGCTGGGAGCTGACAGGTTTTCCTTCATTCCCTGAAGAATCGCTAAAACCAGCAGTTAAGAACAGTAAACACCAATACTTTGCCTTGAGGGGAATTGGGGGTTCAAGCTAAAATAAGACATTTGAAATGTGTAATTAAATACAGCCTTGGTCTTAAAAGTCCATAATCCTCTTTTTGTCATTAGCTTTTTGCAGTAACTCCTTTCTGAATCACTCTGCCTCTGTTTACCAGTCTAGCGTTCTTACGTAATGATCTCCAGAAACAACTACTTGATCAAGTGCTTTTGGATTGTTTTTCCAGTTTTCTTGATTGGAATACATTAACACATGACTTGACTTTAACCTATTTTCCCTTGTGTTCCAAACAAGAGGGTATAACATTATTTACACATGTGTGCATTTGTTTATTTTCAATCCCACTTCATTAATGTGGAGGTTAAGCAAAATGGGAGAAGATTATACTCACCCTTTGCTGAACCTAAAGTCAACGGTGCAACAAAAATAAACATGGGGTAATGATATTTTGGGTAGTGTTATCTTTACTGACTGGTCGATTGTAGTTGTCTTTTGGACAAAGGCAGTTCACTGAAAGTATCATGCTGAAAACTTGTCATAGCACAGTGGATGTTCATCACTATTAGGGATTATATTCCATAGAGTCACCGTGAACGAAGTATGTGCAAATGCTGAGCCATTATTCCTAGGGGGGAGACAGGGTCAGGTTCCTCCAAGCTCTGGTTACATTTACACCAACCCCTCAATTCGTACTTTTGTCTTACGTGAGTTTCTGTTTGAAGACTTCTGGCAGGAGTGAAGCTTATCTGACACACATTTTCTCCATGAGGCTCATCCCACCTTCTTGCATTTAGGAACGGCTCCAGGGCTCTGCGGCACTGCACGTGGGGCTGTTTTAAACAGTGAAATTACCAATGCACGGCACAAAACCTCACACAGCTGACCCTCGTCACAGTCTGGGCGCTGAGACGGGGAGGCTGGAGCATACACAGCGGCAATGCAAAATCGGGGCCACGCTGCATGTACCCGTGCATGACAGAGAAAGCACCATGAGTATTGATTTGGGGGGTTACAAATACATTTTGATGAGCAGATGAATTTGCAAATACGGGATCTATAAATAATGCAGATTGGCCACACTTCTGAAAGAATCGTTGAAAACATCTATATTCTATAATATATTCTTTTGCCAATACAGATTCCATCACTTCTGAATATTCCCAGCTTTCTTTACTTAAATTTCTCATCTTAGAAAATCTTTTGGAATTAAACAAATTCTCACCCTCCAGCTCCCCGGTTATTACCCTCACACTGTCCTCTAATTCACTAAGGATTATGTTTGCTGCCTGCATGTTGTTAACATGTAGATTTGCTGATGGGAAGGGAAGCACCTCAGCCTCATGCCCTCAGCCACCCTAAGCACCACCTGCCGCCATGCACCAGGCCTCCTGATCCTTCTGTCTGAGGACATCCTGTGTGTGAAGGAGTATGCTAGACCTACAGAGGGCAGACCCCAAGCGAGGCAGAGTACCCGGCGGTTTCCCAGCAGGACTGAGCCCTAGTGCCCACACCACTCACCTGCACTATCAACCATCCTACCTTTCCCGTCTCAATGCCCCACCTATAGATCGCCCCTCCTATTAACTACTCTTCTGCACATCCTCAATTCAGGTTCTGCTTTGATGGTAACTCACACTAAGGTAGAAACAATTTTCTCTGGGAACCTTGATAAAACAATTTGCATTTCTGCAGAGCTGTTTGAGCTCCCACCTTGAAGATACGACAGGGCCTCCTGGAGCAGGGTCCAGCGGACACGGCCAAGCTCTGCCACCGTCTGATTCCTCGGTGCTGGTTTCCTAGGGTTGCTGTAACAGATGACTGCAAACCGGGTCACTTAAAACAACAGAAGTGTATCCTGGAGGCCAGAAGTCTGAAATCCAGGTGTCAGCAGAGCCATGTTCCTGAAGGCCCTAAGGGAGAGTCGGTTCTGGGTCTTTCTCTTGGCCCCCAGTGTGGCCAACGACCTCTGTCACGATGTCTTTTTCTCTCTCCTTACAAGGACACCGATCATTGGGTTAGGGCATACCCTATGATCTCATCTTAACTGCATTACATCTGCAAAGACCATATCCAAATAAGGCTACCTACACAGGGGGTTGGGACTTGGACATATTCTGTTGGGGACACAACTCAACCCGCCACCGTGAATGTTACTCTACTTGCTATTGTTCTTTCTCTCTTTATTCTCTTACCTCCCAATTACCACCACAGTAGAAATCCGGCTATAGTTCATCTGAAAAGAAATACACACACCCGTGTGTATTAAAATATAGAGAAAGTAAAGCATAAATCAAACTGATGTCTCTTAAAATAATTACATTCTCAACCTTAAGCATTTAACATTTAACATTCTAATTCAACCTAAGATACTCATTTAACACTTGTAAAATATTTTGAAAGCATGGGTGCAAATAACAATTAACAGTGGCATGGGTTTTCTCAAGGACCACTATTTCTAAAGTTAGGCTGTTCAAGTACAATCAAATAAAAAGTGAATGTCAGAATTTTATCAGCCCAGGACTGGATGTGGGTTTGCAAACTTCAGGGTGTCTTCCACATGGTCTAATCTCTCCTGCCAGGGCACGGGCATTAATAGAGAAAGCGGTGTTTCATGTTTCTTCAAGCTATAATGTATTCTATATAACTCCAGTACTGTTGACTGCAAATGCGAACAACAGGTATAAATCATATCATTTACCTGGAGGAGCAAAGCTTTAGAAGGACCGCTCTCCTTGAAGTTTGTTTTATTCTTGATGGCTTATTTTTTTAAGATTTTTTCTTTCTTTCTTTCTTTTTTTAATGTTCTGTTTACATTCCAGCAGCCAATGGAAATGAAAGCAAATCTCCCTTGGAGGGAGGCCTGGCTCCCGATGTGCCAAGGGGAACAGAGCTGGACCGGTGGGCCCAGCCCCGGCAAAGTGTGCGGGGCTTGACGGACAGGAAGTCACATGCGGTGTCGTTTTCAGCTGCAGAGAGAGACAGAAGCAACCAGACCAGCATCACTGTCCTGTATCAAAGACCTATTGTTATCCGACCAGGCATTTTCAACTGCAGAGAACAACACGGCTCTTTCACGGCCTTGGAACCTGAAGGAGCCTCCAGGGTCTCTTCCCTCTTCTTGGTCATCGGGGTGCAGAAAGGCTGCTTAGCAGGTGATTCAGATCCTTCCAGTTGGCGACCTCCTTCAGCTAAACAACATTAAGGTCACTTTGGCCTGATTATATTGCTGGTTGGTGTGAGTGTCGTCTGCAGATGAGCTGATGGCAGAAATCCCCCTCCTGACCTTTCCCGACTTTAGAGAAGAGGGATCAGCCAAGTGTTGCCTGTGCTGGTGAGCATGTCGGCACCCCTGGGCCATCTGTGTACGGCACACTCGGAAAGCATGTGTGATCCGTTTCTGCAGGTGCACAAGTGAATGTGAGCACTCTGAGGTCCCAGAGGAGGGCTGGAGGATGGCGCTCGGTGGGCATCCACAGAGAAGCCAGGTGCTCTATGCTGAAAGAACTAGAGAGATCAGTTTTGTTTTTCTCTTTACCTTCATGGGATACGTGGCACAGTTTTCCACCCGGCACAGGGGTGAGCGCATTCAGAGGCTCTGACGGGAAGCTCTTACGTGGGATTCCTGTTTGCACCCGGCACCTACCAGCAGACCACGAGCCCTTCAGGAGGCGCATGCAGCAGGAACAGGGTGATGTGAGAGCCTGTCCCGGTCCCTCTGATGTCCCATCCTCCCAGTGTTCCCACAGGTGCTGGGAAGAGCCCTTATTGCCACATGCCTGGAAAGCGAGAAGTAGCAAGTGCTTGTGTGTGTGTGTGTGTGTGTGTGTGTATATATATGCATTTAAGAGCTGGAGTTTACACAACATCGCTGAGCTCATCCCAGGGCAGGAACAGTGGAGAACGTTGCTGTGTCCCGGGTCGCTGCTGGCTGTGGAGTGAAAAGCTGAGGTCACAATGCAGCTAGATTCCGATCGGGGACAGCTGGCTCCTGGAGTGGCCCGTCCCCAGAACCAAAAATACACATGCTTTCCCGGTACAACCTGAACCCCTTTATGTCACTCCCATTATGTTCCTAATATGTGTCTTTTCATTACCTACGGACACTGCTGAGTTGTTTTGGTGACAACAAACTCAGAGGGGTGAAACCATGCAGGAAACACTGTGAGCCCCATCAATACTCCGTGTGCTGTGTTAATGGCTTTGAGTGCCTTTCTCCTGGTATCATCAGCTGAGCACAGAGTGCTCATTATCATCGTGTTTCCATTTTCCTACAAGATGAATTTTTGGTACCAGAAAACAGGCCAACAGTTTATTTAATAAGTAATAAAAATACATTCATAAGGACTGACTTTGAGTAGTTCAAGTTTTCCAACCTGAACTGGAAAATGGGCTTACATCCAGCACCTGCTAGTAATGTCCCGAAAGCCTAAGGCTCCAGTGAGCAGATACGGCCAGGACATAAATTTGGGTGCCCATTAAAATATCTTAAAATTCCCCAAATCTGGAGTTTAATCATTTACATATTCTCATATCCCATCGTCTGCCCAGTGATTTCTTCCGAGAGTCTTTAAATGTTAATTAATTAGATAATGCGTTCATGTTGTACCTTTAGGTCCAATTCACAATTGCATCTGGCATATGGTACCAAAGGAATCTGTCCCAAGACACTACTGCAATGCACAGAGCAGCACGGAGGAGACCTTCCCACGTGGCCACGGCCCCTGCAGGCATTAGCAGAAACACAGAGGGAGCGCTCTCTAGAAAGGAAAGATGCCAAGCATGTTTGTAAGTTCGGGAGAGACTTTGCAAAAGGAGAAAACATGTTTTTCATCTTTCATAATTAGCCTTGGTAAATATGTAAGGAGTTGTTTTATTTTGCTCGAAAACAAAAACAAAAAAACAACCCTGCTGTTAATTGGTTCATTCACTGGTTCATGAAACAAACATAAATTGAGCTGGACAAGGGCCGGAAGTCCTGCTGGTGGCGGAGAGCCCGAGGTGAGGAAGTGTGGCCCGCCTGCCACGGCCAGAGGCTAGAGAGAAAGACAGCCCAGGGGGCATCTGAAGAGAGGCGCATTTATTGTAACAGACCTGATACCATGAGATGTCTGGGTCCTGGAGGCCACGGGGAGCTGCCCATGGCCTGAGTCTCCCTCTGGGAATCACCCCCGCTGGAGGGGGCTGCTCCAGCCCATGCTTGCACTTTCTGTGGCCCCCTCTGTCTTCGTCCATTTTGGCTGCTATAACAAAGATACCATCGACTGGGGGCTTAAAGAACAAATGTTTATTTCTCATACTTCTGGAGCCTGGCAGTAAGTCCAAGATCAGGCTGCCAGCAAGGCAGGGTTCTGGGGAGGACCCTCTTCTGGCCAACTGTTCACTGTGACCTCACATGGAGAAAAGAGGATGCGTTAGCTCTCTGGGGTCGCGTTCTAGAAGGGCACCAATCCCATTCCTGAGAGCTCCACTCTTGTGGCCCTGTTGCCTCCCCAGGGCCCACCTCCTCACACCATCCCACTGACAGTTAGGACTTCAACATGTGAATGTGGGGGGACACAGACATTCGGTCCATAGCACCTCTGTCCAGTGTCAGAGAAAAACTCAACCCCCTTGCCTTCATCCCCGCCCCAGTCAGGGAGCATCCTGACCCACAGCTCCTTGTGAGCTCCACGATGCCTCTCACAGCCATGCTACCTTTCAGCTCCTGCACAGTCCTGCTTCCTGACTTCCTAGGGCTGCCCTTCCCAACACACTTTCTGTACACACATATGTGTCTCTGAGTTGGCTTCCTGGGAATTTGACCTATAAGAGCTGCGGGCAAGTGCAGCCTGCCATGAAGGCCGTCCTGCCATGGAGGCCGTCCTGCCATGGAGGCTGACCCACCATGAAAACCATCCCACCAGGAAGAACATCCCGCCATGAAGGCCAACCCCCCAGGCTGCGGTGGGGGTGGAAGGGAGCTCACAGGAGGGGAGGTTCCAGGGTGAAGAAATGGTAAGGACTGTGGGACCCAGGCTTTCTGGTTGAGGGCTGTCTGTACCTTAGCGCAGTGGATCTCATCAAGGGGGTATTTTGCTCCCCAGGGGATATGTGGTGATATGAGATGTTTTGGTTGTCATGAAGGGACAGAGTTGCTCTGACTGACATTTGGTGGGTAGAGTCCAGATGGGCTGCCAAACCCCCTACGGGACACAAGGCAGTCCCCCAAACAAAGAGTGATCAGGTCTCAAATGTCAACAGTGCCCAAATGGAGACACACCGCTTTAGAGAAAAAACAATGAAAGGCAAGAGTGATTAATTGAAGACACGTGTGGGAGTCAGAGGGCCTGTGTTATGAGCTGAATGTTTGTGTCCCCCCAGGTTCACGTGTGGAAGCCCTAACTCCCAATGGGATGGTATTAACAGCTAGGGCCTTTGGGAGGTGATTAGATTTCGAAAAAGCCCTGCGTGTGGAGCCATGATGGGATTTGTACCCTTGTAACAGCAGGAGGAGACACCGAACAGGGACACAGGGAGAAGGTGGCCATCTGCAAGCCGGGTGATGGGTTCTCACCAGGAACTGATTCTGCCACCACCTTGATGTTGGACTTCCCAGCCTCCAGAACTGTGAGAAATAAATGTTTGTTGTTTAAGCCCTCCCCCACCTATTGTTACAGCAACCCTGAGCTGACAGGGAGATCACTCTCTTCTTCAGCTGGAGGGCAGAAGAAGTTGAGAGTCAAGAATCAGAAAGCACTTCATTGTTCATAGGGTTGGGGGCCCCAGAGGGCACTATTCTCAACTCCAGTAAATTTGCTATACTGTCCTCAGGACTCTGATTTCCAAACAGTTGGGCCCTGAAAATTGGGTCAATGAATTTGCAAATCTTGAACCCTAGACACCTGTCACGCTCTGCACCTGCAGATGTAGCCCATGTGTCCCGGTTAAAGGGTAGCCCTCTTGCCTTGCTCGAAGACTGTGTGGTGTTCTCTGCCTTGCACACATGCCCTCCACAAACGCTCAGAATCTCTCCCCACCTGTCCTCCACATCAGAGCATCGCCCAGCTTGGGGAGGGCAGCATCTGCCAAGGGAGGAAATGTACTTCGCATGGGATCTCGCCGACATTTCCAGCAGAAGCCAGTAGACTGTGAGAGGCTGGATTCCAAGGGTGTTTGTCACGGTGGGGCGGAATGTTGAACAGAAGGGAATGAACATGCTGATAGGAGCCTCCATAACACAGAACTTAAGGACCTAGCAAGGACTGTGGGAAATGGTGGGAAGGCCATGAGCTCTTGGATGCTTGGAGAAGGTCGTGGCTCGCAATGAGTGAGCTCAAAATGTTGGAACACACATGGCAGATGAAGGGAGAAGAGAGGAAAGATCAGAGAAGAGGCTATGCTGTCTGGGCACTAGGAGTAGGAGTGACTGGCTGTTCACCACGGTCCACCTGAGCCTCAGGGACCTTGTGTTCCGTCCTTGCGACTCAGCGCCCAGAATCCGGACACCCTGGACCTCAGAAGGAGTGTTTCTGCTCAAAGATGGTCCCATTCAGTTTCCATCTGTCCAGCTTCCCATGCCAAGATACCAGAGCAAGGGAATCCCTGTGCTGGCAGGAGCAACGGCCCTGATGTTCAGTGGCGGGGGCCCCAGAGCAGACCACGTGTGCGGGAGACCAGAGGTGGGGGGCACTCTTCAGCCTGGGGGCTCGGCAGTCCCAGAGTGGTTGGCGATAGATGAGGTGGTGATGCATAGGTGAAGTCATCCAGGCCTCACAAAATGAGGACTTTTCACCAATTTTTTAACAGACGTTTTGATTCCTACCTGGGGTGGGGCGAAGACACAGATTATGTGTAAAGTGAAAATATGGCAGGTGAGCAAACGTCTCAGAAGATATTCACGTTCATGTGGTGAATAAAGGAAAACAAACAACAAATAATTTTTTTTTCACTTATCAAATGGCAAAAATTTTTTGAATGCTAATAATACAGATGATAGTTCTGTGAAATAGATTTCTCATCTACTCGTGGGGTAGGATGGGCGCAGCCTTCTAGACAGTGATTAAGTCAAGATGTCCTTTGGTCCAGTAATTACTTTTCTGGAATGCATCCTAAGGTAGTACATCTAATTAGGAAAAAGAAGTTTGATGAAGAAGTATGTTTACTGGAGCGATCTATAAGACAAAAAGGGAAAAAAGTAGAGGAACAGTTAAAAACACAACCATTTATCTAGCGGAAAACTGTGCTGTCTGTTTAATGATTATGGAAACTTCACAATAATATGTAACTGTAGGTAGAATAATATTGAAATAATACGGTAAATGCTTGAAATGCAATACCAAATGTAAAAGGCAATACCACCCAGAAACAATGATTAAATATATATACAATATTTGCTTAGAAATGGGAAACTTGTATCAAAGTAGACACTTTGCCTGTTACGCTGGAATGTTGGGATGGTTTTATGTGCACAGCGGTTCAATATTGCCCCACACACAACTGACCCAATAAAACACTGTTTCTAAAACATTTTTCTTAATAAAACAGAAGGGTAAATTAACAAGTACACTGCTGCTAGCCACATACATAATTTCTACAGTCATACGCCCTGTCTTCCACTGACGTCCAGCCCAGGGGCTGGGGGGGCTCCTGATTCTAGGTCCTCCTGCCCAGTAGATGGGCACAGGTGCCCTGGGAGGGAACACAGGAAGGACTTCTTTGCAAAGGAATTCCGTAGATAAAGTGATTGGACCCCTACTCTTAGAGGACTTTCAAGTCAGACCGATGAGCCTCTTCTGGACATGGGGCTCGAGTAACTAACTTTCTGTAAGATGGGGGTGTGTATAGCACTTAGCACAGAGCAGGGGACAGCCTTTCCAGGTGGCCCTGTCCATCTCTTCTACCCCCACCTTTCCAGCAAAGGTCCTGCTTTCCTGGACCAGTCCCTGGACTTTTGCGCACAGATGCTGGGGACAGATGCTGGGAAGCTGCCGGTGCGCGTCTTCCCAGGTGCCGTGACTCCTGAGAGCAGGGGCAGAAAGATGAAATGGAGAAGAGGGTGCAGCCGTGGGGAGACCTGACTGCCTGCCGCCTTGGCGAGAGGAGGAAAGCAGTGGCGGGCATAGCACTGACTACCCTCCAGCCACCTGTGGGGGACACGGCGGGGTGACACAGTCCCGGCAAGGCCTGGGAAATAAGGCTCATGGCACGTGATAGGCGCCGGGCACCTGGCAGGTGCTCCACACAGGTGCGTTTCGTCCTCCAGTCTCTTCCAACGAGAATGAGAGGAGCTGGGGAATAGGGTGGGCTGTCTTGAGCGGGGAAATTGAATGTGGGGGGGGTGCTGCCTTTAGTCTTGGCCTCCCATTATGCCGGGGATGCTTTTTTAGGACTCAGTGGGGTGAGGACACTGGGGACAAGGGGGAGGCTCCCAACAGCAACCGCAGGAACCGGGAAAGGTTGCTGCCCGCGGTCAAGGGGAGGGCGACAGGAGGGACGGCCGTGAGCTGGGTACCAAGTACGTGGGGGGACGCCACCCTTCCCTCGAGGACCTCCCCAGGGGTGGAGGCGTCTGTGCCGTGGTGGCTACCTCTTCCTGTTGTCCAGGAGGGTCTCTCCTTAAGGGGAGGGCAGAGGGGTCCTCTGACTTGCAGGCTGAGGTGTCATTTCGGCCGAGTCGACTGAGCGGGCCCAAGTGCTGTTCATGCCCAGGATGCCAGCTGGGGCAGGAGGCGCAAGGAAAAGTGTGAGCCTTTCCCTGGGGGTTCTGGAGAGGAGCAGGGAGCCCCGGGAAGACCTTTTCCAGGCTGGCATGTCCTGTGCATCAGGGGCTCCTGTCTGGGGTGCAGGTGCCCGGAGGAGCTGGAGCCATCCTACCAGATGAGCCAGGGCCGCTCAGGTCCCCGGGCCCGCAGGATGAACAAGAAGCATGGCGAGAAGTCCAGCGCGCTCGGCTTGCATCCACCCCTGCAGCCGATTCCAACTTGGGGATGCTGAGATGGGTGGCCCACAGGCTTTGAATGGATTTTTCTATTTTTGCCACTGCCTCTGCCGCCCCTGGCAGATTCTAGCATTTTCTGTACCTTTTTACATCTCCTGCTGCCTGGATGGAGAGGAGAACATAACACACCGGGCCAAGGCTGTTCAAAATCAGGCAGCGGTGGAGTCAGAACAAAGGAAGGAGCAACGCATGTGTGCAGCGTGCTGTTTTCTCCCCCTGCCCAGGTGCTCGGCGATGTCACTGGGGCGGGCGGGTGGCTAGGTAAATACAGTAACGTGTATTTACTATATGTTAGCGTTCTGGCGACTTATTACTATTTTAGTGATCTTTAAAGAATTAGCCTGCCTTGGGGCGCCTGAGTGGCTCAGTCGTTGGGAGTCTGCCTTCGGCTCAGGTCATGATCCCGGGGTCCTGGGATCGAGCCCTGCGTCGGGCTCCCTGCTCGGCGGGAAGCCTGCTTCTCCCTCTGCCGCTCCCCCTGCTTGTGTTCCCTCTCTCGCTCTGTCTCTCTGTCAAATAATAAATAAAATCTTAAAAAAAATTCGCCTGCCTCTTGCCATGACACATTGGCTGTAGACTTTTTGCATACAGGATGGGTGTGCAAGGACACACACACACACGGGCATGCGTGCGTGCGCACACACACACGGAGTGGGGGGCTTTTCTTTCCTAACAGTGACTTTTAATAGGCACTGGAGTTCAAAGGTGGGATGTTAACACTTCACAGCAAAGCTTAGAACAGACCAAGGGGATGGAAAGCTGAGACACTATCAGATGGATTTCACCAAGTGGGTAAGGAGTCAAGGTCATCGTTCAGTAGGACGGGGGCTTGTTTCTCCGGACTTAGCCCAGACATCACATTGGGAAGGCTCTTCTTCAGCTGAGGCAGGTCGCCTCCCTGGTCCGAGCAGCCGGGGCCGGAGGGAGAGAATCCCAACCCCTTTCCTGTCCCAGGGGAGATGCTCTGCGTCTGAAGCCGCTGGGAAATCACGACTGAGGAGGTGAAACAGACCGGAAGTACTCAACTGAGAATTTGTCTTTTTTTTCCTGCCCTCAATACCTGGCATGATATCTGACCAAAATCATGTGCCCAGAACACGCTTCTCCGTGGAGTGGATAAAGAAATGTGTACATTTTGTTGCATTTTCTTGTCTTCCTTCCTTTTTTAGTCCAGCTGGTCTCTTGTGACATAGGTGCAATGTCTCTGGAGGCTTTCTTCTTTCCCTGGATCCTTATGTCACCTCGGGCAGGGCCAGGAAGACCTACTGTTGCTATAAATCTCTTCGCTCAAGCCCTTCTATTTAATATGTTCAGAGTCTAAGAAGCTGGAGGTAAAATTATGCAACCAGCAGGTGGTGAAAAGGGCCCATCTGGAGGCCAAATCCCAGGAGAGGTACTCTCCTTAATTCCGGGAGCGAAACAGCATGACAAGAGGGCAGTTCATGCGGGGGTCTGCAGACGGGGTTTGGGAGGCTTCCAACAACAAGAGGGAGTCAGAGGGTAAAGGCATTGATCCAAAATGAGTCTGGCCCTCGATTCCAGAGCCTCAGCCTTTGAGTGGAGGCATCACGTCCGTGTTCTGGGGACCACAGACCGGATGGCAGACCTGACACAACAGAGGTTTATTCTCTCCCAGTTCTGGAAGACGGAAGTCTAAGTCCAGAGTGAGGACAGATGGGGTTCTTCCCGAGGCTGTGAGGGGAACCCGGCCCTGCTCGCGTGCACCTGCCCGTGTGTGGCGGCTGGCTGGCAGTCTCCGTGGTGCTGTCTGGCGTGTGCATCTGGGTCCAAATGTCCCCTTTCAAATATCAGTCCTATTGGATTAGGGTGCACCCTAATGACCTCATCTAAACTCCATTACCTTCGAAAAAGATCAGTTTCTGAGTTTTGTGAGTTAGGAGGACTCCATCACGTCTCTTTTGAGGGGGATGCAATTAGACCCATAACAGGTGCAGATAAACACTCTGGCAAAGCACACTTTGCCTTAGTGACATGCTCTGTGCCACTTGTTTACTGTGAAGGAGCGTCTACGGCCCCTGCACAGAGCTTCCTGTATAATCGGGAAAAGCTTCCAAACAGCATTAAAATTAAATATTTATCCTGATCTCTCATAACACTCCTTAGACGAGGGGCATTCATTGTCATGCTGATTAGTTTAACCAGGCTATAGTTCTTGGCAATAAAAGGCCTTGCACATAATTAGTTTGTATGAAAAAACAACCCTGGCAAATATTAAATATTTAGTAACACATATTTAATAACTCAAAAAAACTACATATCACAGCTGACCAGAAAAGGTACAATTCTGGGTTCACAGTGTGCTTGTAATATAAAGGTTTCCTAAAGCACGCATACCTGTCACTTTAATCTCACCTGGAGAGGCGGACCCCTGGCCTTCCTGAGAGCTGCCTTTGAGCCTGCCACTCATGGCCTGTCCACCTGCTAGGGAAGGACGGACAGGCCTAGTGTCGCCTCAACCAGGTGCGAGTACTGCCTGTCCGGACCTTCTCATGATTTTTCATTTTGTTCCAGGCTCTTGTGATTGTTATGTTCTGCCAAAAGTCCAATTTCTTAGAAATGATCTTTCAGAAAGTACTCTGGGTACGCCTGGGTGGCTCCATCGTTAAGCGTCTGCCTTCGGCTCAGGTCATGGTCCCAGGGTCCTGGGATCGAGCCCCGCGTCGGGCTCCCTGCTCCGCGGGAAGCCTGCTTCTCCCTCTGCCACTCCCCCTGCTTGTGCTCCCTCTCTCGCCGTGTCTCTCTGTCAAATAAATAAATAAAATCTTAAAAAAAAAAAAAGAAAGAAAGTACTTTGCGCACTTTAAACAGAGCCAGGCGGGAAACTATGATGCTGTTCTCATATGGTCATCCCTGTGATTACGTCGTGGTGTCCCAGCGTAGCCTGGCCTCTCCCCCTGCTGGAGGGTGGGCAGCTGTGTGCAGCTCTCCTGCACGGGCTCCAGCGGCCCCGCCCTTGGATTCCGGTCTTCTGTAGCCTCCAGCCCCCAACCCTGACTGTGGCTGGACTTGGTCACACCTCCTAATGAGCAGAGCACGTGCAGTAGGGGTGCGGCAGGCCAGACTCCGCACTGAGGTGGTGGGGCGGTGACACTGTGCGCTGCCCGTCTCTCTTCTCTCTCTCCTCAGGCGCTTGCTCTGACGAAGTCAGAGGGCTCCAGAGGACAGGGCCTGAGGGCACTCCCAGCCCGTGCCTGCAGGGAACCGAGGCCCTCGATCCAACTCCCTGAGAGTGAGCTCAGCAGGGAGCTTCTCCGTGGAGTTTGGGATGACTGCTTCCCTGGACGTTGACATCTTGGTCACAGCCTCAGAGTCCAAGCCAGAGGACCAGCCCAGCAAGCCCGGGTTCCTGATGCACAGGAACTGTGAGTAATAAATGCTGTTCAAGTATGTTTGAGACTGAGTTATGTCCCCCACCCCAAATTCATAGTTTGCTGCTCTGACCCTGATGTGACTGTCTTTGGAGATGGGGTCTTTTAGGAGGTGATCAGGGTGAAGTGAGGTCGTGAGGCAGAAGCCCTGGTCCAAGAGGACTGGTGTCCTTGTGAGAAGAGGGATAGCAGAGCTGTGGGCATGCAGAGGAAGCCCGTGCAAGGACATGGGAAGAAGGCAGCCGCCTACAAGCCAAGGAGAGAGGCCTTAAGTGAGCACACACCTGCCTACACCTTGATCTTGGACTTCTGACCTCCAGAGCCGGGAGACAATGAATGCCTGTTGTTTAAGCCACCCGGTCTATGGCACTTTGCTATGGAAGTCTGAGCTGACTAATACCTGCTGCTAAATATGGGGATCATTTATTCTGCATCGATAGAGAACTAACCCAACACTCAACATGTGTGGGGTTCCCATCACTCTGGGCTGCAAACAAGATAGGACAAGATCGAATCTCTGGCCCTCAAGAATCTCACCGTCTATGAAGGGAGACCAGCCAGAAGGATAAAGCAAAAGAGCTCAGCAACAAGAAATGACCACATTACGGGAGAGCTGGGCGAAGGGGAAGTGGAGATTTGGATGGGGGGCACTTCACTCTGCCACGGAGGAGGAAGGGGGGAGAACGGCGCCCCACCTCTCTGAGCAACGGTGGCTGAGGGGACACGTGAGGATGAGAAGTCCCACAGGCTGATGAGGGTGGGGAGGGAAGACAGTTCATGAAGAAGGAAAGCGTGGATGCAAGAGGGAACATCACACATCTTCCCTGCTCGCCCCATGCTCCGTGGGCTTTGCCTTTTTGACCCACATGGTAGCCACTGAGGTTGGTTCTGATGTCATCTCCAAGTTGTAATGGGGTCTGTAGTGGCTGAGAGAAAGTAAGTCAGTTGCCCCGGGCCGTACAGCTCATCCCACAGTTGCCAAGCCTCACAGCCTGGTCTGCAAGGTGAGAAGGGCAGAGGTCCTTGGAGTACACCAACGTCTAAGAGGTCAGACAAAGGACAAACCTAGGAGAGAAATTGCGAGAGAGTCGTGTGAGCGACATGAGGAAATTTAATGTTGTCCCGAATCAAAGACAGAGTTTTTAGAGGTTGGAAAAGTGTTTCCTGCCAGAGGCAGGAGAACTATCATGTAAATGATGGGTTTTGGGGAAGTGACAAGTGTCGATGGTTTAATAAGAACAGAAACAAGACTCCCGTCCAATGCGGAGGGCGATGAGGAAGTGATGGCCATGACCCCTCCTTCAAGAAGTCTGATATGAAGTGAAGGGGAAAAATAGGGCAATGGTGAGCTCATCCTATGGTACATTCCGGTGTGCAGACCCTTTCTTACTTGATTCCTTCCTTATCCGATGCTAGAAATTTCTTCAAGTCAGTTGGGTTTTGAATGTCCAGACATCCACATACTCCTCTCTTTGAACATTGTCTTCCTTCTTAATTGATCTGGAATATGTCTGTTAAGGACGCCATCAGATGTTGACTGCTAACTAGCCCACAGTGGGGAAAGCACTGGGGTTCCACAGGGGGCATGAAGAGGTGAGATTTGCATGTAGAAAAGAGACCTCGGAGGGCAAGCTCTCTTTAGCCAAGTTCCCCTGAGCCCCACCAGGCCTGCGAGTGTGGGGTCATCGAACTCTTATACCAGAGAGAAGGTTGAATTGAAAAAGACAGACTTTAGAATTTCTTGAAATTTTGATTTTTATAAAATCCTGGGAAGCCTCTCTCTCTGAGCCAGTCTGGGCCCAGGATATTACTTAATTCTCATATCATGGAGAATACCTATGAAGGCAATAATGTTTCCTAGATTCTTCAAGCTGACATTATCCTCGTTTTTAATTTGCCTTCCCTGGCTAACCCAGAGGGTCATGCTTATCAGGGGCAATGATTTCTGGAAGGCTGTGTACGGGCACGCATACAAACTCAATTTGCTGGACAGCAAGAGATTGGATTTGTGTGTGGAGCCACCACTGAGGCAAGATCTTAGAAGAGATGAAGAAGGCTAAGGAATAGAGTAAGAAGCATGACCAGCCTTGGATGTAGGAAGGAGGAGACCAGAGACATCATGAAAGGAGCAACGGTGGATGCAGAGCAGGTCCTAGTTGGGATCCTGCTTTATCTCTACTTCATAAAAGACACACAGATTTAGGTGATGTTGAGTTCAGTTGTTAATTTTCCAAACATATAACCCAGTAAGGGTCCTGGAGTAGATTCACAGTTTCCGCAGTAGAACGTGGCATATGGCGGGACTGGACCACAGCACAAACGCTGCATAAGCTTGGGTAGGTGTTGTTGGCATGGAGAGGGGGATTGACACGGAGCCCACCATAGTATGCTCCTGAGGTCGTGGTGGGGCTTCTGTGACTGAACAGTCATGAGATCTTCTGCTTGTAAACTGTGACAGTGTAAGACAAGTAAATTGCCCTGAGGGGGTTGTGCAAGCCACCTGCTGAAGGGACCTCAGTGAGCCCATCCACGTTCATTGCACCCAGACTGCCCAGCTGAGGAGCCGGTAGACGTGCCCCATTCACGGATGCAGTTACTTCTCTACACAGTACTTACCACGGACCAACACTTCTCTATCAATCCATATGTCTTTTTCTTGTCTGATGGGTTGGCCATTTGTTTTGTTGATCTGCATGGCCGGGAGAATGTCATCCATGTGATACTGGAACCACTGTTGTTCTCGTTGGCTCACATGGTCTCTTCCTGGCCTCATGCTGAGTTACTTGCACGGGTCTGGGGTTGCTCAGTACTGTACAACGCGTGGATATGCCCACCATCCCTCTCCCACGTCCCTAGTCCCAGATACCTTTTCTGGGGAAAGGGCGTAGGAAGAATTAGGTGTGAGATCACACTTCTGATCACAACAGGCCATTAATTTGTTTGATGATTTTAGAGGAAGTGCTATGGGCTGAATTCTGTTTCCCTCCAAAGACAGGTTGAAGTCCTAACCCTCAGTACTTCTGAGTGTGACTGTAGCTGGACAGTTACAGGTTGCTGCAGATACAATTAATCCAGGTAAGATGAGGTTGTTGCAGATACAATTAATCCAGGTAAGATGAGGTCACACTGGAGGAGGGTGACCCCTGATCCAAAATGTCTGATAAGTTATCTAAGAAGGCGGCTGTGCGGAAACAGACACAGAAGCCACGTGAAGACAACGGTGGACCCGGAATGAGCAGCTGCAGACCAGGGAGTGCCTGGGGAGCTGCGAGAGGCACAGGATCCATCTACCCCTGGTCGCAGAGGGACCGTGACCCTGCTGACACCTTGATTTGGGACGCCTGTCCTGTGGACACAACAGAGTAGAAATTTCTGCTGTTCTGAGCCAACTCATACAGCAAGTCTTGTGACTTCTCTAAGCCTCAAGCTCCTCATCTCAAAAATAGGGATGACATCTGTGACACGTACGGAGAACAATTCATGAAAATTTTAAAAAAGACCTTCATTAAGTTAGTGCATAGACAACACTATGTTTCATCACTAAAGCACGGGCACTCTGTCTCTTAAATGGGGGTAGAATGATCCTGTGAGAATTCGGCCACCAAGTTGCGCTCGGTTCTCTCATCGTTAGAACTAGTGCAGGGACGCTGGAGCTACTCCTCTCCATTCAACCACACAAAGATGCAATGGCTCTTACATATTTCACTGATTTTTGATTGATATCCCATCTACTTCCAACATGTATTGGAGGCAGCTTACCATCAAAACGAGGACATAAGTTTTATGCATTCCAAGCACGGTAACCCTGCAAAGACATGACAGTAAACTACATGATAATATATGGTGATGCGGAATACTATATGCTGAAAGGGTGATAAATTTTCGTGACTCATGTACGAAGATGTATCTTTCTAACACCGTGTGACTCGGGTTATTTCATTTATTTATTTCATCAATTTTGTTCTTTTGTTTTCCTAGCGATTTCTGGGAATGACAAACTGATCGTGGTTTAATACAAACTGTGAATCTTGTAGTCCCCTGTGTGTGACTTATAGGGTAATGAACGGTGGGGGTGGGTGCGTTTTGAAGACGCTCTCGGTGTTCTCTGTCTGCAAGCAGTATTCTGTTTGATCGATTGGCTGCAGGTCACACATCCATTTCTGTTTGGTAACGCCGGAGGCACGCGTAGCTCTGTGTCTGTGGGTCCGCTCTCCAGCGCTGCTCTGTTAAGCAGGACCAGGTGATCACTGAGAGTTCTGGCTCAAGGACTTTTTCTACTAATTCCTTCAAGGCCAAGTTCAAATCAATTGTCACCATTTCACATATTTTTTACTTCAGTGTTCAGCTAATTAACCAAATGTTACTTTATATTGGTATGATACCATATAGTTTATAAAAATACCTTCATTTAAAAATAATTATCTTTTCCTCCCTCCCTCCCTCCTTTCTTCCTTCCTTTCTTTCTTTCTTTCTTTCTTCTTTCTTTCTCTTTCTTTCTTTCCTTCTTTCCTTCTTTCCTTCTTTCCTTCTTTCCTTCTTTCTTTCTTTCCTTCTTTCCTTCTTTCTTTCTTTCTTTCCTTCTTTCCTTCTTTCTTTCTTTCCTTCTTTCCTTCTTTCTTTCTTTCTTTCTTTCCTTCTTTCTTTCTTTCTTTCCTTCCTTCCTTCTTTCTTTCTTTCTTTCCTTCTTTCTTTCTTTCTTTCTTTCTTTCTTTCTTTCTTTCTTTCTTTCCTTCTTTCCTTCTTTCCTTCTTTCTTTCCTTCTTTCTTTCCTTCTTTCTTTCCTTCTTTCTTTCTTTCCTTCTTTCTTTCCTTCTTTCCTTCTTTCTTTCTTTCTTTCTTCCTTCCTTCTTTCTTTCTTTCTTTCCTTCCTTCCTTCCTTCCTTCCTTCTTCCTTCCTTCCTTCCTTCCTTCCTTCCTTCCTTCCTTCCTTCCTTCCTTCCTTCCTTCCTTCCTTCCTTCCTTTCTTTCTTTCTTTCTTTCTTTCTTTCTTTCTTTCTTTCTTCCTTCCTTCCTTCCTTCCTTCCTTCCTTCCTTCCTTCCTTCCTTTCTTTCTTTCTTTCTTTCTTTCTTTCTTTCTTTCTTTCTTTCTTTCTTTCTTTCTTTCTTTCTTCTTGTGTGGCTGGTCATTTCAGTAACGAGAAGACCACCTGACCCACCTGACTTCTCCCAGGTGTCTCTTCCAGGAACTGGAGAGGCTGACTGCAATGGCCCATCCCTGACTTCATCTACTCTTTCCATGACCCCAGAACCTGCAGGTAGATGTCTCTGGATTGTCTTTAGGATCTACCGCAATGTGCCCCACAGCAGACAGGCTCACACATATTTGCCCTGCCGATCAGGGTTGGGACTGGTCTGGGAGCAAACGTACCAAGCAGGGATCTTTTACAGGCTCCTTGTCTTGAGAAGACAACCTTGTTGAGTGTCCAGGAAGTTGAAAATTCACCTCAATGAACCATCTTTTCATGAATAAGATTTGTAGAAACATATCAAAGAGAGCCAGCACAAAGGACCCCAGGAAGCCATGCGTGTGTCTGTTACAGGAAAGACAGATTTGTATTTGGTGACAGAGGGGCTGTGGAAACCCTCCCCTGAGGACAGGAGGAGCAAGACGGTGCAGGAAATAGCCGATACTCCTCCCCTGGAGGAAGATTGCAAAGTGGTGATTTGATTCTTCCCTCTCTTTTCTCTAGCTTCAACAGACTTTATAGCCTGTTTATTCTTAATTGGGTCTTCTCAGTGAAATACACAGATCAAAATAAAAAAGGCAGGGGGAGACCATGATCTGCCTTCGTGCTGAGTCATCTTTGATTTCTGCTTTTCTGTGCTGAATCCCTTTCACACCCAGTGTTCCGCTTACTGGACTGTCTCCCGTACACCTGTCTTTAGTCTCCTGATGGAAGTACCACACATGGTCTCCCATTTTAGGCTGTGAGTGGATTGATTAATCTTGCTACCACAGGCCCTATGTCTAGTGTGCTTGGGGGAACGTGGATGCTGGACTGTCCTTGTAACATTGGCCTTGTCCTTAGACCACTTTGTGTGAAATACTGACTTCGTGGGTACAGGCAGAAATAGGAGACCGGGGCCAGGTGCGTTAACTCAAACAGGGATCAGGGATAAGGCCACAGGAGAATCACACTTAATAAGTATCTGACACGAGGGGCGATATTTCGTAACTAATGCGAAGCTTCGATTTCATCCCTCATTACAGGATGTCTAAGCTGCTCTTCTCTTCTGTGACTGAGTCTGTATGTCATGCAGCCGGGAGGGAGCGTGTCTCTACGTCAACATGTCCCGAATGATTGGGAGAACGGAGGATCGCCTCTCCTGTTTACTTTTCACCTGTGCATCAATAGTTCATTCCCACGGGTGTGCAGGTATGATGCCATGGTGTTTGATTTTGTCTATTGGGCATGTCTATTGTTATTTCTTACGGTAGAACAGATTAGATCTACACATACAAGGGAAAATCCGGACAGATCTGGGGCATGTTAATTACGGAGAGAGCGAGATCTAAAGCTCCTAACTGAGAGTATATTAGAATTTTGTGACCAGGTAAGTAGTTTGGGTTGGAGTGTATGACAGGACAATCTATAATGAAAAGTGAATTAAAGAACCAGTGGCTTCTTGTAATGATGAAGAATTATGTAAAGTAGAAATGTAAGAAAGATTATGGAAGTAATTGAATTTCTCTTTTTAGTTTTCTTAACACCTCTGTGTTATATGGTCATGGCACTCTTCCTCATTTGTCTACCTCTGAGTAGACGGAGGGATCTGGATATGCCTAAATACAGTAGCAACACAGATGTATTAGCAACCTATCTGTTGCCAGTCGGTGAGTCAGTCATATTTCACAGCTCTCATGTAATCAGGAGCTACAAAATTTAATCAAGGGGTACAATATTTCATGCTTGTGAGGCCATTACTTTGAAATATTGGGTTTTTTTTTTTAAGTACAAGAAAAGACCCATACTTACATTGGATTTTAAACCAACACTATTGAAATATTTAAAAGAACTTAGATGAAACTTGTAATATTGAGCTCACATGATTAGAAACCTTAATCTTAAATGTGGAAAAGTTTTCCAAATGACGGATGAAGAGCAAAGTCGTCCATTGTTTATTTCCCGACTTTCTTCTTCATCTTTAAACTGATGCCTCCTGGGTGGCACCACGTCAAAAGAGAAAGATTTTGATTATAATTATTGTCTTAATAATCGTCCTTTTTTCTGCATAGTTTCAAAGCCAAAATATCAGAGTGATACTAGATTTAGTGGAAGGCCCTGAAGCATAATAGAAATGCCCAACGCCCAGTGTCATGTTCACTGTGTGGCGGTTTTCCAATTCAGGGCCTGTAACAGCCGTGATCTTGGTGCGAGAGAACACGAGATCAGGTGACAGGGAAACATGACAGCCCTTGTCTTCGTTGCCTTTCAGAAAGTGACTAGATATACTCGCCAGTGAAAAACTAGCAATTCCTGTAGCAAAGAGACATTAAAGATGGAATCTCTGTAATCAGGCCGCCAAATCATCACCCGAAAGGCCAAAGGCATCTCTAGGCATCTTCGAATTCTGGAACTGGAAGTGGTACACAGATTATTGAACCATACCATAAAAGGAAACAAAATATCTTACGAATTTCCAGAAAATGATACCTCTGTTATCACCTGAAGTACAACCATGTGTGCATATTGAAACAATGTCAGCACCATAGTCAGAGTGAAGGCTGAAAATTGCTTTTATTTATTTTTGTTTATTTAAGCAATCTCTACACCCAATGTGGGGCTTGAACTCACAACCCCGAGATCAGGAGCCGCATGCTCTTCTGACCGAGCCAGCCAGGTGCCCCTAAAATTGCTTTGAAAACAACCTCTTTGGTTTGTAATAAAATTCAGAATTTCTAGGTATGACCTTCCCGTGGTGCGTGGTATGGTACTCTTCAAAATTGCATTAATTTTCCCTGTTGCCATATTACGTCAGATGACAAAGCGGTGCGTTTAGTCTCAGGACATAGTAATGCACAGCAGTGGGCTTCTCTCTTCTCACCACCTTACTATTTTAGGCCTGATGCTAAGCCATTTAAATACTTGATTCCTTACAACTGCCCTGATAGTAGGTCTCTTATCTCCCACCGCAGAGATAACAGAATGTTTGATTGTCTTGGAGCATGGAGTTAGCCTCACTAGAGAGGTTGCTAGAAATTCAGTTTCTCAGGCCCGACCCAGACCTAGTGAATCAGAAAGTCTGGGGGTGAACCCCGTGCTCTGAGCTTAGCAGGATCGCCAGCAGATGCTGATACATGGTCAAGTGTGAGCACTGATGGTCTAACCATCCTAGGAGGGATGGAAGGAGATTTGGATTCAGATCTCTTGGGCTCAAAAGCCCATGTTCCACCTGACAAACTGAGTGCACACATACCCACCCACATACAGCCAAACACTCACCCATAAACACACACACAACCACACGCACACATAAACACATCTGAACACACAATTCTCTAAAGAGAGAGAGAGAGAGAAAGAAAGAAGGAAGGAAGGAAGAAGGAAGCTCTTGGAAACAGAGAAGAAGGGACAGCTTCGGAGGATTGTTGCTGTTTTTGTCCCAAACAGCAGAAAGACCAGGGAGACCTCCACTGGCTTCTCTTCCCTGCCAGGGCGCAGGCATTCTTTTATTGCCTCCAGAGTTTGCAGTGATGACTGTTGTTTCGGCTCCTATATATGTCAAGGTCAAACGCCAAATGACAGAAGGCCATAGACCTCTTCACCTGGAACAAGAAAGAATGAACTCATCTAAAACAATTCCTTTTCCTGCCTTTGATCTCTTCAAGGAACCCCTCTTTTTTACTAACATACTGACTTGACTTTGCCAAATACATGCTTTCTTCCAGAATATTTTCACCTACTCCATGTGAAATATTTAATGATCCTGACTCTAACCAATGAAATTTAAAACATTTGCAAGACAGACGGGTACCACTGTCTGAAGACTTCAGCACCAAGGCAAAGCTGCCCAGCATCAGTGGCCGCCTGAGGATAGAATTGGAGGGTAGAAGGTAGTTTGTGACTCCAATTAGCTCTTTTTTTCTTCTGTCATGGGCGGTAGCTAAGGGTCTTCAGCTAATACATTCAACTTCGATACAAGGTAATATTGGAAATATAATTGTATCAGCAATGCGATTCTCTCCCCTGGGGCAGAGCTGAGTGCACTGCTCAGAAGCTTTCCTACCGCAGGACAGTGGGAGCGTCCAGGGACCCGGCGGCCCCAGCTTTATTGGATTTACAGTTCGCCTCTGCTTAGATGTGTCTGTAGTTCAAAAGTGTGCTTCTCAATACCCCTTGACTGGGTGATTTCTAGGGTTTCTTCCAGCCTTAATGCTTTATATTTCTGTTCCACTAATCAGGGAACTTTGAAGACCTGGAGTTCTGTTTTTCTAGCTTTCGGCTTTGCCAACACCTTCCCCAGCCAACCCCCATCTAAGGAGCATTTATCAGACAGGATGTAGGCGGAAGTATTACAAGAAAGACATGTTTTTGTAGAGATTGTCTTTGACAATACCTTGACCCAAAGCATCAAAACCCCTTTTGACTCTGAAGCTGAATGAAACCCGCCACCTCCTTACCTCCCTCCTCAGGACTGCCTTCGCAGAGTTCCACACGCTTTCCAGGAGTGGGTCCCTGTCTTTAAATAGCTGCTGATCTTTGTATCATTAATTTCCTGCTCCGAAAACGGAAGGGCCTTGTAATTATCCAGCTGTAGGAACACAGAAGACAGCACTAAATTTTGCTTAAGTACAGCCTATTGCAAAAACGGAAACCAAAATATATAATTAGATCAGCATTAACACTCGATAGCTGTCTCAGTGGCACAATGGCTGGGACGCGTGTGAAGGGCAGGCTGAGGAGCTAATGTGGCAGAAACACCTACCTAACGGCGTGGCCCCTGCTGTCCCCGTCCCCACGCAGTACGGGAGTCCTGTTACCACCCCGTGCAGATGGCAAGATTGCCCTTGGCAGCCCCTGCCAAGAGAAAGAAACAGCCCTCCCTGTCTGCACATGTAAGTGAAATGTAGAGTAATTAGATTATACTCTTTCAGGCTGATCCCAGTGCAAGAAAACGGTTCCTCTGCCCGTTTACATCAAGACACACCCCATCATCCCCAGACGAGGTCCACAGGGCCATGGTCATGATTTTCCATAATGAATTCCAAGGGAACTCTTTAGATCAGGGAAGAAAAGTGGTTGCTTTGACCTATTGCCGGCCTTTAATCATGATTAAGTCATTGGTGCTGTTGTGACAGGCCTGTTTCCATTTCCAGTCATGATTTTTTTAAAATCTACAATGTGGCTGCGTCAGGCCAACGTAGACACTCAGGCAAGAACACGAGCATTTTCAGCTTCAAAGTTGATGGAAGCCTATGACGCATTCTTCAGGAACCAAATAATGTTGTCAGTTGTTAAGGGGGCTGTCCAGTATTTAAGCTTTTTTGACCTATCAGAGCGAGCGTATCAGCCATGGAAGCTTGAGAGGAAAAAAAAAAAAAACCCTCATTACTATTAATGAGATTCATTATAATATGGAGTTTCCCAGCAGTGAATTTTAAATGTCCCTTGTCAGTTTTTCTATCAACGTGGCACAGAAGAAAATACCTGCTTCAGTGTGCCATGTCGCTGCATTCTTATTAGCTGATACGGATAATCTAGTAATTTTTGGACCTGTCAGATCGGTGGAGGAGGGATCAATCCTTCCCTCAAATCAATTTTTCCACCAAAAGTGAAAAGCTGAGGTGTTTGTGTGGCATGTTTTTAAAATCATATATTAAAAATAACTGAGAAGAATTAAACTCTAATTGCGTTTTTCTTCCTTTTTCTGTTTTTTGGGTTTTTTTTTTTTCCTGTTTGGATTAATACGAATTGCTCTCATTTCTTGTTATGAGATGGCGGGAATTCCTGTGCTGCATATTTCAGAAAAAACAAGTTTTTTTTGTGAAAAACATGATTCCAACTCTTTATTGGAGGCTAAATAAAATCTTCCTAGAAGTGACTGTCTCGAAAACGATGCCCAATAGAAATAAAATGTGAGCCACATAGGCGATTTTTAGTGGCCAGTAGCCACGTATTAAAAAATAAAAAGAAATATGTGAAATGAGTTTTAATGCTTTATTTAAGGCAACAGATCCAAAATATTATTGTCAACACATACTCAACATAAAAATTTTAAATAACCTGTTTTACTGTCTCTTTTCATATTCTGTACCCACAGTGCGTCATTCCCCATGTTTCAGGAACCCGACAGACTGACGCGGTTGGTGTCGTCCACGCTGGGCAGCATTATTGCTCCTGAGAAAACGGTTTTCTCTGATTCTCACTTGAGAAACTGAAAATGATGATTTAAAAAACTGTTTGCAATTTAACTTCTTTAGGTAAAATGTTGTTTGCAACTATATTTCTCTAGGTTAAATACCTTACAGCTCGTTAAATCTTACTTTTCTAAAATGTGAATGTGTTTCATTGCTCAAATACAAACTTCGGTTTTTTAAAGGTAAGACTTAACTGAATACATGAGGGATGAACTTCACTAGTCAAAATGGCATCGGTTCGTTAGAAATACCTGCATTGGCCGAAGGCTGAAGTTGGTGGAAAATAAAATTTCCACATGCGGAGACAAATCATTTCTCGCTCTTTATTTAAACTGCATGTGGAAATCAAACAATTTAAAACAGGAAAATGAAGTGTTTATAATACTTTTTTTTTGTTTGTTTTGTTTTTTAAAAACCTTGGAGGTCCTCTTTTTTTTAAGATTTTATTTATTTGTTTGACAGAGAGAGAGAGAGAGAGAAGGAGAGAGAGAGCACGAGAAGGGGAGCGGCAGAGGGAGAGGGAGAAGCAGGCTCCCCGCTGAGCAGGGAGCCCGATGTGGGGCTCGACCCCAGGACCCTGGGACCACGACTTGAGCCAAAGGCAGACACTCAATGGACTGAGCCACCAAGGAGCCCCTTTATAGTACTTTTAATTAGTCAAACCTACCTGAAAATATGTTCATAAAAAAGTATAAAAAATTTTTTACCAATATTTATTTCCATCTAAATCTAACCTAATTTTTCAGTGTCGTTTCAGCTGACTGTCAGAAACACTGCCGGGCGCCTGGGTGGCTCAGTTGGTTAAGCGGCTGCCTTCGGCTCAGGTCATGATCCTGGAGTCCCGGGATCGAGTCCCGCATCGGGCTCCCTGCTCAGCGGGGAGTCTGCTTCTCCCTCTGACCCTCTTCCCTCTCGTGCTCTCTATCTCTCATTCTCTCTCTCTCAAATAAATAAATAAAATCTTTAAAAAAAAAAAAAAGAAAGAAAGAAACACTGCCTAAGCTGGTTTACTGGGCAGTTTCGCTACATCTTGTTCTTGGTGACGATTGCCAACGATTTATGCAACCAATGGAAGCCTTTTTAATCGGCATAAAATTTTCAACTACTTTGCCTATGCTACACCTTGTTCCCAGCTCTGTGGGCATCAAGAATATATTGTGTGTAAAGAAAAACGTGATCTGCCTGGAGATGTAAGGAGTGTGAGAAGTTGCTTCTTACTACAAGGCAGGGAGGAGTGGATCTCCAGTGACGTCTGAGCAGAGCACACAATCGGTTCTGGGGGACGCCCCGGGGGAAGCGGTCTTCTCCTGGGAGGGTCATTAAAGAGGACTTTTGGGGAAGCAAATGTGATTAAATGATGAACGGGACTTGGCACCCTGGAAAGGAACAGAACATTCCAGGCAAGAGGAATATTTGAGGAAAAGCTGATGAGCAGTGGTTGGCATACAATTTTAATAAAAGGAAAACTAAGGCAAAGCCGTGGTAGTCTCATTAAGATCTAGATTCATGGGAAATCCTCTACTTATTTTAGCCATAAGACAGTAATTATACTGGTTCCAAGGTGTCGTAATCCTCATCAGGAAGACCAGACACTGAAAAAGTAGTGAGAGATGGGGGGGGGAGGGGGAAGGAGCTGCAGAGGCTGAAGATCTTTCTTTATCCTGCTCTTTAAAACAAGGGCCCTTTCCTTGGTGCTTATTCGTGAATTTCAGACTTTTAGGACAAATATTCAGTAGCTCCCAGGCATTACCTTTTATCTCCAACATCTTGATTATTCTAAAGCAAACCGAAAGGAAGAGTGTAGTGATGTCATTTTTTTAAATTGGAAAACAGAAGTCTATTTTTACTTTATGCACATCGGGGTGGGCTCCGGAGCTGGATATGCGAGGTGGAAGCTCATTTCTGCCACTTACTTGGTTTGTGAACACAGGAGAGATGCCAGTCATTCCTGTGACTCTTTTTCTCATCTGTAAAATAGGGATGATCAGGGGCGCCTGGGTGCCTCAGTCGTTAAGCGTCTGCCTTCGGCTCAGGTCGTGATCCTGGGGTCCTGGGATCGAGCCCCGCGTCGGGCTCCCTGCTGCTCCCTCTCCCACTCCCCCTGCTTGTGTTCCCTCTCTCGCTGTGTGTCTCTCTGTGTCAAATAAATAAATAAAATCTTAAAAAAAAATAAGAATGATCATAGTACCTACCTCAGGGCTTTTTCAAATAGACTTTATTTTTTTTTAAGGGAAGTTTCAGGCTCACAGAAACATTAAGCAGAGAGTTCCCATATGCCCCTGGCCACCCCCTGACACGGCCTCCCCCGCTACAGAGGAGTGAGCCATTCGTTGCAATCAGTGACCACACACTGATGCATCTTAATCCCCTAGAGAACACGGTTTACACCTGTTCACTCTTGGTGCTGCACATTCTATAGGTTTGGGAGGTGTACACAGGTGTGTTTTTAAGATGAAAGGAAAATAGGCAACAAGCTTAGACAACCACATGGCATAGATTAGCAACTCACAATGTTATCTACCATCATTATTATTAATTACAGCAATATATTTTTAAATCATCTTTTGAGGTACACTTTTTAAGTTATAGTGGTATATCCGTAATATATATAATATATGACATGTGATGGGTAATGTATATTTATGTGATATGCAATCTATATGATATAATTTACAGTATCACATTCTATCAGAACACATTTTCACATATGGCACCCAAGATGACTGGTTTTGGAGCATGCGCTCTGGGAAATAGTCCCCATAAGGTATGACTCCAAAGTCTGAAGTTTCTACTGTTCTGGCTGACTGTGTGTGGAGGGCTTATATTTTGGGGTCAAGGATCTGTACTTCCTTTCAGTCACATAGAAGGTGTGATTTGCCCCTGGGCAATCATAGCTTCATGTGGGAAGATAATATCCTATGCCTGGAAGAGGTCTTGAAGAGACACAGCTGACTTCCAGAGACGTGCACCGATATTTGTTGGACTAAGGATCCCAAATAGTTAACAGCTTCATTGTGCTGGTCGACATCAGTGGGTCAGCTCATGAGAACATGAGCTGAGAAAAAAACATTAGCTCAGATCCTAGAAACAAAGGTTCAGAGTTGGATCATGTATCACCTTCTACCCACCGCTCCCCACAGACCTACACGGACACCCCAGCTCTGGATCCTGGGCCACTCTTTTTGAATTAGAGACAGATGTCCTGGGTCCTATAGTCCAAGGATAGTGCCTACTCTCCAACTTCTAGGGCTGAGCCTACTGCATTTTTTCCTACAGTTTTTCCAAATCAAGTATTTTGTAGAAGTGTATTAAAATTTCTCCTGCCAGCTCTCATAGGCTTGGATAATGGAGGTACCAGGGAGAGTCAGGGCTTCTTGGGATTTTTCAGGCATGCTGGACATGATCCAAAGTCCCAGTTGTACCTGGTGATGGTGAGATTTCACTCAGCCACCTCGATTTGAGGACATAGAGAACCAGCCCCGGTCACATTATGGTTATTCTCTAGAAGGCAACCAGCCAAGATTTGATCCCACATCTTGTAACTTTTGGTCACAAGCCTTTCTATGCCAGCATATCTTCCAGCCATGATCCGATAGTAACTGAATGGACAGACTGTTGCTGACTGGTCATCATGCGTGGTGTATTTTAAACTTCGTCATGACTATTCCTTTGCTGGCCTTTCGACATCCCAAGTGTGATGTTGAACACGCCTCATCATTAGAAATGGCAGAACCGTCCAGATCTGCCAATATTTGGGTGGTTACTCTTGCTTGCAATGGTCTTTAGAGAAATGGTAATTATGTGCTTAGTGCTTAAACAACATTACCAAGTTTACCGTCATTGCTATTTGTTTTTGCAGAGAGCCCCGTAACCTACAGAGAATATGAGAACGATGGCTTTTTGTCTGGTCACGTGCAGGTATCAGTGGCAGGGACAGAATTCAGGTCACAGCCCAGGAGAAAGATGTTTGCTGCACAATCCCTTCCTATTCTGGATGCAATATTTACCCATTCGGGGTTTAATGTGTATTTGTAAATACTAATATGTATTTACTGGCTTAAGGTGATTTTTTAACCTTAGAATTTCTGCCCTTTATTGAGGGGATCCCTAATGTGTCCCATAGCTTGACTGAAATAACCTTCCCTACCAAACGTGATGCATTCTTATTTTTCCTGAGGGACATCTAGCTTTAATCCTTACTTCCAGACTCTACCATCCATCACTTCCAAATGGCTGCAATTTGCTGAACGGCCTGTACTGTTGCTGCTTCTGGCCTTTGCACCTGCTGTTCTCACTGTCTGAGACCCTCTCCAGACCCTTTGTGCGTGTAGAATATTCTGCTCATCCCTCCAGAGCTCAGCGCTTTCCCTATCTCCTTGTCTCTGGAAGCCCCGCCCCTCTTCCCGGGACTGTTACCTGCCTTCTTTTGTGCTACACCAATATATGGACTCTTTCCATTGTTTTTCTTTTTTCCCCGTTGTATAACGTCCCTTGAATTCTGTGTCTGTTTCTTAGCCGTTCTGACTGAGTCAAGACCTTTGAAAAAGCCATCAAGATACAGGCAAGCTGACCAGGCAAAGGAGGGACCACTAAACAAGTTGGGCAGTGAACCAGAGGCACTCACGTACCATTTCCTGGGTAAATTCCAGAGTCACTTGTGGCACATGCGCTTCTATAATTGGACATTTTTGTGTAGTTTCTGGCTATTTCTCTCTTCTTTACTTCCTTGGGTTTTTTCCTGGTTCATTTTCACACTAGAAGTTTCATTTTTAAGAGTTCTGAGACCAATGTGTACAACGGGTATGCTGTCAGGGAAAGCATGAGATCAGCTTGTAGACAGTTATGGAAAACGTTAATTCTAGGAGGCACTTGGCTTCTTCCATTCACAGAAATTATTACTTTAGCAAGAATTCGTCTAAGGATCTGTTGTGCACTAGGCACTGTGTCTCTACACTTAGTAGAGAATTAGAATCTTGTTCGTAATGATTGTATTTTTTTAAGTGAATGAAAATACAACAGCAAGGAAAAGGTAAAAGCATTGAGAGCAGTGACTGTATCTCATTTTGTTAGTTAGAATGTGATATAGTAGCTTTGTCATTCATTTCTATTGTTATTTGGAGGTGAGGCATGTTATCTGTGTATCTGCATATCTATCAGTATCTACATCTATATGTAACTATCTACCCATTTGTTTGGAGCAAAATATCAGTTATGATCCTTTGAATTATTCAGAGCTTTCACCATGTCACAAGTGGTAATTTTTCTCAATTTTTACTCAAACTTCTTTGGATAAACGTGCATCTATTTTTTTTTTTTTTCATATAGCAGATTTGATTCCAATGAAAGTAAACACTTTCAAAAACTTTGTTGGTAGGATTGGTAAGTGCCAATGTCCAATAGTTCTATTTAGCATTTTTCTTCTCTCACATATTTCGTTGCCCATGTGATGTACCATCTTTGCTGCTCCTAAGGGTGGACCAACAAATCTCTATTAGAGATGTTCAAGCTGTGGCATATGAAGAAATCCCATCTGCAGATGATCACATAGATCAGTCCTCAGAGATTAAGGCGGACTCCAAGAAATGTTAAGAGGTAAAAAATCTGTTCCCTTTCTTCAGGTTTATAATAATTATTGATTAGGCTCATTATCCTCCAAAGCTCTCAAGGTAGTTGAGAACAAATAGGTAAAGCTTTTAGAGGAGTGGCCTTGTCAAATTTTTCCTTTCTGTGTATTTAATGCTGACATGTGCAACAAATCTGAACATGATATGCATGAGCACAATCTTTGCTGATTTTTTTATTGGTGTTTCCATTTCTTGATCATTGATTTAGAAGAGGTTTCAATATGTTAAGAAATCTTTAGCAAGCTGGTATCATTATTAAATTAATGTCTTGGCAATATCCATCTGGCAGCAGAGGGCAGATCTAATGTCAGGGAAACTGGCAGAAAACATGTTGTACTAGTAAAAAGGAGAAATACCAGGAAACAATGAAAGATAGTAAAAGAGAGATAAAGAGAAGGAGGTGGAGCCAGCAGATTTATGAAGGTCAAAATCAGCAGGAATTGGTAGTTCTTTTGGATACCCAGAGAAAAGGAAACTCATTGTCAGAGACTCTAAAAGAAACAACCACTTGAGACAAATAAATAATATAAAAAAAATCCTTATTATATCGCCGGCGAGCTTGGTGACAGAGAAAATTGGAGAGGCTGATCATAAAATCATGTTTCTGAAGAGCTCAGATTTTTCAAGTCGGGCATAAAAACAACACGTAATCAAGAACTTATAGAAATGTAGCAAACAGCTTTTACTACCAGGAGAGGAAAGCTAAAATGTCAGAGTGACTCTGCCCATTAGAACACCATGGATAACGAAGATGGCAATGAGTCAGCTAATACTGTTTCTGTGCTGCGGGGGCAGGCACCGTTCTGAGCATGTGAAATGGATAATCGCTGTCCTGAACCAGGACTATCAGGTAGCGCTGTGATTGTCCCCATTTTAAAAGGAAAAATGATTTGCCAAAGGCCTAACAGCCAGAGGAACTTTGTGAGAACGCTCAGAACAAGGAGTGCTCTCAAGAACGGTGTGAGCCCACAGTTTGAGTTCGATGTTAATAGAAGACAGAAGGCAAAACCACTCCTCTGCCACTTTCCGCCCAACCTTCTCTGCTAGCAAGATCAATCTTTCAAGCGAAGCCAGGAGAGTCCACCGAGCCATGGGAAGTAGAATCCCAGATAGCTGAGCAGATAAGAGTGCCAACTCCCTGACAGACTGAGTCCCCAGGCCCCCCTGCATTTCATCGCAAGGTGTGCAGAGCACAGATGTGTGACTGCAAAACCCATTTCAGCTATCTCTGGAGAATCACAAAGAAAGTGAGACGGCAAAGCCACAAGTGCCAGAAACTTCCGACGCACTCACTTGATGACACAACAGTTCCTGGTATGCTGGGGAGCGGATTGCGGAGTGATCAGGCAATAGATTTATAAGCCCTTCAGAAAAAGGAGTAATAATTTCAAGGAGTCCGCGGGGTTCACTGCCAACAAGTCACACCTCATTTGCTCTCTGATGCTTTTATAAGACTGGCAGACGGGATGACAGGGCGGGGTGTGTCTGGATCTCATCAAAGTCTGTGACAGAACCTTTTTTAAAGTGTTTGTGGAAACAACAGGATGACATGAGCTGACTGAGAGTAAAACTGAATGCAATGTAAAGTAGCAAATAACTGTAAAAAAAATAAAAGTGGTGATTAATGTACTGATATCAACCTGAAAGGAAGTTATTAGCAGCAAGCCAAAAGGTTCTGATATGATTAAGTCCAATCAAATGCTTTTACCATTCACTTCCTTGAAGCCATACAAAACATGCTTCTCAAATTAGTGAACGATCGAACAATGGGCGGTGGGGGATAAATCTACTACAGCAGGTGACTACACTGAGGTTCAGATAATCCAGACACGCCCCCAAGAAGCTAAAAGAAAATGTCACAAAATTCTTCCACAGAAATCCTTCAAAATGAGGTAGATACCCATCAGTTCAAAGTTGGTAAGGATTTCTGCTTTGACCACGGTGATGTGAGGCTGACATTCCTCCTGTGGAGATTACTCCAAAGTAAGCAAAATGGACACAAATAAATCTCACCTTTGATGAAACAAACAAAAAAGAAGAGGGAAGGAGGGAAGGAAGGAGGAAGGAAGGAAGGAAGGAAGGAAGGAAAAAGAATAGGAAGCTAGTCTTTTAAAAGCACTGAATGTCAAACATGGAAGATGAGGAAGGTGGACACCTGTGGTCTCAGGTCCCAGAAAAATTCAACAGAGTCCAGTTTTTGAAAGTCAATGGCAACCCAGAGGGCCAGATCTAACCTCACAGTTACAGGATGGGAATGAAGTGCTTCCCCAGAGTGCATCCGGCTCTGAGGAAAAGAGGCTGAGAGAGGGATCACCAAAAAAAACACATTTTGGTGATTTAGATCTAATGAATAAACACCAAACACATTAAAACCATCATGAGATTCTGTTTTGGGCAAATTCAATACATTTTTAACACACTGTGTTAGCAATGGTATCCTGAAGTAGTTGCTTTCATACCTTACTGGGGGGAGTAAAAATGAGAACAACATATAAGGAGGGCAGTTTGGTAATTTATCAAAATTTGAATGTACATAATCTTTGATTCAGCATTTCCGCTTCTAGACATCTATTCTATAATATATTTACATATTGACAAGAGGATGTGAAGACCGTAATATAGAAGTATTATTACATAAATATCCATGAATCCAAACTCATATAAATAAATGATTAAATAAATAAATAAGAGAGAACAGACAAATCTTCTATGCAGAATTCCGAATAAATTTTGTAGATTCTTCACCCCAGAGGAGCATTCCTCCCCAGCTGCCAGTGGAGGGACCCAACACAGCCTGACCAGGTGACCGAGGTCAACATGGACAGTGCTAAGTCCTGCTGATAATAAGTACCCCTGATACAGGCTGATGAAAATGGCACTTTGTCTCCGGGGTGGTCCTTCTAAAAACCCATAACTTCAGTCTAATCATGAGAAAAATATCAGACAAATTCCGTACAGAGGCTTTCTGAAGAATACCTGACCAGTCCTCATAATTGTCAAATGCAAGGTAAGTCCTAGAAAGCGACACAACCAAGAGGAGCCTAAGGAGACATGGCAGGGAAATGCGATGTGGGATCCTGGGGGGATTAAAATTAGGGGGATGGGGAAAAATGGAAATCACAACATACAGAACCTATGAGATGCGGATAAAACAATGCCTAGAGGGAATTTTTAGCTTTAAAAGGCTACATAAGAGGGGTAGAAAGTTTCAAAATCAGTGATCGAAAGTTCCACCTTAAGACGACAGAAAGAAGATCAAATCAAAAACCAAAATAGAAGAAGTAAAAGAATGAATGGAAGTCAATAAAACACAAAAAGAAGAAGCGATTAAAAAAATGATCAATAAATAACAGCTGGCTTTTTGTAAAGATAAAGAAAATTGGCAAACTTCCAGCTAGATTAAGAGAGAGAGAGACCGAGAGGTCTGTTCATAGCTTCTTTACATTTATCTATAATATTTGCCCTTTGTCTCTCAATTTTTAAGAGATGTTTATATGTGAGTGATATCAGCTCTTAGAGTTATTTTTTTGTATATTTTCTCCCACTTTCAGTTGCCTTTTGCTTCTGACTTTTTGACACACAGTTTTTATATATTTTGTGTTGTCCAGTTTGGCAATCTTTTCTTTTATTGCATCTGAATTTTGAGCCATAATTAGAAAGCTTTCCTCTACACCAAGTTTAAGGGGAATTTGACCATTTTTCTTCTAGTAGTTGTAGGATTTCATTACATTTAGTTTCCTAATCAGGGTGGAGTATATCCTTAGGGATAGAATGAGATATGATTCTAAGTTTATCTTTTCCCAAATGGCTACTCATCTGTTCCAGCACTATTAAGAACGCCATATTTTTTTTTTCTCCAGTGGCTCAAGAAGCTGTCATTGTAAATGTGTGAATTTCCATATGTACCTGGCCTGACTCTATACTTCATATATTTTTTCCCACTGGTCCATTTGTCTATGCCCATGTCAGTCCCACAGTTTGCATCCTAGAAGTGAGTGTCTTTACATCCAGTAGAGTGAATCCCCACCGTTAGTTTTTGTTTTCCAGACTTCTCATGAGTACATTTTCATGTTAGTTTTTCCTATGAATTTTATCAAGCTGTCTAACACTACAACATGGCTTGTTGGTGTTTTTATTGAGATGACACTGATTCTGTAAATCAACCTAGAGAGAACACATATCTCCATGATGTTGAGTTTTCATACCCAAAAAAACAAAACTGATTTTCCATTTGGTCAAGGTGAGTTTTGCAAATTTCACAAACACTTTCAAATTTTCCTCCTATGGGTTTTTGTGCAGTTCTTGTTACGTGTATTTCTAAGTATTAAGTTCCTTATTGCTGTTGCAAGTGGAATTTTCTCTGCTTATTGTTTGTGTATATGAAAGCTATTGATGTTTGTGTCAATTTTATATTCTATTACACCACAGAATTCTTTTATTGTTGAGGTTTTACAATAGACTATCTTACCATCTGTAAATAGAGAAAGTCTTTTTTTTTTACTCATCTCCTGCCTAATTGATTTATCTTGTATGATTGAATTGGCTAATACCTCTACCAAACGGTGAGCAGTAGCAGACATAGTTGGCATCCTTGCTTTGCTCCTAATTCTTGGGGAAATGTCTCTAGTACCTCTAGAATTTCCCCCATTAATTAACATGGTGGGGAATTAAGGAGTGCCCTTGTCATTAGGAGCACTGGCTCGTGTATGGAATTGTTGAATCACTATATTATACCCCTGAAGCTAATATAACTCTGTATATTAACTATGCTGGAATAAAACAAAACAAAATAAAATAAAATATGGTGTATTGAAGACTAAATTTATCTATATATCTCTCTGTGTATAGATGGTATGTGCATATGGTATATATATTCATATTAAGAAAACATTCTATTTTCTTGAGTATTTTTTTTATCATGAGCAGGTGTTGCATTCTGCTAAAGGCTCTTCCACATTGATAGAGATTGAGAAGAAATACGAATTAAACTAATTTTTAACTGAAAATATCTCAAATCTATTCATTGGGAAAGAATCACTGAAAATCACTAAGAAAATACAATAAGTAGCATTTCTTGATTTAAGAAATGTGAATCTTTTTTTCAAAAGTGAACTTCCAGGACCTGTGTACTAGTGAGCACACTTTGGAGAGCAATGACCTTGTTGATCCCCAATCTTCTCTCCTTTATTATGTATAAGGATAAAGGAGGTCTCGCAGATGTTAACAGAGATAGTAGATAGTGTTCGAGTCAGATGGAAGCTGGCACCTCAGGACCCTTCTGCTAGTGGTGGGTCACCTCTCATAGCCGTTTTCGGGACCTTTATTATGGGATCTTCTCAAACAGACCTCTGATACAACAAGCTTAGCCAATTGGCATGCCTGTCTTCAAAATCAAATGATTTGAGAAGGCAGCACATCACTATGGAGATGCTGAGCGTGAATGAGGGCTCACATGAAAGAAAGATTTATGGCAATAGAGTCTTCTGACACCTTGGCAAATTATTTTGTATGTGTTTTCTTTATTTCTTGTGAATTACCAGAGCTTATGCAAGTAGGAAATATGAGAGCATGAATTGTTTGGCTTGTTTCTTTATTTTTCCTCTTTCCGGTGGTAAGGAAGCAATGCAGAGGATAAAAATCCCATGGTCAAGAGTGTGACGTTTTATGAATTTGAATTCTAAGAACAGACGTGCTGCGACTGGAACTGGAAACAAGGAGAGACAGACCGAGAAGGCATGTGTGTGAACCTAATGGCTAAAATATGGTCTGGGCTTCTAGCCCGTGATCTGGCTCACTGTCAAGGCCAACTTTGCATAGCCTTAAATTCAACAGGTGTGTTAAAGCGACAAGCACCGTAATTTGCTTTTTCCTGGGAGGACTTGATTATGTTGTCCTTCACTCTCCAAATCGGCATAGACATTTTTATTGTCAAAAATAAAAACACAGTTTTCCTTATCACTCGTTAATATCCCCACCTTTGATCGGTTTTCTTAGGGAATGCCGCTAAAAAGTGCTAGACGAGGTGTGTAGTTATGACCAACCTCGGATGAAGGCAAAGCCACTCAAAATAGGACAGGTTTGATCTTTGCCCTGTGTTACTGACCCTGCATTTTCTTGCGTACAGAAATAAATGAAACCCGGCTTTTAGCTTCCTCTGTTTGCAAGAGCTCCTGGACTTGAACACTGACTATGAACCACCAGGCACAAAGGGCATATTTCACAGAGGTGTAAAGATACTGTATTTATCTTGTGATGGCACATAAATTGCCACTTTATATTGTGGGCTTTGTACCTTTTTTATTGCAGCAAAATTAAGTGGTTTTTTTTTTTTTTTCTTTTAAAGCATCTACTGATGGTCTCTATGGTTTGTTCATCCCTCCTCCTCTGCGTGGAGACCCACCTGCAGTCATAGAACCTTTTGCACTGACCCAAGGCCCCAGGGTGTCCCCTGAAGCCTCGGACCTCAGGCTCCAACGCAGTCCTGCAGTCCTGGCCTGACAATCTTTCAGATCTCTTTGGGCATTCCACTGCCGGCAGATTTATCCCGAACCTTTAGGCTTAAGTGCATTTTCTCAGGAAAAGTCAGCCATAATGTTGCATTAATAGAGCTTCTTGGTTTGGGTTAGGTCGGTTTCTTTTCTTCCACTGGTGTGCACGTTGAGTTCCCATTAATGGTGTGTGATGTGGACATATTGACAGGAGAATAGGTCCCCTGGGCTCTCTGTGCAGAGCACATTTGTTAATTGGGAAGTACTTTATACAAATATCCCACACATCAGGAAAAAATGAAAATTACTTTAGAAAGAAAGAGGAAAAATCTTTTGCTGACTTGGGAAGGGTTTTTCTTGAGAGGATGGCAAGCTATAACTCCCAAACGTCACAGAATGCTCTTCCCCACCGGGGAGACATCCAGAAAGAACTGCACTCTCGTTCTTTCCAGGCTCCTTTTTCTCCCCCGTTCCTTCTTGCCATCGTCTCCTCGGGTAAAATTCACGCTTCTTTATAGCTGCACTGCCTGTGATGGGAAAAGGGGGACCCTTCACTGGCCACAGAGCCTCCTTTGCAGACACAGAGTGCGCTCCCTGTGGACATACCCCCACGGTGCCCCCATTCAGAAGCCTTTCTCTTGTGGCCTTCCACCGACTCCAGCGACGGTCCCAAGGATCTCGGCTCGTTTAAGATACGTGTCCCTGGTACTTCCTAAATTGTGTTACTTCTCAGCAAATGGCCAAGCCTCCAGACTTCCTCTGAACAGCTCGTCCTCTGAACACCCTGTCCCCTGCAGGCTCAGGGTGACAACAGCGAACTTGACTTGCAAGGGATCGTTTTACATAGCACCGTACGCATCACACAGAATCAGCTTTGGAGCGGAGTCCGTTCTGGATCACTCCGTCCCTGTATGGCACATTGCGTCGCATTGCAGTTCGGTTCCACTGCAACACGGGAGTAATTTCCATCACAAAGTGAATGAGTGCTACAAAGGAGTCAGGTCTGCGTGGAGAGTGTGCTCCGTCTCACCGAGGCTCCTGCGGGATCGGACAACCTGAACCAGTGTGACAACCTGCACAGATGGTGTTGGCAGCTGTGGGAACCAGGTGCAGATTTGGACCTGCTTCAGGAGGTCGGCCGTATTGTTAGGACGATGTTCACATTCTCCAGAGAGGGGCACAGAAGGAAAGGGGCGCAGGCAGGAGTACCAGCTGTCTCTCCGGTCGCCCGGGGTTGACACACCCCTGATGTGACCTTCCTGTCACCTACATAAAAGCCTGGCTCAGTCACTCTCTCTCCCAGCCCTGAGATGTTGCAGGAACCACCCTGGGGATAGAGACCGAAAGTTAAAGACTCATCGGGAGCACAGGAAACAGTAAACAAATGCTCTCCTCTCCCCCCACCACTCTGCCCATTTCAATTAGGGATGTAAATATATGCAAATGTTCTGCCTCATCTGCCCTAGGGTGGTGCTGGGAATTTGCTGCCTTAGGCAAGATGGGGGAAAAGAACCACAAAGGCACCCACCCCCTCACAGCTTACAGACCCTCCCATCATAGACTCAAGGAAATATTGTGCTGCCCTAGGCAACCACCTGCTCCTCCTGTAAAATCCGCCCCTGGCACCACTTACTTCGTCTCTGCCCGGTGGATCCGTATCACACGTAGACAATCTAAGGTCAGGGAGGAAAAACAACTCAAATGCATTCTAATATAAAAGAGAACATCTACCCCCAGACCAGACTGCCTTCATGTTCTTGTTAAACTATGGATATTTAGCTCCATGTTTTGCTGTCATATTTTCTCCGGGATTACAAATTCTAGAAAGCTGGTTAGAAAGAAGGGGAGACGGAAACTGGAATCGGGTTTTTATCAGAAACGAATTTTAACTCTATCTCCCTCCTTTCTGACCCCTTTTCCAATGTTATTATTGTGTGTTTAACACATCCATTCCAATGTTGCCTGACCAATCGCTGTACAGTTAAAAAAAAAAAAAAACTTTAGGAAAAAAAAACACGAAGTGGTTGCTACAGAGAGTAGTGTCCCGGTGTAAACGTGCAGGCTCTGCGTCCATGTGATGCGTGCTCTGTGCGTGTGAAGTCTGCCACGGACGTCACTGGGGGCCAACTCAACACGCAAATGGTGCCGGCCTTCACACCATTTGTATAAATATTACGAAGTCATAGATCAAGCCAGCAAACAGTTAAATAAGATATATTCTGTCTGCCTACTTTGACACACACATCAAGATAATGTCTGGAAAGGCCAGGTTTGCATGTGGAGTTCTCAGACTCCCTTTTCAGCGCCAGAACCAGGAGGAGCAAGGAATAACCCAACCCCCTCACCTCCCGGGGGTTTTCAGGTGGGCACCCAGCCCGCATGTCCAGTTTCCACCCAGTCCACACAAAGAGCCCCCGTCGGCCATCTGGGGCGGTGGAACCCTCCAGGAGGATGGACGGGAGTGTGCTCACAGTCCTTGGACTGTTTCCTCGGGATGTCCCATCCCCTGGGACTAGCCAAGGAGGCGTGGCTCCAGGGGTCCAGGTGCCCTTGGCCCATTCGGCATCCTGTTCCTTTAGAAGGGCAAGGCCGGAGGAGAACCAGGAGGGAGCGTGTAACACCTCAGGCCCATGATGGGGACCTCCCTTGCCCAAGCCTAAGAGTGACACCCAAGTAGCCAGTCATCTTGGTTGGGCTCTTATAGGCTTGACTCTAGGAACAGGTCTGCCCCCAGCCCCTACTCTGGCCACACACTTTGACATTCATTATCTGACTTAATCCTCACAAATCCTGCAAGTTTTCCGACCAAGGAAAGGGACCCTGGAGGAATTAGCTCAGATGCTGGTTGGTGCAGAGCAAGGCCCTGGCCCAGCAACGCCTGAGAGGGACCCGCTCTCCTCCCTGCTCCCCACCTCGTCCACTGCACCAGGGACTTGGCATGAAGATGGAAGGTGCACACTTGAAAGCCTGCCATCAAAGATTCTGGTGACAGTCTCAGAAGGACAATAAAGTGTTACTGAGTGGAGAACCACAGACAGAGGAGTGGGGTTGCTAATGAAAACAGAAGAATGAAAGGTCCGCTGCAGGCATTCTGCGAGAACAGTGAGGCTCCGTGGTCAGAGGGGAGGAGATGCACAGGTCTGTCACCCTACTAGCTGTCCCCAGGGGCCCTGGCACGGCATGGGACCGCTTGGCTGGACCTGTCCTCGGTCGTGCCCCTCAGCCTCCTCCAGCCTGTGTTTCCAAGAGGTTGGGAGAAGCTGAAGCCAGACACCTGTCCTACAAATTCTAACTGCCACAGAAACAGGCTTGTGCGCCCTCTGTACGGAGCTGATTGACACGGAGGCCTCGAAGTCGCATCTGGAAACCTCACACCGAGCTCCACGCCCTTCTGGAACGCCGAGCCTTGTACCCTGACATGTGGGTTTAGAGTCCTGTTCCAACCCCTGAAAGTCAGTGCGGAAATGACAACGGTTCCCAGCCCACAAGCTTCCTTTGGTGGGGTTTGGGTGGCGTTGCTATGGTAACCTCCAGCTGGTTTTATGAGAAGCTGCTGGTTTCCCAGCTCTTGACAATGGAGAGGGGGTCAGGTTGCAAGGCCAGCCGCCACTGTCCAAAGTCCTGTCTTCTGAGATGAACACCGATTCCCCAGCACTGAGGGGCTGGTGGGGAGAAGCGCGCGGCTCAATACAGCCCAGGTTTGCAAATACGGGCTGCAAACGTCATCAAACAATGCTGTTCCAGTCATGCTTTTGTCTCCCTGAGGCCTTGAGTCAGTTCTGTATTCTTCACAGCTAGCACCCTACCCTGTAAATGTCGGGAAGAAGGAAGAGCCTGGGAAACCCTGCTTTTGTGTTTAGGTGGAGAAATTGGCAGAGTGCATGGAAAACACCACCTTCCTTTCGCATCTGCTTTCTGCATCGCCGCGTCCGGCGTGTGCAGGGGAAGCAGCCACATGCACCAGTTGGTCCAGCTGTTGGGACTGGGGCCCCGGCTGGGAATCCTGGGGAAGGGGCAGGACAAGGGAGGTGCAGGCGTGGGCGCTGAGGGAGCCCTGGCCCCCCCATCCCACCCTGAGCGTGTCACTGCCACCACTGACATGTGGATCAAAGGAAACGTGATGCAGTACTTCTTTCAAAATTAAATTGACTCAGAAAATGTAGGAGCATCACACTTATGGTTGAATCATCTGGTTCTGAAATAGATCCATTCTTTGATTTTCAAAGACCACAGACACTGTCCTTGAAACATAATATTGATGCCGTGACTATTGACGTGTGCAACACAAACAGGAAAGAATCCTGATTAAATTGAATGTGCAAATGGTGACCTCTTTGTCTCTTGCTGACATCATTATGACATCAACAGCTTGTCATCTTCCAAGACGAACAATTTTGGATATTAAAGAAAATCTAGGATGGTTGTGAAAGCAAAGGGATTGTTAATTACGGGTTGGAGCAATAACAGAGATGCGTGCTTATGACTCATCCGGGCCAAAAACAGATTATGAATCTTGAAACTATGCACTGATGATTTGATTTTATACGATAATATGGCCCACATTTTCCTCAACGCCGTGCGAGTCTCGCCGTGCTTGCGTGGGGGCTGACGGGCGGGGGGCGTGGGCCCCTCAGCCTCTCTTGCCTCCTCCAGCACATCAGTAGAAGGAGAGGGTGGGCTTTGATGATTTTCGGCCTCTGCAGCACACCCCAAGCACCTGGGCAGTATTTTTAAAAACACGACGCCAGCGTGTCCTGTCCCAGGCAAATTGGATTGGAGGTCTCTGGGAGCGCAACCAGGGCATGTGTATTTTTTTAATAAGCTATCCAGATAGTTTAAATTTCACCCAGGATTTAAAACTACTATACGAGATAAACTCTTAAAATCTCTGTTAATCCTGAAATAATGTGTTCTAGGGCAGTGGTTCTCATGCTGCGGGTGTGCCAGAATCATCGATAGGGCGAACATGGGTTGCTGGGGCCGCCCCCTCAATGGTCTGGTTCAGCAGGCTGGGGTGGAGACCTGGCGATTTGCCTTTCTACCAAGTATCTAAGTAGCCGGGATGTTGCTGCCTGGGGACCAGACTCTGAGAATCTCTGCACGAGGGTCTATTTGCACAAAAATACACATCTTAATGGACGACACAGAAATGATTTTCAATGATGTGCTTGACAGTTTGGTGTTGCAATTTGGCAGCCTGTGACCTTCCACCACAGAACTGCCCGCTGAAATGATAGCGTTTCTGCAGCTGGTCAGTGGTGAACCAGCCCGGCTGGTAGGAAGGTGTTACAGTCTCTCGAGGGTGTACTTTCTGGAGGTGTCTGGCCGGCAGTCCTTAGCTTCCTTGCCCTGCCTTCAGTGTCTGATCAACTCTGGAACATGCCCAGTGAGGGACGATGCTCGGAACAGTTGGAGCCACGTCAAGGCGATTTCCATGCTCTGAGCAAACCATCGTTGGCTCTGTTTTGTTGATATGACGTTTGTCCAGGACTGATGTGTCTGTGATGGGTCCAAGGCCCTGGGGTCATTTTGGTCCCCCCCGGTCTTCTCAGCCGGCATCGCCTCCAGAAAGGAGAAGTCACCCAGCCACAGTTGTAGAATCTGCGGGTCTTTCCTATGAGGGCAAGGACCTGTCTGTACACGGGGACTTTGCATCGTGATTACTCAAGTCTCAACCCACAACTGGTGGATTCCCTTGGTGCTCCTGCCAAGGCCTCTGCACTCCCCCCGCCCCGCGTTCACCTACCTGTTGCAGCCCTGGCTTCGAGGCCGGCTTAAACGTGCTCAGGTAAGGGACTGCAGCATCACTGGAGCTGTTTACTGAATCTCCGCTGTCCCCCACCTCTGGGTACCTGGAGGGGTCCCCGTGGTGGATTTGGGCCACGTGGCCACTGTGGCCATCGAGTTATGAGCAATGTGTCCTTGTCTTCGTCCGGCCAAGCATCCCGTCGCTGTTACGAAACACCCAGAGGGACGCCCCCTTCCCTCGGTCACAAGTGCCAGTGTGCCTCTGCTCTCAGCCTCAGCTGCCGAGGGAGGGTGGGCTGGCAGGAGCGGAGAGCCCCCCATGGCCTGCGGCGGACAAGCAGAGGCAGAAACCACTCTCACAGTCCTGGGCCACTGCTGCCCCAGAGCCAACGGGTCCCGACGATGCCGTGTCCCAGGAAAGTCTCCCGCACGGTCAATACCTCCGCTCTCATCTCTTTTTTCGGTATGAACTTCTGCCTTTTGGACGAGGCCCTTGATTTTTTGCTCTTCTGAAAAGCCAATTACAAGCTGGAGCTCTTAGTTTTAAAACTATTTAATGTCCACAAGAGAGCATACAGCTCAAGTTCTGGCTTCTTGGCTTTCATGGTGAATTTTTCTTCAAGACCATGTCACAGGAGAAACGCCCACGAGACCTTAGGAAGACTGCTGACCTCGGTTGCAAAGATCTGTTAAGAGTTCCAGTGGATTGTCCGATTCCAAATCGGCCTGGGCCCCGACCTAGTGCTTTACATGTTTTCTGGTATGTGCTGAAAAATCCTTCTCGTGCTGGTGACTCTTCCCCTGTAGCTTCCATTTGTAAGGCAGCTTCACTTCCTGCAGCTGATTCCCTGATGAACTCGTTTGGAAGAAAGAATTCAGGGGTTTTACTCCAATGCATCAAGGACATTTTATGTGGCTGTGGCGTTCCTCCAAATGTCCTGATGGATGGAATCATTTCCTGAGTGGCTCCTGTGGGCTCGGCATTGAATTAAGAGCCTCACAGGGTCACTGAACCTTCACAACACACTGAGACAGGAGCATTAATCCCCATTTTACAGACCAGGCAACCACTGAGCCTCAGAAAGGGCGAGCGTCCTGCCCAACACTGCACAGCAGGAGTAGGTTTGGAACCCAGGTCCACTGGAACACAATCAGTGGCTTTTCCTAGGACCTGTATGGTGACCTGTCACTTCATGGTGACCTGACATTTCATAGATGTGAGAAGGCGTCCACCTTGCAGACCTCGCCTTTGGGAGGGTTTCTGTAGGTCTCTAGCCCTTACACTTCTCGCCAGGACCAGGAACTTTCCTTCAGAAATAATGATGGGGGGAGAGCATAACTGGGTGGAGAGAAGACACGCTTATCTGATTCCTTTTGCAAAAAAAAAAAAATAGTTTATTATAACTGATGGGGAGAGGGATGGACCAAAGTGACGCTCTGCTGTGAGGCAGACAGAGATGCTTCCCTTTAAACATACAGATATTGAACCAAAACCCACACCATTACTCTGTATCTGAATTTGCAGGTGCGCATAGAGAGCTAATGTTCACAAGCCACATTCTTGCGGTATTTTCTTTCCCCCAGGGGTGTGGAGTATTTCTCATCAATTTACAAATAAATGGAGAATTCTTAATAAACGATACAAGCCCATTTCTGCCAGGGTTCTGAAGTGCAAAATACAGGCCTGGCTGTGGGAAGTTAATGTTCTTTCCAAAGGCTAGGATGATTGAGACTCACCCCAAGCATTTCTCAAAAATAATAGCCCATATATGAATCTTCTTGTTAGTGACCATCAGTGGCATATTATTTTCTCTGAAGTCACGGTGTCTAACTCACTTTAGCTATCCGTAATGGGCACTTTCAAAGTGTAGCCCAAATAGAAATGATGATCCGCTCTGCCATGTCATAGTGGGAACCACTCAGAGCAGCCTGGTGAAAGTACAATTATCCTAATACACTCTGGATCCCAGTCTAATTTGTGGGGGCATATGTCTATTTTCATTTTCTCCTGAGATAATCCCATAAGACAAAGCTTCTACACTGGAGGAACATTCTATGGCCAAGGACGAAGGGCCCAGCACTGAGGATTCACATATCGGGGCAGGCTCTGTGAGGCTCCGTGGGGCTCTGCTCTCCTAAGCCCCCAAATCCCACAAAGGAGACCATGAAGCCCAAACACTCTTTAGTCGTTCCCACTCAAAGTGGAGACATCCAGTTAATTATCAGCTTCCATTTGACCAATTCATTAGAGAAACAAAATGAATGTTTGTGAAATTCGAGAGGCAGTTTTTTACACTCCAAGAGGGATTGCTCGTCAATAATTCCCACGAAACAGAAATAAATAGAGATTAACTGAAGACCTTAAGTAAAAAACAAAACAACTCAAAACAATGATGGTTGTCGGGGTTTGGGGAAAAGAGAAGAAATCGAGTCCTTTGCACTGAACCGAAGTGGATAATAAAAATTGTTTTGAATTTTGGTCTCTGAATAGTTGAATTTTAAGGGACAGTTTTGGTTTATTTGGGGGAGAGAGTCACTCTTCGAGCTTCTGCTACATTTTGGAAGTGAAGGACACAGCCTTCAAGGAGAGAGCGACTTTGGTTTGTGGGCACGACAACACTTGGCCAACAGTGCTCGGGCAGAAAGACAGGTGATCTCTTTACTGAGTCTCTAGCAGGCTTAACTGGAGGGGAGGTCAAGACAACACCACCTTTTCTCACTCAAATATGTTACGACTTAAAATCACGTTTAGTGATGCAGAATCGCAACCCCAGGAAGCACGAGCCAGGCAGCTGGTGGGAGGAAACAGGGCGGTGCCTGTTTCCAGAAGCTGTTGCCCAGGTGGCCATCTGCTCAACGCTGGATTCCTTTTGACTGACTTCTCTGTGCAAGCAGCCGGGCAGAAACGGAGCCTGCCTCGCACCAGGCTCAGTGGGGCATTTGTCGTTTATGGGCTGATAATTCAGGACACTTCAGCTATCTGTATAGCCTGGAACCAGCCTCCACCCGACAACCACTTTTCGCTCTATTATTTAAAGACATAATGGTTTCCAAATGTATAGAAACTTGACTTCTCTATCTTTTACTAATAGAATATGCAGCATGGACATAGCCCAATTTTAACCTCTCTCTTCCTCCTTCTCTCTCTTTCTCTCTCTCTCTCTCTCTCTCTCACACACACACACACACAAATTACAAATTACAGATGGCTAAGTACATCACAATTTCCTTTTGTTTTTAAATATTTCCAATTTAGTTATTTTTTTTTTCTCTCCCAAGTTTTTATCGAAATTCTGGTTAGTTAACGTATGGGTTAATAATGGTCTCAGGAGTAGAATTGGGTGATTCATCACTTACGTATATCAGCCAGTGCTCATCACAGCAGGTGCCTTCCTGAATCCCCACCCCCATGTAACCCTTCTCCCCGCCACCTCCCCTCCAGCCACCCTCAGTTTCTTCTCTATAATAATTTTTTTCTACTTCAACATGGCCGAAGGATGAGACAGCATTAATAACTCCTTGCCTTGCCTCCCCCTAGAACTCACATGCAACTGTTTCCGGTGGTAGTACCAGAGTCTGGGAGGGGTGTCGGGGGTAGTTTGAGATCTGTTAAGCCGTTCTCATATTCCTCCCTCCTCAGCCATAGCCAACACCTCGTTTTGTAAGAATGTTCTCAGTGACTAGACCCCAGTACACTGAAATAGAACCTGATGAATGGGTCAACACTTCTCCCCCACCATCCTTCTTTTTGGTAAGGAATGAAGCGCTTCTGGGTATACGTGACAGTCCACTAGACTAAATCTACATCACAGCAAACAAGTTTTCAGCACATCTCTCCAGACAAACCATGGTGTTCTGACGTGGAATATCCTTGTGCTTTTTATTTTCCATCTGGCTTTCAGAACATTGGCTTCTACCAAATAGAAAAGAGTTTTAGCGTTTCATTCCCTTTTATTAGCCATTAGTGGAATAGTACCAGGATAGCTTCTTTTGACCATCTTGACTTTTCTGTCTCATCATGCAAAATGCTGTCCTTGGTGATGGGTAGGAAGAAAACCTAAGGACGCTGGTTGTGTCTACACTAAGTAGGAGAAAGAAGAAGCACCAAATGAAAAATGTCTTTATTAAGATAATCTCTTAATTCTGTGACTCTAAAGAGTTGATCTGATCTATTATTTTCTCAAATTTACTGAATTTTGTCCTGAATTGGCCAAAACTTTTCACATTCTACAGAGACCACCTGTTCACCATAACTACCAAGAAATTAATATTTATCACTATGCTTCCCTTGCTACTCAAGAAACATCCCAACTGTTATTATTCATTATGACCCTTAAGAATAACAAAATGCCGTTTGATGTACTGAGAGAGAGTACTTATTTATAGGGGAGGGAGTTATTTTACGGGATTGGCTCATACGATTGTGGAGGTTCAAGTCCAGAATCCACAGGGTGGGCTGGCAGGCTGGAGACCCAGGGAAGAGATGCATCTGTTGTTATTTCTGATTCTCGAAGCATCAGTCTTGTCATCTCCTGACAGGCGGATCATACCAAATACATCCTTCATGACTCCTCAGGCAGAACCTGAGCAGATGCTGAGTTTCCCCCAGGGGGCACACACCATGTGTCCCCCCACCACACAGGGAGGGGCTGCACGAGAGGCGCTCTCGAGCCCCCAGGACCCAGGCGTGCTGGGATCCAAAGCCTGACTCCCAGTGGCCAGTTCTCAGCAGAATCTCAGCTCTTCAGCTCCTGGTGGGGTGCACTGAACATACATTCCTGTAGAGTCCAGGACACTAGCAGTCCTACCTATAGTAGACATTAAGGTTTTTCATTAACTCTCACCCCAGGACATGAGAGAAGTCAGAAATATCCCAGATATGTTCTTCCTTTCCCCACCCCCCCAAAGTAAAAACAACCCAATTCTTCTTAATCGTCAAGATTGATCACTCTAGCCAGTACAGGAACCCCCTCCTTTGACTATTCGTTCACTAGCATGAGATGTGAAAGTGGCCAGAAGTGAAAGTGGCCAGTGGTCTGTTTACGGAACTACTGATCCCCAGTGGAGGCATTCCTCTTCGGGAACTAAGACCTATAAATCATCAGAGTCCAAACTTGCAAAGACAAAAAGGTAAAATTTTATCAGTTAGGTATTAGTGAGAGAAAGAAAATCAGGGGATCAACTCCACCTTGATTCCCAGGCTTGAGTCCTGGCTAAAGAGAAACATCACCATGTCTTGCTTGCTGACTCAGGGAGCATATGCCACATTCTGTAAGACATGAGCCCAGCATCACCTTGAATGGCCACCCATTTGCACCAAAAGTAACTCTTCCACAAGCTATTCATCTGTCTTATCAGGTCAGCTACTTCAAGGTGATGAGGTACATGATAAGACAAGCGAACTCCCTAAGCAAGAGAAAATCCCTGCACTTTGTGATAAAATGAGCTTCCTAATCAGGAGCAATGACATACTGTGACAATGGAGAATGCATTTTGTAAGACCATAGACAAAAGTTTTTGGCAAAGCATTACAGGCAATGATAACAAAGTAACTTCCCTTCTACGAAAGAAGAGTCTTATTTTAATCAACTTTCCAGAAAATGCATGTCTGATTCCTCAGGAAATGGCTCCCCCAGGAACTGGGCGCTCAGGATTGGTCTGATGGCAGAGTGGGCACTCATCAGTGGCTAAGGTCAGATTAATCCCAGTGGGTGAAAGTCATAGCTGAGCCCGTCCATAACCTCCCTCCCTGCTGTCATGGCCACTTTGTTCATAAGTCTATCGAGTAAGAGTGAGGGTAGCTGGGGAGACAGATTGACCAATATACATGGATGGATCACATTGTCTATCCACCTGCTCACCAAAGACCTCTTCTTCTAACATTGCTCTTTGTTGAGCATTCACATGGATACAAATATCTTCATACTCTATGATCATTTGGAGAGTCATTTTCTGAGCCCTACTTAAAATCGGTTACATTTTGGATGATTAATAGATGGGTTGGAGTATCATGTCCAAATGAGGTATGTGTTGGCCAAAAATCCAAAGAAGCTCAGTAGGCATTTCATTGCTCTCTTAGAGGGAGAAGGGGTCAGATGCAGTAACCTGCCCTTCACCATGGAAGGGATACTTCAGCATGCCCCAGACCACTGGTGCCCTAGAAATTCCATGAGGTCAGGCTTCTGAATTTTATGAGATGTGTCTTACTGAGGGGTTTGAGGGAGGTGCTATTCCTGCTGACCAGATCCAATAAAACAGTACCATCAATACCTGGCATGATGTCCTGTGGGGTGCAGAGGTGGGCAAGGGCTCTGCTGACCAGAATATGGATGTAGTTTTCAATATGAAAGAGAAGGTAGATTGCCACCCCTACCACCTAAGAGCAAACCTTTGGTGATCTTTTACCTACAGGTTTAGAGAAGAAAAAAATGCATCTGGGTTATCAATAGCTACATACTAGGTGCCCTGCGTGTGCTGATTTGATCCAACAATGAAACCACACCTGGAGCAGCATTTGTGATGGGGTCACCTTTGAATAAAGATTGTGATATTCTGCTGTCATTTTCCAAGATAGGCACAGGCCCAGGAGGTGAGTTGAATAAAGATCTGGAAGGAATTACCACTCCTACTTCCTTCAAGTCCGGGATCATGAAACGGAACTCAGCAACTGTGCCAGCAATGCAAGATAGCACTGTTTTCCTGTTTTAAGTAGTAGAGACAGAGACCCGAAGAGTCATATGGAAATTAGTCTTCCAGGGCTTAAAGTCTGACTTTTTTTTTGTTACCTTGTTAGTCGCCATACAGTACACCATTAGTTTTTGATGTAGTGTTTGATGATTCCTTGTTTGTGCATAACACCCAGTGCTCCGTGTGCATTTTTTGAAATTTTTCTTTATAAGATATACCTTTCTTGGCACTTTTTAGTTTTTCCAATATGAAGATTATTTTCTCTTCAAGGCTGGAAAACTGTCTCATTGTTGTTTCCATTTGTAGTTTGTGCTGGACTTTTTAATCTACCTTCCACAATTTCAGCATTTTTTTGTTGTTCTGTGTTCTGGGTAATTTTTTTTTCAATTCTACTATCCATTTTACCAATTCTTTTCTCATCAGTATCTACTCTACTACTTCTCTCCTCTATTAGACTTTTCATATGATGATGACTGTATTTCCATTCATTTATTTTTAATGTATCTATTTTTATTTAACAACTTCTGGTTCTTGTCTTAACAATATTATTCCCTCACCTATCTCTTACAGCATTTTATACACTGATTTGGAATTTCTTGGATTGATTCATTGTTCTATTTTCTTTGGTGTGAACAGTCCCAGTTAGCAAGTCTGATGATGACTTTCATGACAACGGGTTTCTTTGTACTCTTTGTAAATTTTGTTTGAGATACATTTTCTATTTTCTTTGGGGTGAACTGTCCCAGTTATCCAGTCTGATGATTTCATGACAATGGGTTTCTTTGTGCTCTTGGTAAAGTTGGTTTGAGATCTCCTTTTGCACAGCAGATTTTTCCCGTTCACGTCATTTTCTCCTCGCATGTACCTCCTTCTTATTGTACATCCTGAATCAGTTCTTCTTTTAGGAATACTCAGACACCTGCACATTTCCACAGCCATGTGCAATGCTACCTAGTTCCCTTTCTGGTGCAGTTGTCTCATTTTTTTCATGAGACATAGGCAATATCAAGTTTCTATCTGTAATATCAGACAGACAGGCGGAGCTATTTCAGCCCAAGTTCACTCTATTGAGATTATTTTTCATCCCTTGGCTTCACACAAGGGGCTTGTTTCTGCTCTTCAGCAACACTTAGCACTGATATTATTATTTGGAGAGGCACTGGGGAAAATGGTTCTCAAATGTCATTTCCTATCCAGTTTTCATTTATTTTGAATCAAGGAAATACTGAACCAATTAAAGTGAGTTATATAGGTGGTTAACTCTGAGGGGCAAACTGAAGTCAATCAGTTGATTTACGGGCATATTTTTCAGCACCCATAGTGTGCCAGATACTTATATCTTGGGTAAGAAAAATTAAACAAATTTTAATCAAGTAATACAACTCAAATGGCTCAAGCAAAAAAAGAGGCATTCTGTTTCTATCATTGTAAATTCTCAGGAGTGGCTGGATCCAGAAGCTCCATCAAGGTCATTGAGCTTCCCTTTTGTATGTGGCTTTTCTCTTACATGTTTGATTCTCTCTGCATAGCAAGGAAAATGTCCTGGGAATTCCAGAATTTCATGGCTTTACTGCTCGGAAAGAGAGATATTCCCTCTCCCCTAGCAATCACTGTGTTCGGGGGTGTGCAATACTCAGTTGTCCCGCTTAGAGAAAGGGCTGAGGGGGAGACCAGCCCTCCCACAAGAAATAGAACTTGATGACATGCTAGCAGGTAGCAGTGAGAAATCCTCATTACTTTACTCCTTCAGTCTCATAGTTCTCTTTGTTTTTCTGAGCAAATATGCTTTCTTTGAAAATGCATTTCTATTTCTCCTTTCAGACATATGTGTTACCTAGTTTATCGGGCTAAGCTTATTTTCAAAATGTATATTTAAACTTCTTTCCAAATACGTATTTTATTTTGTTTATCGTTTTTTTCCTCTGGGTTTCAAAACGTATAGTCTAATCATTTATCAAATGAATATTATCAATCTTTGTCGGCTTTTGTGTGGGATGTTCTTCCTCCCCTATAATCCTACGGTAATTCCTGGATAAGGGTAGGGTGAGGTCTTAGGCTGTGCTGCAGTATAAAGAGACCTTGAAAACCCAATGTGCTAAGAACTGAGGAGCTGAGGTGTGAAGAATCCTCTAGATGTGGCTCGGGGTCAGCTCCTTTCTTCTTCCCACATAAGTAAACAACAAAAGCCACAATTCCAAATTTTTGAGCGTGTGGTCTGATTTTCACAGTAATGGGCTGTGTAATATATAGATCTATTAGGTGTTGGCAGGGCAATTCTTAAAGTCTCTAGGCAGACTTAAGAAGTAGCATCTGACCCTGAAACTTTTTGCCTGGAGTTTCAATTACAAATCATTGCAGCGCAGGATGGAAGTATTGTGACAAGTACATTCTCAGGGCTGGGAGGTGCAAAGGGCCAGAGCCGGTGCCCCGAGGGACGACCTACTTCCGTTTGCAATGTTGGGGGACGCTTCTTGGAGGAGGGGCCACTCGCTGTGTGTGATTGTTGTAAGACGCAAGCAAAACATAAGACATTCATAAAGCACAGCCCTGGCACAGCCCAAGTCCTCAATTAATGGTTGCAGTCGCTAATTAAATAGTCTTCAAAACACTGGGCATAGATTTGGTGCTAACATAAGAGAATTTCCCATATTTCATCCTGAAGATGATCCAGGGCTTTTTCCTCTCATATCGACTCTGGGCTCCTTCCTACTTGTTTTGTTCTCAACAGGCCCGTGTTGGGGGGGAAAGGGGGTCTGCTTAATTAGGGAGATGTGTGCAATTTTGGCTAGTGGTTAAACATGCCCTACAGTGGGGCTCATTCCAAAGTTAACAATTACCTCAACACAATATTTACCGTATCAGGGGGAGCGGTGCTGTTAGCCTGATCTCCTACTGAGCCAAACTCAAAACAGGCAAGATAAATGTTAGCTCTTCAGAGAGCAGGTCTAGAGCACAAGGAAGTGGCGGGGATCAACGTTGACTCACGTGATAGGTGGAGGCTTACAGGGACATTGTCTCACTGCCTTGTGTGTCTGATTGATCTTTCCAGAGTGCTGTTCTGCACCTACACGTTTTTCTCTGAAATTGTGCCAGGCACTGTGTTAAAAGCCTTGATCATTTTCTTCTGCTAAAAACAAGTGGAATTTGGGGCGCCTGGGTGGCTCAGTCGTTAGGCATCTGCCTTCGGCTCAGGTCGTGGTCTTGGGGTCCTGGGATCGAGCCCCGCATCGGGCTCCCTGCTCGGCAGGAAGCCTGCTTCTCCCTCTCCCACTCCCCCTGCTTGTGCTCCCTCTCTTGCTGTGTCTCTGTCAGGTGAGTAAATAAAATCTTTAAAAAAAAAAACGTGAAATTTTCTGAAAATGTTACCAAGACATGACGGCATTGACTATTTTTATTGATTATATCATCCAAGTATTTGCCCAACCTTCACTTAACTTAGTGCAACATAAACACAGTCCCAGGGTGTGGGGCACAGCAGATCATAACCCAGGTCAGTGTGAAGCTTCTGGAGAGTGCGTTTGAGAACTGCGGCGGCAGCCATGTCTTTACTATCCACCCTACAAGCAGGGTTTTATATCCATTACAGAAAACCACCAAGACCTCCAACTTTTCACCTAACCTCTGAATTATCGTAAGGCAGAAGAGGCCAACTATCAAACTGCTGTCCTCTTTTTCTAAAACGTTGAGATACCTTATTTGGCTGTGATGTGCTGAATTAGAGACTTGAATGGGGACCATGAAATCTCATGAAGAGCTGCAACTTGTCAGCCCGTACGCTGACCCGCCGGAAGAACGAGACTCCCCCTCCTTCAGCGGGGGGCCAGCTGTGGAGGATACGAGAAAGTAGGGCAGTGTTGTACTTCTCTGGAAGAACCTAAAACCTAGATGAGAAGATTTATGGGCAAGGAGTAATTAGAGAATAATACTATTTAGTAGATAGTCAAGCACTTAACTGGCTATAAATACAAACAGATTTACAAGAAGAGGTGTTGCAATGAGTGCTGAATAAGAGAACAGCCTTTTTATTTTTTTTTTATTTTTTTTTTCTTCTTCAAGATTTTTTTTTTATTTATTTATTCATGAGAGGCAGAGACAGAGAGAGAGAGAGAGAGAGAGAGGGGCAGAGGGGGAAGCAGGCTTCCCGCTGAGCGGGGAGCCCGATGCGGGACTCGATCCCAGGACCCCGGGATCATGACCTGAGCCGAAAGCAGACGCTTAACCATCTGAGCCACCCAGGCGCCCGAGAACAGCCTTTTTAAAAGACGGCAAAAGCTGCAGTGGATTTGAGATACTTTTATTCCATATATATTAATTTTTGGCAAAGCTACATATATTTTTAACGTTTAACATATATGTGCGTGTAGTTTTGCCAAAAGTTACCTATGAACAAAATGCAACAGAATATAAAACATACAACCGTGGCAGGCACTGTGCATTGTTACACACACACACACCAGCACTATATGATCCAACAAGGCTAAACTGTGTGCGTCCTCAAAAAAAAAACAAAAACAAAAAACAAACCCTGGCAGGTTGCTTCAAAGACTTATTGTACTAATCCGTAACCTTGACCACACTGTTAAATCACCAAGGAGTTGAACAATTACCACTGTCTAAAATAATCAAATCCCAGATTTTGGTGGTGGGGTCCAGGACCAGTATTTTTTCAGGGCTTCTGGATGATTCTAACATGCAGTCAGGGTTGGAACACATTGTTTCGGACAAGCTGTGCTCTCTTTGTCAAATTCCCTCTGTCAAAGTTTTGTCTTGCTGGCAACCCCTATTGACCCTTCAAAGTCCTTAACAAGGTTAATCTTTGCAATAAAGTCTCTGCTCTTTCCATCTTCCAAACTGCTCGTGAAAAGAGTGGCTCTTTGGGCGCCTGGGTGGCTCAGCCGGTTAAGCGTCTACCTTTGGCTCAGGTCACGATCCCAGAGTCCCCAGAATCAAGCCCCACATCGGGCTTTCTGCTCAGCGGGGAGTCTGCTTCTCCCTCTGCCCCTCACCCTGTTCTTGTGCTCTCTCTCTCTCAAATAAATAAAATCTTTTTTAAAAAAAGAGTCGTTCTTTCCTCTGTATCTTGAACTCGAGGAGGCAACAGGTGCACAGATCTCCACCACCAAGGCAAAGTAGCTGACCCCTACAGGTTGTCTGAGAGCCGGGACAATGCAGAGCCATGTCTCGTACTCCAGACTCCCTCCTGGGACCAGGTTGAACAACTCACTTCGGGACTTCCTATGATCACAACCCCGCTTGCTCCTTCTCCAAACCTGTCCTGCTCTCACGGGAGTGTGCCCTTAATAAATCTCATGCATCCAAATCCTGGACTCAGAGTTTATTCTGCAAGAACTTGACCTAAGACATACATTCATAGTAAGTATTACTTGCTCCAGGGCTGTGTTGGAGCTGGCCTTTACCAGCTTACAAGAGCTAACCGTGCACATGTTATCTCAATTCTTCATCTAAGGAAGTCATGTTGGTAGCTTGACACCAAAGAAATTAGCAACTACTACAAATCAGGGCTTCTACATTTTCTGGAGAATCATTTGTTAAACGCTGGGTATTAGTATGGCTTTCTTAGCCATGAGTAAGTGAATAAGTAAAGCACATTTGAACTGGGTTTCGCCAAATTTTGCTAACATACCCTTTCCTCTTTTCAACAAATCTTGGTCGACACCAAATTCCTAAACTAGTCTGGTCTTCCAAGCTTATCTCATTTCCTTCACAGATTCTATTCACCTGGTTCCTTCCATCTTCTGCATATCCATTAACTTCCCTGGGCTCTAAATTCTAACCTTTGACCATCTACCCCGGTCCTCAGGAATATCAAATAATACTAATTTAGAGTCTGGGACATCGAGAACCAGGTTACGCTCTGAGAATGCCCAGAAGAAAGCAGGTATTTCCTAACCTTGAGCCATGCTTTGGATCCTTGCCACAGGATGCTGTAGAGCTGGACAAGGACACAGAAGTCTCATTAAGGGAGCTGCTTGCCTCCCTCCTACCACACGATTTCAATCAGCACTACCCTGACCCATGCCCTGGGAAGACCCGAGTCCCCTCCTTCTCAGATTGGCTGTGTACCTAAGTGCTGGAGTCCCAGGAAAGGTTCTTGTGTCTTATTGAGTGTAAGGTCACAGTGGGCCGAACCTAACAGAGCGTGGGTGAAACCATGTCTGAATTTGCCTGGAAAGTGAGGTGTATTCGGAAAATCAAAGGGTTAACAAGCTCAGCCATCTGCAAGATGGTCCAGGAGTGATGATATGCACGTGTCTCCATAAAAGCCATGCGCCATGTTCTCCTGGTAAAACTTCCCAACACCTGCAGCCCACTCTCCTGCACCCTATGCTATGGAGCTTCCAGAAAGTTCTTCATGATGATAGGCACAGAGAGAGGAAAGGGTCTAGAGAAATAATGTGAGTAGAAGCCATGGGAGCGGATGTTGGGTAGAAATTCTGTGAATTAATTTTAGACAATCCTGAATCAGGGCAGTACGTGGTTCCATCGTGTTTTCAGCAGTGATGATGCAGAACAGAAATGCAATTCGAGAATCCAGAGGTCGAGGCTCAGCACAGAAGGTCAGGGTCAAGGCTGGAAAGATGCTTGTATCATGAGGCAGGGACTTTGGGACTTTTCAAGATGCCCGAGGCCTTGGTCAAGGGCCAGAAGTAACCCCTGAAGAGCAGATGTGGGCCTGCTCCAGTTCCCTCGGACCTTCCCATCAGTCATCGGAAGCTTGTGTTCCTACATCAGTTCTTGGCCCCCAAGGGATCAGCCTCGCCACCCTGCAGACTCCAAGTCTTCTCTCCGACCTCCCCACTCCCTCTTCTTCCTGCACGTTCTATGCTGTCCCATCCCATGGCCCCTTTGTTCTCCCCTGAAGCCCCTCCAGTGGGGCTCTCGCCCACCATCCCACTGAAACCGCTCATGCAGGGTGCCCACGCCTTCCCTGCTGCTGAGGACCACTGGCTCCGTGGTCCTGTTGCCAGCCGTGCCCTGCACGCTCCAAGACTCCATGCTGGAGGAAGACGTTCGGGCTTCTCTCCTACTTGTCAGTCTTCTTTGCTGGGTATCGCACATCACACCCCCTTCCTCCCTTGGGAGTGTTCTGGGACCCCGTGAATGGTTCCCTTCTCTTCTTTATGGGAATGACCTCGGTGACTTCACGCAGGTGCACACCACTGAGTACCACCCACACCCTGAGCTTCCAAGTGCCCCCTCAGTCCACGCCCCTCCCGAGGCCCAGGTCACGTTCCACTTGCCGTTTCCCCTCAACAGCCAGGAGCACATTAGACCTAACACGCCCTGCACAGAGCCTCTGCCTCCCGGCACGTACACGCCCCCACCCCCCGTGGCCTTTCCCATCTCAGACCACCTTCCTTCTACGTTCTCACCTTTGACCTCTCCTTTTTTTCACACTCCACATCAAATCCATCAGGAAATCAGTTTGACTCTACCTTCAAAATATATCCAGAATCTGACGCCATGATCTCTCCGGGGCGCGCTCTGGCCGGAGCCACCTGCCTACCCACCATGCAGGATTACTGGCTGGGCTTCTGTGGCTGTTCTCAGCCCCGCTGCTGCCCGTCCCCACCCAGTGGTCAGTGTGCTCTGATGCTCTTCATTTCTCCCTGAAACCAAAGTCCCCACAACGGCTGTCAAAGCCTTACCTGGTCTGGCCTCTCCATTGCTTGCTCTTCTGTGTCTCCCTCGAGCATGTCCAACCTCACCAGGGCCTTTGCGGCTTCTCAAACCCAGCAGGCAGCTCCCTCCGGAAGCTTCTGCGCTTGTCTCTATCTGCTTGGAACTTCTCCCAAATAGCACCTTCCCAGCGATGCTCTCTATGCCCATCAACGTTGCAATCCCTCCCCTCGGGGCTGTTGCTGTCACTCTCCCGTGTTGCTTTTCTCCCTGGCCTTTATCACCATCTGGCAAATTGTATAAATTCGCCTTCACTTCTTGGTTCTATTTGACTCCTGAGTTAGGGTGCTGCGTTTTAATAGCAAGAGATAACACATTATCTGAATTTATTTGGTGCCTGAATTTCAGATAACAAGTAATGAGAATTTGGATAACAAGTAACGAGAATTTGGATAACAAGAGATTTGTCCAAATATTTACCTCTGTATGTGCAGCTCCAGGTTTGGATAGCCAGAGATACTTATTAAGGTTACTTATTTATTTTGCTGATTTGTCTCCCCAAATCTGAACATAAATGCATGGAATTTGCCTGTTCTGCTCACTGCAGTGTCTTGTCTAACAGCGCCCAGCACAAAGCAGACATTCGACAGGAACTTGTCGGCTCACGGAGGGACAGAAAGAAGGAAGTCACAAAGTTAAGAGACATTGACTGAACACAGATGGAGGCGGGGGCCAGGGCAAGAAGGGGTGTGGCCGGAGGAGATAATACCCCCTGCCTCCTCCAGCCGCCAAATATGGGGCTTCCATGATGCTAGCCCTGTTATTTCCAAGAACGAGGGGCAGTTTGGATCCCGAGATCAGGCATGAAGCACAAGGGCCGTTTGTGGCCACAAGTCATGTCTGCACAGCCCCCTCGGTCTTGGTGGCTCCCCCTATCCCCAGTGCTGTCTTCTGCAAGGACACGTGTCTCTTCTGAGCCACTGTGGACGCGCAGTGCCTGTGTGTGCCGTGTCATCCATGAGAGGGAGCCGACCGAGACCTGCTCTTAGAGGCTGCAGAGGGAGCAGAGACCCCTGCGTGGCCCTTCTTTCCCCCGGGGGGTGAGGGAGGCCGCGTCCCTGGTCCCGGACACTGGGTACGGTGACGTCGCAGCCTGCGCGAGCTGGCTTTCTGCACCAGGGCCTCCTGTGATGTGGGTCGCAGCAGATAGGGGAAACTCAGTGCTGTCCTCACATTGATATTTTGAGCTACCTAATTCTCTTTAATAATCTTTCTTTGGGGCTTCAAACAGCCAGTGTGGGATTTGGTTTTTACAGGGTAGGACCAGATCTGGAAGGAGGAGTTTTTGTTTCTGCGGTACTCCCTGTTTGCTCTTCTGGAAGAGGAGAGGAATCAAGTTCCTGGTCGCTTGGTCTTTTAATTCCCGTTTGAAACTTTTAAAGTCGAAATGCTTGATGTCCTTTATAAATGATTCAGTGGCAAAGAGTCATCTGGGCCAAGGGCTTCTCAACCTTGGCACCCCGGACACATTGGGCTGGGTCATTCTCTGCCGGGCGTTGTCTTATGCCGTGGAGCCTGCCTACAGCATCCCCCCCTTCTACCCACAGGGGGCTGGCAGCCCCCCAAGCCCGTGTGTGAGGACCATCATGTCCCCAGCATGCCTCAGGTCCCCCTAGGGCAAGAGAGCCCCTGATCCAGAGGCAGTTGGACGTATTCTTCCGTGTATTTCTGTGTGATGTTAGGAATCCGGAGACAGACAGGACCATGGATTTTACTCCTTGGATGGGAAATTCAGAAAGAGTGGTTTTAGTCCAATGCAATCTTCATTGTTATATTAAAAATAAGACTAAACACTCGCTGTGAATCATGAATATTCTAAATTGTTTTATTGCTTAAATATGTATGATTCAGTCACCTCTCTGTTGTAAGAAGTGCTACACTTAAATATATATCTTTTAAAGATTTTATTTATTTATTTGAGAGAGAGAGAATGAGAGAGAGAGAAAGCGGGGAGGGTCAGAGGGAGAAGCAGACTCCCCGTCGAGCAGGGAGCCCGATGCGGGACTCGATCAAGGGACTCCAGGGTCACGACCTGAGCCGAAGGCAGCCGCTCAACCAACTGAGCCACCCAGGCACCCGCTACACTTAAATATTATACATCATTTCTTGAGATGACAGTAGGCTATCTAAAGCTAAAATCAGGAGTGATACATCAGGAGAAGTTACAATTGTGAATAAGTGGTTACATTTTATGTTTTTTCCCCCTCTAATCAAACTCTGTTCGGACTTCCCCCATACATTCTGTTGATTTCACATTCATACTGGGCTTTGTAATATCGATCACTCCATAGTGTACTTCATACTAGAAGTTTTATTAAAGCCATTTATTTTTGATAATAAGGAGTATGAGATATTTATAGCTGTTTCATTTTTAAAAATACTATAAACACATATTACAAATCTAGAATTTTGACTTGTGGAAAATCTGTTCTTAACACAACAGATTCGTGATTTTCCAGCACAGCTGCTGAGATAAGCTATGGCCACCAGCAATTTCTAAAGGTAAAAAAAATAAGAAAACGATTGTTAATATTATAAATAATTGATTATCATTTATTACAAAATTATTACCTTTGAGCAATTATCACAGTTAACAAGTGAGTTGCTTTGGGATTACTGCTTAATTACTATTAAGCAGCAAAGTACATACGGCATATGAAATTCATTGTTTATTATTATTTTTACAAGCACAGATGGCTTAGTACAATCAGGAAGACTAATGGAGAGTAATCTTTTTTTAATGTAATTACCACATGAATATGTCAAATCATTTTTTCTTTTTGCTAACATTATAATGTTATTTTAATTAAGATGCTAAGGACAGTAATTTTTCCCACCTAACTAGACCAAAAGGAAAAGGAAGATATATTCAAGATATTTTTAAAACTTTATTATAAAAAATTATATTTCATAAATATTCATCACATTTGGTTCATTTAACCTTGCTTTTACCTTAGCTGAAAAATTGCATTTAAAAAATCTTACGACTCAGCAACAATTCAATATATCATGAAAGTCTAATGGTCTGCATGAAAATACTGAAATGCATATTTAGGTGTGTGTATAGTTTTGGAAAGAACAGTGATGGAAGGAAAGAGGGCAAAGTGCAAAAGATAATTGAGATTTCCATGGGTCTTCATTAGACCAAGGAGGCTGTTCCTAAAGAGAACGTATGGGTCTCCATTATTTTTGTTAATAGAGACATCCTAATGTAGAAATACAGTTGTCAGATGTGTGGCTGTCTTTCTACAGGGGAATTTCTGTACCACCAATATCTCCATCCTAGAGACTCCAACTCACCTTGCATCCCCCATGACAAAGCCCAACGTGAGTGTTGTCAGATCCAAGCCAAAGCAGGCAATGCACAGAAAACACACTTGGGCAGATGTGGAGGCCTGGGGCTCTCGGGAGGACCAGGGTTTCAGGCACATCTTTCCTGGGGCCTGGAGACCCAGGCACTTGGCTCAAGTCTCAGAACGCACCTGTGCCATCTTTGGCTCAAAGTGGCCGTGTGTGGAACACAAATGGTCAGCTGACCTCCTGTTGGTGGTAGGAGGATTCATTTGGTCAGAACTGAATAGCCAGCTAGCATGTCTGGATCTCGTGTCTGGTCGGAATTAGCGCTTTCGGCCCCAGATGGCTGCAAGATGGTGGCACGGGTGGTCATTTCCAGCTCTAGCACCTGATGGTTCTGTCACCTCCGGATAAGAGGCTCAGATCACAAACATGCCTTTCCTGACTCCCCAAGCAGAACCAGGACATCTGCCAAGGTGTCCCCCAGGGGGCACACACCATCCGTCCCCCCACACAGGGAGGGGCCTCTCAGGACGAGCTCTCCAGTCCCGGGGCCCAGCTGTGCCGGAATCCAAAGCCTGGTTTCCAGGGTCCTATCGCCCCCTTGTTTGGATTTTGGGGATCTTTTCTCGTCTGGGTAGACCCATGTACTTCCTTCTACTAAGGCAAAGCCTAGGCACCAAAAATGTGTGTTCTGTGGAGGAACTTCTCCTTCCCACTTAAAGGCAGAGCCCAGATGCTATTTTCAGAAAATGGGAGCTCTCAGAGCTGTGTGGCCTCCCCCCAGCGCCTGACCTGCAGGTCCCTCCAGCCAGCCTCGTCCATACGAGGAAGGACGTCTGCACTCACCAACACTCACTCTGTTCTCACCTGGGCTGAGCCCAGCAAGTTCCAGCTCCTGGGACAGGCCGCAGCTCCTGTCTGGCCCTACGGACTCTGCCCCAGGATTATGCAGTCTCCGGTGAATCTGGTTCAGGCTCTTTCAATAAGTGCAGGCTGGTCAGAGGAATCCTCTGCTTCTGCTCTTTGCTCCACACTCCCAAGAGAATAAACATTCAACAGCGCCTCTGAGAGGCGACCTGATCCATTCAGCGCACTCCAGCCCATCCCCGGCCTCTTCATGGCGACTCCCAGCCCCGGCTGCACCCCACATCATCTGGCGAACCTCTACAAACTAGGGGGCCCGGTCACACATGCGTTCTTGCATACCTAGGGACAGGACAGCTTTCCTTCTGTCCAGCATGGAGCCCCAGGATCTATTCAGAAAGGCCCAGTAAATAAATACAACTTTTGAAAACCTGTAATTGTCCATCAAAGAAATGATGATGAAGAAGTGGGCAGAATAACCAAGTTTCTTTTCCTGATTCAAGAAATAAAAAGAGAAGAAGAGAGAAGAAAGGAAGAAAGAGAAAGAAAAAGAAAGAGGGCAAAAGGCGGACAGAGAGAGACCGACAGAGAGACAGAGACAGACAGAGAGATAGAGACGGACAGAGACGGACAGAGAGACAGAGACAGACAGAGCTACTAATGACCGTTGGGTCATTTA